>NC_139225.1:81057279-81464779 GCF_055691185.1 Crinia signifera | reverse complement strand
ACACAGGTTATAACAACCATAACAATTATACATGTAAATGAACGCAGGCCCAACACCATCCTAACACCAGCATACACACATGGATACAATTACCGCCACAGAGACAGGGGAAAAGAGCCCTCCTTGGATCACATCTTCTTGGTGAGACTGCGAGATCAGAGAGAGAAACACAGTATATTTTTGGGAGCAGGTAAGGGGGCGGGGGAGTCAATCTTGGTTGGCATTGGCTAAAACAAAGAGACTGGGCCTCTCTTTATTGGCCCTCCTGTCCATAGGGGCATCTTCCTGTTCTCATGATGCATTTCCTTTAAATACTCCCTTTGTTTCTGGCCATGAGGCAAGAACCTGTTTTGAATTGATTTGTCCTTGGTGTCCCACATAATGATTAACTAGATTACACAGTTAAAATATATCTAAGGTCATGTATTGTGATCACATTACAATCACCATACTGGCCTTGTGTCTGTGGCGGCAATTACAACATTTCTACATATAAAGTATGGACGATCATATTCCAATACTTTGGGGAATACACAAATGTACATACAAAAAGGAATATCACTATGATTTAGCCATTAATGCATTACGTCCGTCCTTGTCCATGAATTTATGCTAATAAGACGCGACTGCACCTGAGTATTGCGTAAAGGCCGACCGTAATACGCCAATGGCGTTTGAGGTGCAAATACGTTTTCCACACCCCCATATGTGAGATGTGAATGGATGCCACACACAGGCATCTATTCACCTCCTCCCTGGCTCCGCTGCTGTCTGCAGTGCACAGTACAGAAGACAGTAGCAGAGGCTGTGTGCACCCCCCACCCAACCTCCATACTGACCGCAGGACACTGCGGTCGGGAGGTCGGGCTCCCTTATTGGTGTAAACAAGCCCAATACTCGTTTACACTGCCCCACTACCCAAGGTTTTTTTTTTCAGCTACCCCATTTACACCAGGGGTCAAAGAGGTAAAAACCCGTGTTTTTGCGGTGGTGTAAAAGGGGTATCAGTCCAAAAAGTCCTTTTGTAAAGGTTACGGAGAGTTAAACATATTTTATATTTACTGTGTAATGAAGTTTGTGAGACTATTCTACACAGGCTTTATATTGGCCTTATACCATATATAACCATGCATATTTTATGATGGCAATGTGTATGACAAAAGTATTGTGGCATCTGACAAAAGAATAACTATATAATGCTGAATTCTGTTTCTACCTCTGTGTCTATTTCTATTCGACAGTACAATAAAGTTTGGAAATACTTCTCCTGCACAAAGTACTACTCTGAATTGTATAACTAAATGTCATTGTGAAACTAGCTGTTGACAGTTCTTCGGAAATATTACATTAATAAATGGCTAGGCTATAATGGTCACGTAGAAAAGGTTTTACCCATCGTTTATAGGGGTTGATTAAATTAGGCATAAGGCACGTTGCCATGCAAGTATGGAAACATGCTGCAGCTACAGTAACTCCGAGCCTAGAGTTAAGGTGGCACTTAGTGGTTGTCCTGGAAATATTGTATCTATGGTGGACGCCTTTTAGTCTTTGGGGTCTAAAATTTTACATGATCTCAAGTGGAGAACTAACATTGGCGTTATTGTAAATAAGACTGAGCAAACTCTTCTGAGTTGCTTCATTTATTGTATTCTGTTATAATAAAGTCTTTGTTGTGTACTGTACCTTGATGATAATTTGGTTTGTATCAGCTAGTAATACCTTAAGACTTATGCTTCAAAGGGCTGTGAGGACAGTGGGAAGGTTTATCAGGGTAGCTCTACCTCTGGTTCAGGAGTTGTACTTGACTAGGGTGAAAAAGCGAGTAAGGAACATTGCAGGGGATCAGTCAGATCCGGGCTGTGACTTGATTCAATTGGTGTCTTGAGTCAGGCACTATAGAGCACTAGCTTTTAAGAGTTACTTTCCACAGGCAGTTTGCTTGCTGAACAGTGTATGCTATCTGTTCTGTAACACTGCTGGTGAAGTACATTTTAACTGTATAAATAAACTGTATGGTATTATTTGTTTATGTATTTATGTATTATAATTTGCTAGCTGTAATTGGCGCAGTTGCAAACCGGAGTTAAATTCCTAGTATACGGTTGTAATCCTGGCCAAAACAATACATTCTGCTTTCGAAATGTATGCACACGGTGCGATTTTGGCAATCAAATTTGACTATATAGTCAAAATTGCACAGCACAGTGTTCAGCCGCATGCATTAGCAATGTAATACCGATGCAAGTCCCACGCAGACAGTATCGCAAGTGACAAATAGACTCTGTAGCACAGTCTATTTCTACTTTATCATAACGACGGCCCCTGCTTTCCCCCTTTCCCCCACTTTACCTGCTGACCGATGCGTGCCAGGTCCTCATATCTGACGATATCAGTATCGGTATTGGCGGCCACTGATCACAACCTTGTGTAGACATCAACACACCTATGACCCGGCACGGCCACTGCCTGTACTAGCTGGAAGCAGGATCTGGAGCAGCGAAAGTTTAAATGAGGCTCATGCAGAAGAGCATTGTGCGGATTTGGGATTGGGGGGGGGGGGGGCAGAAATATCATTGTATGGGGCCCCAAGATTTCTGTTGCCGGCCCTGGGTGGTCGTTCTTATGTCCGGTAAAACTACCTGTGTGGAGGTGTGGTGTTGGAGATATGTTGTGCTCTTAGTCCAAGCACCACAAAAAAATCTAGGTTTAAGAGGAGTAAGTAATGTAAAGGTATGTATAGAGGGAAAGCCTGGAGTTAAAGTAGCATTACAATAGGTCAATAGGGGGAAAAGGGAAGGTGGATGGAAAGGGAGAGAAAGTGGAAGAGCATGGGTCTTCCTTCTGTGTCCCTCCAGATGTTGTGAAACTACAAATCCCAGCATGCCTTGCGACAGTTTTGCTATAAGGGAGTGTTAAAACTGTGGCAAGGCATGCTGGGATTTGTCGTTTCAAAACATCTGGAGGGCCACAGTTTGAAGACCCATGATATATAGAGTAGGGCAACTATTTTGAATAAAACTATTCATAGAAAAGCCACAGTAGAGAGGAAAACAAAAATAGTGGGGGACAGAAATTAAGAGGCTTAAGGTGCTGTGATATCTAGGGAAGATCACAGTGATTTAAGAATAAAGGTGCGTACACACAGTGTGTTCTTGGCTACTATAGACAATAGAAGTCAGTCTAAACTGACTTCTATTTCCATTGTACTACGCCGAAGAGGGTGCAGGCGCTGATAAATGATAAATATATAGTGACCAAATTGATTGCTGTTGCTACTAAGTAGTGATGACTAAGTGACCATAGTGGTGGCGCACGGGCACACAGTTTATAATCCTGTTTTGATCACATATTCAGGTTTACTAGAATTCACCCATGAGACAGTTTGATTATGCTTAATCTGCTTTGTCTACATGCTCATCACAATTGTACCTATTTTTGTGTTTAAGATCCAAATCATGATAAATTGGTAAATTGTGATATTTATAGCCCACAGGTGACAATGGCTTATGCTAAAGATGACCTTAGCTATCAGAGTTAAGCAAATCTCTGAAACAGCAACAGTAACCGGTGATAGACTCTGCATATCACCAATGAAACACCACCACACACATTATTGTACAGGGCAAATGGGGTCGAACAGAAAGTGTTGATGCACTGCGCTGCTATTAATAAATGTAAAGGACCGTCTGCTGAACAGAAAAGATGAAGCCGGACACACTGATTTATGAAAATATCAAAAAAGCATACAATTTATTACATAAAAATTAATATAGTAAAAATAATTACAACAAATGGCTTTAAAATAGAGCTAAATATTCAGCAACACTGTGGTATTAGTATCAATGGAGTCTCCAATTATAAATAATATATATTAACCAAAGATGGGTTAGCAGCAGTAAAGTGACAAATCTAGGGAGCAATAGTATGATCCGTAATTGCCTCGATGTATAGGGCAGTTTAATGAGCCGGTAATTGAGTGTAAAGCCAGTCCATTAGCATGTAAGGTAACATGCAAAAAGTTATTAGGGCTGTAAGGTTAGTCACCGGTACAAAGCAAGGTAATAGCTTTTATCCTTGATACTCATGGAGCGTGATGTGCCGTAGCGCTGGAGGCTCACTATGCAGCTGTGAATAGTTACCGGCGTCACTGGTGTATACTGTCCCGTCAAACTGTGATTTGATGAAATATCTCCACAGACAGTAATGTCAGACGGGGGACTCCAGGTAACGATGCGCCGTACAGCTGATGGCTGATGTAGTTGCTGCTCACGCAGGTAACAGCCGGCGGTCTCCCTCGCTCAGCTTGTTTGGTGGAGCGGATGGTGCACAGGGAGAAGCCCGGTTGGATGCGGTCACTGCTGTAGGGGGAACTTTTTCCAAGCTGCTGCCGTGATGGTGTGGCAGGGTTTTTTTAGAGGCGTTTGATGCATGTGAGGATACGCCGGCTTGGAACAAATTGGAGACTACACAGGACTGTGATTAGCGTCTATATATTATTTATAATTGGAGACTCCATTGATACTAATACCACAGTGTTGCTGAATATTTAGCTCTATTTTAAAGCCATTTGTTGTAATTATTTTTACTATATTAATTTTTATGTAATAAATTGTATGCTTTTTTGATATTTTCATAAATCAGTGTGTCCGGCTTCATCTTTTCTGTTCAGCAGACGGTCCTTTACATTTATTAATAGCAGCGCAGTGCATCAACACTTTCTGTTCGAGCTTTTTCTGTTTTTTTGATGAGTTTGTGGTGAACTCATTGGATGCCTGCTGCAGCTAGTATACTATTTATGAAACACCATTAGTGTTTGGATACTAAAAATTTAAATAAGCGCCGGGATTGTGAAGCCAGTTGGTGGCTTTTAAATCTCCACTTGACTACACCCCTTTTTAGGGCAAATGGGGTCACTACATCTAAGTATGGACATCTTGGTAAAAGTATGACCTTCACAGCTGTGGGACACAATAGGCGTAACTCGAATGGAATCTGTGATTGTTTTAACATCATTCAATAGGTGGAGCCCATATGGTTGACATGCATTAGGCCGACAGGTACAAAAGGTCAACATGGTTAAAAGGTCAACGTAGACAGTGCCTAAGCTCAACGGGTTCAAATGGCCGACATGACACACACATATGTTCGCCACACAGGTTATTTACCAACCACATGGACTACAATTGAGAATGGTAACCTGTGCCATGAGCAACAGTAACAGAGCGAGGCACTGTGTGGTACACTGATTGGGGTCACATGTGGTTTTAAAAAGTAAATGGCACCCAAATAACAAAGATACTTTTGTTAAACATTTTTGTGTTGACCATTTGAATGTTGCCCTTTTATACCTGTTTACCTTTTCAGATGCGTTTTACATGTCAATCTATTGACCCTGTCGACCTCTTATATGTGAACCATGTGGGGATGATCTATTGACTGTCTTCCCAATGATCCACACCCCTCTGAACTAGTCTCAGTGTATTGTAGCGCATACATGGGGCACCCAAATATAGGTCATCAATATACCTGGTTTTCCAGATACACAAGTGTAAGCATGAAGGGAACAGCTGGAGATACCTATTTTTGTGCTATATTGTACCGGTATAATACTGTATGTAGGTCACTGATATGTCCCAGTATCCTTCATAAGCTTCTGTGTTTTTTTGTGTGTTTTTTTTTTAGTATGGAACTTAATTCGGCAAACTCATCGTCTCCTGACCAACATGGGAACTTTCTGCATTCAGTGGTGAGTACTACACCTGGGCTTTTGAAAGGGGTTATGTGATCATGTATTTTGCAGAATATCCTGAATACATTCTGGCCATAGTTGTGAAATGCAGGGCACTGGACAGGATTGGACAGGAACTGTAACAGAAAGGAAGCAGTAAGGGGTCATTCCCACTAGCCTTGAGTCAGCTCATAGCACATGTTGGCCATACATTTACAGATTGATTGTCTGATCTGGCTGGTTGGAACAAAAACATGGTAATGGATGAGCGCAAATGACAGTTGACCATTTGCTTTGAAATACTGGAAAACTGCCCAAACCTATCATACAGATATTACCAGGTTTTTGTTTCAAGCAGCCAGATCTGACAGTCAATCTGTATATGCATGGGCAGCTTAGTGCTGACTTATGCCGCACTTATAATAGAGCTGCATAATAAAATCCAAAAGTCAGCTGTGAAATGAAGGCAAGCTGAGGATCACGTTACTGGTTTTTCTATGCCATTTGCCCCACACGCTCCTGCTTGAATCATCCCTAAACAGTAACGCTCTCTTTTATCATTATTAGCTGGAGGACAAAGCAGTAGTTGCAATAGTAGAGTCTTCTATAGAAGGGTACAGTGATGAATAAAACCAGTATTTACATGAAAGCTAGAGTTGAAGCTCTCAGTGGAGAATTGTGTGGCTCATAATAGCTAAGGAATAATTACATTTAAAAATATTTTTAACATACAATCCCTATCTTGCTGGTATTACCACCAGATGAGCGGTGGAGTAGATGGCTTTCCATAGCTTCCAGCTATCGAAAGTCGTCCACCCCCGGGAAAATCACAAAAATGGCCGAAAAATGCTCAGTGTGTATGCACTGAGCGTTCTTCAGCCCAATGATTTTCCCCATCATATGTCAGCATGCATGCTGGATAAAATCGCCTAATGTGTATGGACCTTATCCCCTCAAACATTAAAGTGACACAGAATTTGCTACGCTATATAAGAAACTGTTAATATATAATAAACACTAAGTTGGTATAAGACATCCCTCACACAGCAGCAATGCTTCATCTGTTTCCCTGTTGTCAACTACAGTAGGACAAATGTAAACTGAAATGATACTTTATCAGTCTCTAACCCACATTTTAAGCTGATTAATACAATGGGTGATGTATCGTTAACGATATGAACAATATTGATATAGTTAACGATAAGACCCCCCTCTTGTATGTACATGCAGCTTAATCTGACAATATCATCAACAACTGCATGTACGGAGTGTGTGGCGGGTGACATCACTGACTGATATCGTGAGCAATAATTGTTGAACTGACAGCCGTATCTCGACAATCCACGTCCCTTTGTAGCTAGCACGCCCCCTTTTCGCCACTCGACAGGCGGAACATTGAATTCCACCTGTCGAGAAAAGGTGTGGAATAAAAGGCTGGTTTTGTAACTAATGTATAGTAGTATGTTTGTATAATGTATAGTTTGTCTGTATAATGTATAGAGTTACTATGTGGGCATTCAGAATGCTGTCATTTTGAAAGGTTTGAAATGTCATCTTCCAAATGTTCCCATATTTGGGCAGTATGCCGACATGCTCGTTATATTGACATGCAACATGTTGACACTGCCAAACATGCTAGGCTGCAGGTTGAAATAAGGCTTAGGCTACTGAATAAAATAGTACTGTCAACATCCTCACTGTCGACATGCAAGTGTCAACATTGTGAAATGCCAACATTTGTAACAATGTTGTTAAGCACCAAGTATTTTGCAGCCAGGCAAAACATAATTATAGACAACATACAGTATGTGGCCAGCATTTTCATATGATCTTAAGTTTGTTTAAATATAAAGTAATACATTATTTTTGCATGACCATAGGGTTAAAATAGTTGATAGGGACTTCAACCGCTGCTGCACGTTTATACGTAGTTGCTAGGATCTGCAAAGCTGCCGGTGACATCACAATACAAATTTGCAGCTGCATCAGCGCCCATCTCTGAATGAGGCCCTACGTGTACTTCATTTAAATAGAATTTGGATTCCACTCTTAAACAGCAGGTTTTCAGCAGAAACAGGTGTCCTGAGAAGGACTGGAGCTGTACAATATCACAGCCAAGTCAGGCAGGAAGTATTTATTCTCCTGGATTCACTCCCAGGACATCATTTCCCTTCTTCTCTCAATCTGCACATTGCTAAGCCTCAGCTGTAATAGACATGGGTACATCATTAATAACTGATCAAACTAAACAAAAACATTCAATTTCCCTTACTAATGGAGGTAACTCTATTTAGAGTCTAGTGTTCATCCTAGCACCCGCCATATTCGAAAACCCATGCAGTTCCTCTTCCCTGCCTGGGGTGTCGCTGTCTGCTGTGGTGTTTCTAGCACAGGTTTGGTTTGCATATCATTGCTGATATAGAGATCACACTGTGCTAGAAGCACTACAGCAGACAGCGACACCCCAGGCAGGAAAGAGGAACTGCATGGGTTTTCAAATATGGCAGTGCTAGAATGAACACTAGAGTCATAGGTATCATATATTTTTGAATTTGCTGCTTAATTAAGAGCATGTAGTGGGCTCCAAAGCTAAACCCGAAATAACCCATGAATCTAGTCAAATTTACAATAAATATGTAAATGTCTTTCTACCATAAAACTTAATGTATTATGAAAGTGATTAGTTTTACATTGTAGAAATTACAGATTGGGGTTAGATAGATGCAGGTCTCCATGCAACAAAATACCCGTCCAAGGGCAGCAACATACTAAGTCCCATTAGTAAGTATGCTGCTCCACTATCCACCAAGCCCAGCTCTAAAGTGTCATTTAATGCTCCTAATTTTAGGCCATACCACAATTTAGAGTTCAGATGTATAAGGGAAAAACACTTGTGCAGTACCATAACATCAGCCACTTTTGCTTCTCCATTGGGGGCCGGATATAAGGCGGCATGAGTCCAGCAGCCTTATAGGATGACGGCCGAACTCTGAGGTTTTATTTAAAAGGTCAGTCATATACAAGGCATGAGCAATGTTGTGAAGCAGTCAATTTCACAAGATGAAATGGTAGCCAACAGGGGAGGCTCTAGAGACGGGGCTGCAGCGCAGTTCAAAATTCAAATAGGGGAGGCCCAGCATCTGCCATAAACTGCCATTCCAAACTGCCAATTGGTGTGGCTCCCCTATTTGAATTTTGGAATGTGCTGCAGCCCAACTTCTGGAGCCACCACTGGTAACCAAGGTTTAATATTAACAGATATAGGCCCCCTAAATATTCCTAACTTTGGAGAGTATATTTGGATGTGGGCTGTGCTACCACATGACAAATAGTTAAGTACAGTAATAAAATAACAGGATTTGTCTAGTTGTGGGGCACCAAAGAAAGATTTATAAAAAAATACTATTATTTAACATAAAATAAATTCTATGAAGTATAAAAGCACAAATGAGTGAAATAAAAACAGGGGGACAGAATTTGATTCATGAACAAGAATAATATACTCCATAACATACACAGGTGCTGATAACCCTATGAGATTAAGAATCTGGACACATAAAACATTTGGAAAAGCAGGTCTATTGAGGTTCATTGGTACTCTCACACAAGCTTTTTAAAGCTAGGGGTGCCAGAGAAAGCCCTGGACTTAAGTCCTGACCCTTGGGCATAGCTGCCTACCCTCCTGCATTCTGCAGGAGTCTCCCTCAAATAGCAGCAATCTCCCTCTCTCCCTCATTAGTCTAACATTCTCCCTCATTTCACCTAGCCCACACTGTTACATTTTTTTGGGGGAAAAAAGGAATGAGAGATAGATACATTTACATTGAATCATCAGCACCATTTCCCAGCACTTTACCAAGTATAGTATCTCTTACTAACTGCTTTGGGCTCATCTACATTTCGATATAAGTCATTTTAGAAGATTCCTCTCAGATGTAGCAGCACACACCCAAGATTTTAAGGGCCACATTCACAATCTCTTTTCACAATCTCTCCATATATGGAACTAGACACGCCCTTTGGGAGGAGCATGACATGCCCTCTCAATGGGGTGCTGTGCAAAATTCTGCTACCAACTATAATCTTCCTGAAACTAGTTTTCAAAAGTAGGCAAGTATGCCCTTGGGTGCCCTGGAAGGGGAGCCTTTTATTGGGGTGGGTCCCCATTACCCCATGGACCCTGGCAAGGGCTGACTAGTTAAGTGGTAATGCCACAGCCGCAGAGACCCCTATAAATGTTTCTCCCCCAGCTATGACATTATCTATTAAAAATACGGTGGGACCCCTACATCTTTTGTCCCCCGTTGTTTTGGAAACATGACTGGTCCAAGAACCCCTGCAAATATTATTAAAATTATCCCTATAGATTGTAAGCTTGCAGCAGGGCCCTCTAACCCCCAAGTCTGTCTGTTACCCAGTTTGTTTTATCACTGTCTACTATTGTAAAGCGCAACGGAATCTGCTGCGCTATATAAGAAACTGTAAATAAATAAATAAGTACTTTAAATACAAGGAACCCCTATGCAAATTTTACTCTGTATTTTTTAGAACCAGTGGTATTGGCTCCACTAGGGAGCTTGTTTGCACATCTGCACACCGAATTAATGTAATATTTTTATAGAGAGGCCCCAAGTCATCCAATCAATGGAGGGGGTGCTGTTCCTAGCAGTCAGGTATACAATGGTTTTTAGGACAAAAGAGAAAAAGGGACTGCTGTATGAGGAACGCATTAAAGAAGCAAGAGAAAAAAATATATATTTTTTTTCTTTCATAAAATGTAACTTTTATTTCTTAAATCCTTAATATTCCCATAATTTATTATGCGGGAAATGGGGTTTACAGCGAAAAATAGAGGTTAAAAAACTTTTGACATACAAAACATATATTGTGTTCAAAGAAAGAAATAGTGTTTTAAAATCACGTTTGAGTCCAAGTCGAAAAATGTTAGTTTAATTTCTGTCAGTGATGTTGTGCAACATATAATTCTCTCCCTCTGTGTATAACCATTTATGATGGTATAAGCTGCTTCTGTTTATCTGTTGTGTCTATGGTACTTTGTAGGATTTATATATATATCCAATAAAGATCTCAAAAAATGTTTGGTATTCTGATTGCAATATATTTGACTAGTCCACCATTTGCTGCCACCTATATATGTTCTAGGATAAATCTAAGGCTATTATTAAATCAGTATTTAAAAATTACTGTTACAAAATACTTACAGAATACTTGGAAACATTTGTATTTGTAACAGTTTTATCTGATGCATCAAATTTACAGTATAACAAAACTAAACTGTATCCAATACTAGTAAGATATTTTAATGTTACAAAGGGCATTCAAATAACATTTTAAGTTTAGAATCCATTGAGGGTGAAACTGCTGAAATTTTGTCAACCATCCATACAGAGCAATAGATAAAACAAACACAAATTTTGGTGTGTTAAGACACAAAGGGGTGAATAATGTGTATGTAATGACTGTAAGATGTACTCAAAATACTAGAATAGGTTGTAATGCACATATTTTGATAAATGCAATCAACACGGTGTCATGTGCCATGCGCGATGCCAATTGATGTAGAAGTAATAATACATTTTTTGTTTGTTTTAGTCATGTGTGGCTACTTTAAAACAATTTTGTGAACAAGCAAAGTTGACTACAAAAAACTTTTAGGATATTCAAAAGTTAGATGGCTTGCTCTAGCACTTTAGAGTGTGTTCTACAATTATTTGAGCCTCTCCGTTCATATTTTTTTTAAATCCTGGAATCGTTTTTCAATAATGAAATATCTTAGATAATAATTTATTATGTACATAATCAAGCATCTATTTTTCACAAAACGATTCAAAAGATTGAAGGTGAACACATTTCAGCTACAGAAGTTAATCTTATTTTGAATGACTTTATCTTTCAATAAAAACCTAGATTTGCAGAAAAATATATTCTTTTAATTATAAAAAGAATATTGTAAGACTTAGAGGAATCAAATCGGGAATAACAGAAAAGTTTATCAAAGAAGTGCAGAATTTTTACCAAACAGGTTTTCAATATATCGAAGGTTGGTCTGAAACAAACATCATGGGAAATAGCCATTTTCAATAATGTTTTTTTTACTTTGTCGCAAGTATATTGGATAGATATGGGGGAAATTTACTAAGATGTGTATTCTACTTCACATGTAATATTGCTATGGGCAACCAATCAGATCCTGTCTATTATCTTCTAGAGGGTGCTAAATAAATAAGAATTAGATTCTGATTGGTTTCCCATAGCAACATCACATGTGAAGTAGAATACACATTTTAGTAAATTTCCCTCATTGAATCTTGTGTTCAATTTTTATCTAAAGAAATGCCAGACATTAAAATAGATGACAATTGTCTCTTTGAAGAAATTAGAAGACTGAATGTATATTTAAATACTAAACAATTACTACAATGGTAAAATCAACACGTTGAAATTGATAAGATATGAACATATGCCAAGTGAAAATGTATTTATTCAATTTACGTTGTGCTGCCCTGGAACTGATGCAGCAGTTGAAAAAGTTTATTCAATTGTTAGTGATTTTTGCACACTTGAGAATTTGAGATTTAATGTTGATACTCTAGCTGCAGGTTATTTATTGTTCAACATTTTCCAATATATTGTTAGAAGATGATACATAGACAAAAAATATTAATTCTATGGAAAAGTACTAATTTAAATAACAATTAATAGGCATGTAAGAATAATTACTGCGTCCCCTCGCCGGGCTCTATGAGCTCGCCACGCTTTGGACTCAGTGGCTCGCGACACTATGCTGATGCAGGACTGCCGCGGAGTCACTACGCCGACTACGCTAGGCAGCCGTTGGGCTATGCTGACAACGTAGCCTGCCACCATGAAACTACTCAAGTACCGATTCAACCTTCCCGCACTGTGAGAATAGGCTCTTAGATTCAGAAAATGGAAGTCACTGGACAGGTATTCCCCTATTGTTATATGGAGGAACAGTGCAGTAGTCTGGGCCATTATGATGTCATGCCAACACTTTGATCTCCAGTCCCTGTTCTGATTTTTGCACGCTTGAGAATTTGAGATTTAATGTTGATACTCTAGCTGCAGGTTATTTATTGTTCAACATTTTCCAATATATTGTTAGAAGATGATACATAGACAAAAAATATTAATTCTATGGAAAAGTACTAATTTAAATAACAATTAATAGGCATGTAAGAATAATTACTGCGTCCCCTCGCGGGGCTCTATGCGCTCGCCACGCTTTAGACTCAGTGGCTCGCTGCACTCGCCACATTTTATAAAATCAACTCCACGCCGACTTGGATAGTGGGGGTATGAACAGGTTGGGAGGACGTGTACCATGCTCGCCACACTTTGGGCTGCCATGGATAGTGGGGGTTTGAAATGGAGGCATTTGCCAATATGTAACATGGAGCACTGGCAAATGCATCCTTTATTGTGCATGAGACACACTTGCACACCGCACCCCCCCTCCCTTTGTGCACAAAACGCACGTGCTACCGAACCCCTGACCCTGTCCATCTCCCTGAAGCGGACACAGGCAGGGTTGCCGTACCCTGCCGCAATAATTACTGAGACGCAAAAGCGTCTGAGACACTCCTGCGTCTCAGACAGATAGAACGCCTCTCCGCCAGCACCCGCATGATCCCCTCTCTTCCGGTGTCCGTCAGTGCGGGGGATTTGGTGGTTACTGGCGCTCACTAGGCTTGCTGGGGACAGAGTTGCAGCTCCCGGGGGCAGTACGGTGACTAACTGCCTGACGGGGACACTACGCTGATGCAGGACTGCCGCGGAGTCACTACGCCGACTACGCTAGGCAGCCATTGGGCTATGCTGACATCGTAGCCTGCCACCATGAAACTACTCAAGTACCGATTCAACCTTCCCGCACTGTGAGAATAGGCTCTTGGATTCAGAAAATAGAAGTCACTGGACAGGTATTCCCCTATTGTTATATGGAGGAACAGTGCAGTAGTCTGGGCCATTATGATGTCATGCCAACACTTTGATCTCCAGTCCCTGTTCTGATACTGGAGAGATCACAAAAGCAGGTCTGGTGCTAGGGGGTTCGGCATCCTCCTGCAAACTATAAATTTGCACCCACCCAAACTTTACAAAGGGAGGGGCATGGCCACACAATAGTACTCCCACTCCAAATTACACCACACAGTGGAACAATATTATTTACCTAACACAGCACCAGTGCCATAGCTAGCCATTTTGGTGCCATGTGTGAAAAAAACAGGGAAAGTGCGCGCCTAAGGTGCACACAAAAATGTAGAAGCATGGCTTCATGGGGAAATGGCGTTTATCTCATAAAAGTACCAATAACACCATAATCAGATAACACATTATGCTTCACACCTCAAAGCCCTTTACATATTATACCACACACACAGTAATGCACATTATTCGTTATGCCACACATCATGATGCCCCTTACACAATATGCAGCACACCATATTGCCCATTACACATTATGCCACACATCATAATTTCCCTTACACATTATGCCATGCACTATAATGCCCATATGACATTGACACACATTATGCTACACATAATGCCCCGAGTACTTCTGCATATGCCCACATTTGTAGCGTTGCTTATTCATAACGCCCGCACCAATTGCGAAAAGTAGTTGCTCTGCTTATACGTAGTGCCCACACCAGTTGCCAACAGTACTAGCGCTGACTATATGTAAAGCCCACACCAGCTGCCGATATTAGTAGCACTGCGTAACCATATGCCCACACCAGTTTCTGACAGTAGTAGTGCTGCCGATACATATGCCTACACCAGTTACCAAAAGTAGTACCTCTGTTTATACATAACACCCACACCAGTTGACAAAAGTAGTTGCTCTGCTAAACCATATGCCCACACCAGTTGCCGACATTAGTAGAGCTGCCTATACACATGCTCACACCAGTTGCCGACATTAGTAGCACTGCCTATACACATGCCCACACCAGTTGCCGACATTAGTAGCGCTGCCTATACATGTGCCCCCACCAGTTTCCGACATTAGTAGCGCTGCCTATACACATGCCCACATAAGTTGCCGACATTAGTAGCGCTGCCTATACTCACGCCCAAATCAGTTGCCAACATTAGTAGCGCTGCTTATACCCATGCCAACACCAGTTGATAACATTAGTAGCACTGCCTATACATATGCCCATACCAGTTGATGACAGTAGTAGCGCCGCCTATACATATGCCCATACCAGTTGCCAATGGTAGTAGCACTGCCTATACATATGCCCATACCAGTTGATGACAGTAGTAGCTCCGCCTATACATATGCCCATATCAGTTGTCAATGGTAGTAGTGATGCCTATACATATGCCCACACCAGTTGATGACATTAGTAGCGCTGCCTACACACATACCCCTACCAGTTGCCAACAGTAGTAGCTCTGCCTATACATATGCCCACATCAGTTGCCAACATTAGTAGTACTGTGTAACCATATACCCACACCAGTTGCCAACATAAGTAGTGCTGCCTATACAAGTGCCAACATGAGTTGACAACATTAGTAGCGCTGCCTCTACACGTGCCCACACCAGTTTCTGACAGTAGTAGCACTGCCTTTACACGTGCCCACATAAGTTGCCAATATTAGTAGCGCTGCCTATACATGTGCCCACACCAGTTGCCGACATTAGTAGCGCTGCCCATACTCATGCCCACATCAGTTGCCGACATTAGTAGCGCTGCATATACACATGCCCACATAAGTTGCCGACATTAGTAGCGCTGCCTGTACTCATGCCCACATCAGTTGCCGACATTAGTAGCGCTGCCTATACTTGTGCCCACACCAGTTGACGACATTAATACACTAACACTTTACACTTGTGGCAGCTCATCCTCTCCTAACC
Organism: Crinia signifera; assembly: GCF_055691185.1. Classification (NCBI taxonomy): domain Eukaryota; kingdom Metazoa; phylum Chordata; class Amphibia; order Anura; family Myobatrachidae; genus Crinia; species Crinia signifera. Next base: position 81,449,132 of record NC_139225.1, on the reverse strand, counting down.
GAGCCCTAACCCTAAACCCCCCCCCCCCCCCCCCCCCGTCAGTAGATGGCTGCAGGTGATTGAATACCCCTAAATTGTATGGGGCTCAGAAAAACATTGTATCCCTATGCCTTCCGTTGTAAAAAATGGCAAGCAGACCATTGAACCAAAGGAGAGAAAGCCAAATATGAATAGGGCAGATACTCTCTTTCCATAGTAAATATGGAAATTAATTTTCTGTAAAATCTTTACTAGGGGGGAGGGTTCGGTTGCTTCCAGCAATTAGGATATGACTTATGTAATGGTGCGTTGTATGACATTATATGCAATAAAGCTAATGGAGCAGTGGGGGAAATGTAAGTATTCAATACATCATTAATTCATTTCTCTCCTCTACAGCAGTGTTTTTCTTATACTTAATGGGCCAGATGAATCAAGCTTCAAAAAGTGATAAAATGGAGAGTGAAAAACAGACAGCGAATCAGCTCCTACCTGTTATTTTTCAAACCCAGCCTGTGACATGGCAGGTAGGAGCTGATTGGCTGGCTGTTTATCACTCTCCATTTTATCACTTTTGAAGCTTGATACATCTGGCCCAAAGTGTCAGGAGGCAACATGGTGGCAAATGGTTTGCATTGCTGCCTTGTATCACAGAGATCATGAGTTCAATTCCGAACAATGCCCTAGGAATATGGAGATTGTATATTCTCCCATTGTTTGCATGCGTTGATTCTGGTGCTCTATTCTCCTTCCACACTCAAAAATATACTGGTGGGTCAACTTGCTTCTGATCAAATGGATCCATTAGTTGTGTATGTGCGTAGTGGGGGGATTTAGATTGTAAGCTCCACTGCAGCAGGGCATGTGATTATCTCTGTATACTTCTGCTTAACAGTTGGTGCCATATAAATAATGGTGATAACAATTATAAGAAGAAGAATGTATGCAGTATTTATATAGAATTTCACTGGACCAAGCAAATAGAAAATGTTGCATTCTATGACTATGAATCCATACATTCCACCATACATTTCTACTAGTAGCGTAGGCAGACGGGAAGCAAACACTTGTTATCACAGCGGCTATTACATGCACAGCAGTGTAGCATGAGGCTCACCACAGCTCTTTCCCTCAACACTGCACACCCTCTTTAGCAGGTATTTCTACAGATGTAGTGAAAGGCTTTGTTTATAAGAAAAATCATTTTAAAATGTATTTGTTTGTCTGACTGTGTCTGAGATATAAAAAAAAATTGGTACTTGGTTAGTTTCACGGCGGCACTTCCCAGCAGATCGTATGTAAATCATATTCAAATCGCATGCTATATTTGGATACGATTTGCGTATGATTTCCATACGATGCGAGGGGATGCGGTAGCCTACTCCCGACCTGTTCATACCCCCACTATCGACATTGGCGTGGAGTTGATTTTATAAAGTGTGGCGAGCGTCCGCTTAAAACGAGCCCGAAGCATGGCGAGGGGCCGCGGGATACATGTGACGTAATCCATGTCCCCTCGTGGGGTTTGCTGCGCTCGCCACACTTCAGGCTCGTTTTACTTGTCCCCTCGCAGGGCTCGGTGGCTCGCTGTGCTCTCCACACTTTATAAGATCAACTCCGGGCCAGGTGAACAGGTGGGGAGGATACTTACCGCATGCGCTCGCCACGCTTCGGGCTGAAGTGGATAGTGGGGGTGTGCTAAATCGCACCGCGGATCAAATTGTATGCAAATCGCATGCAAATCGTGTTAGATATTTGCATACGATTTGCATGCAATTTGCATACCATGTGATCTGCAGGGAAGTGCCGCCGTGAAATTAAACATGTACCAAAATACAATACATTTTAATGGTGTTCTCTAGTCAAGGTGATAGATTTGTATGGTGGTCTTCTTGGGATTTACTACTTACACAAGTGCCATTCAGAACACCAGTGATAGGGGAATATGTAGGGTTATACATCTCTCTGAACACCACAGTTATTGCTTAATCCCAATTTCTCAGTAATATCCATCTCAAGGTTTGGTATCTGTGGATCACCCATTTCCACTTAAGGTTATCATTTCCTGTATAATTATCTTTGTATCAATAGCAGCTTGCCATTGCCATATTCCCCTTGAGTGACACCAGTAACCAGATTTAAATACTAAATGTAATAACATTTTGTAATATTCAGAAATATCAGAACCCCCAAATTGTCATCAAGGCTTCTCTGTTTATTGGTGGACCCTATTACAAGCTTTGTTGTTCTTATGCTGGCCACACATCAGACCAACTTTCCTCCAACCATCCAACTGGTTGGTTGGAAGGAATAAAAATCTGGTACTGGATAGAAGCAAATGTATTTTGTAATTAAGTCATTTGTTTCCTTAATCGGAAAATGGACAACAACTGTCACTCAGACAATGTACTGTAGTTGGACCTATTTGATTTAAACATTTTCACTGCATGGTTTTGTCCATTCTCCTGAGATTGTGAGCAAATAGCTTATTGGCATTTGCCCCCATACAGTACCCGATTTTCAGTCCAACCAACCAACTAGTTGGATGGTTGGAGGGAAGTTGGTCTGATGTGTGGCCAGCATTAAGCAGGCTGCAATAATAAGATTTATTATTGCAGTACATGATATCCATTTTGGACCTTAATCAGGTTGAATCGTTCGCATGCACATTCGCACGCACCCCTGTGAACGCCATACGCTCGCACTCATTTACTTATTAAGTTGCCAATTATAATGAGGAATAAAGTTTTATTACATGGCTGTTTAATGTGTTTTAAACATATTAATTCTACAACTCAAATTAAATAGATGTCCTACACATGTTCTGGATATGAATGTTAAAAATGCATTATTTTAGTTAACAATTACAATTTTATAAAAATGTTTAAATATTAATATTATTTTTTTGTGAAAAATGTAATTACCCTATGCATTAATGGGCTTCAAATACTATTTATTTACTATTTCACTGTAGTGTGTCTTAAGGCCCAACCACACTGGGCGACTTTCAGCTCAAAGCCGCCCAGTGTGTATGGCCCGGTATTACCAGCAGATGAGCTGTGCTATGTAAAGCCGTCCACCCCCCTCCCCCCCTGACTGCGCCGGGAAAGGGGAAAGCCGCAGCAATGACAGTGGTTATCTCTGTCCATACACACTGGGCAAAATCACCCAGTGTGTATGGATCTTTAGAGCACTGTCATATGCAATGCTTTCACTCCAATGTATTGTGTTAAACATACAGGTGCAGAGTTTTACCAAATATGTGTCACTGTATATGTGTGTACTTTTTAACATACCTAAGACCACATTGCATACCTTACGTAATGTTATCTTACATTTGTGGTTATGTGTGGTTGTGTTATACTGTGTATGTCACTAACACTGTCAAATTAAATCAGTCACCACTATGCCCTTATTTGGCCACATTACACACTAAGTTAATACAGGTTGAGTATCCCGTATCCGAATATCCGTTATCCAAATTATTCCGAAAACCATACATTCCAGAAAGTGAAAAAAAAAATGTTTTTTTTTTGCTAAAAACTCACTGGGGACATTTGTAACATCATTACTGAGGGAATGATATGTAACTGGCACTATATATGTACAAGACAATGATTGCTTGACATTCAAATTCAATATCTGAGATATACACAAATTTTGTTTCATGTTTTGAAACCTTGTTTTTTGAACAAATAAAATATATTTGTGTGCATTTCATGTGGTAATAAAATATATATGTGTGTATTTTATGTGTTTATACAGCATAAATGCAAGATACTTCAAAATACATAATTTAAATATTAAAATATTCCGAAATACGGAATAATCCGCTATCCAAAATTCTCCTGGTCCCGAGCATTTTGGATACGGGATACTCAACCTGTAATATATAGTAAGTAATTGTACTCAATTGCAATGTTAAAAATTGTTGCATTTACATTAATATGAGGCCTTTACAAATAAGCCCCCCCCCCCCACACACACACACACACACACATACATACACATACACATACACACAGCCTACAGCAACATGTATGCTGCTTTCAGACCGCATAACTGGCTTTGACCCTGTATTTGAAAACGTTTCCAAAAACGGGTCTGCCAGATAAAACCCCTTTCACACCGCAGCTCTTAAATGGTATATTACCGTTTAAGTGCCGATTTTTTGACACTGGCAGACCCGTTTTTGGAAACTTTCCAAATACAGGGTCAAAGCCAGTGCAGCCTTCAGCCCTCCCCTCCCCTCCGTGCAGCTCCCCCCTCCCCCCCGCACGCGTGTCGACACCCCCGCGCGTGTCGACACCCCCGCGCGTGTCGACGACCCCCCGCGCGCGTGTCGACACCCCCCGTTCGTGTCGACGACCCCCCCCCCCCGTGTCGACTTACCCCCGTGCAGCCGGTACCTCCATTGTGGATCCCGGCACTGCAGTTCTGTATGGTCGGAAGCACTTATGAAAAAAAGTGTCTTTCAGAAAATGGCTGCCCCATAGGAAAACTGTCTTTCGTATGGGGGCAGCCATTTTCCAAAAGTCACTTTTCTTATAAGAAAATTTTCCAAAAGTCACTTTTCTTATAAGAAAAGTGACTTTTGGAAAATGGCTGCCCCCATACGAAAGACAGTTTTTTAAAACTGATTTTCCTATGGGGCAGCCATTTTCTGAAAGACACTTTTTTTCATAAGTGCTTCCGACCATACAGAACTGCAGTGCCGGGATCCACAACGGAGGTACCGGCTGCACGGGGGTAAGTCGACACGGGGGGCGTCAACACGCGCACGGGGGGGCGTCGACACGCGCGCTGGGGGGGCGCGGGGCGGCTCCAGTGCTGTGAATATTTAATGAGCGCTCATTAAATATTCACTGTGCTGAATTTAGGACCCAGCTCATTGGCTGGGTCCTAAATACCGTTTCAGAACCCAATTTTGAGCCTAAAATACCGGTTCTGAAACGGGTAGGACCCTGCATTTTAACCGGTTAGAAAAAACGGTATTTTCTAACCGGTTAAGGGTTCCTGCACCTTTCAGACCGCACAGATTACCGTTTTAAAACGGTAAAAAAACGGCAATATACCGTTTACAAAGTGCGGTCTGAAAGAGGCATCACTGTACTCAGTAATGCTGCTTTCCCACTGCAGACCAGTTTAAAGTACTGGTAATCTTAAATGGTATTTAAAACGGTATTAGCATTCCCACTGCAGCAGATTACCATTTTAAATACCATTTAAGTACCATTCCCATTGCAGTGAACCGTGTAAAATGTAGAGTGCCTAACCCCCCCAGTGTAAAGAGTGCCTAATCCCTCCCCCCCCAAGTGTAAAGAGTGCCTGCCCTGTGCCCCCACCTCCCCTCCCCTTGTACTTACCTGCACGGGGATGCAGGGCAGTGGGGAGGCAGTGGGGGTCCATGATGAGAACTAGTAGTTCTCACTTTGCGCATATGTAATGAGTGCACGTGAATACTAATGAGCCGCTCATTACATATGTGCATATGTAATGAGTGGCTCTTTATTATGCACGTGCACTCATTACACATGCACAAAGTGAGAACTACTAGGTCTCATCAGGCACTGGGACTGCCTGGAGGCTAAATAACGTTTAAGAGGCATTCCCACTGCCTCTTAAATGTTATTTTAATGTGTAGGACTCTGCTTTAAAAATGGGTTGAAATACCATTTAGCTTTCAACGGTATTTCAACTCTGGCACTTTCCCACTGCAGCCTTAAAATGTTAAATTGCGCTGAAAATCTGCAATTTACCGTTTTTTAGCTGCAGTGGGAAAGGGGCATAACAAGCACATTCATGCACACACATAAATAATAACACACATGTATACACTTACACATTTCCAACGACCCTACCATATTTTGTTATATATTTTAGAGAAACACAGACACATTGAAAATAATTGTCAACTGAAAACTTTAAGAAATAAAAAATTATTGAAAAAGAGTGCGCAGATGCACAACACTGTTTGCAGCATTGATGAGGTGCTGCTGGAGGTCCTCCAGAACCATTTGGATGGCCTCTTCCCGGGTGTACAGGTCTGGGAATGCTGTGGGGATTGAAAATGTTGTTCAGAATATTTTGGATTATATGTTAAAATTGTCTTTATTATTACTAAAAAGGATAGCGTATAACTTAAAAAGGAAGATATACGTGCACCAGATTGACCAGTGATTGGCATGGTTCGTTTTAACAACAGAAATTTTTTGTGTTCCACTTGAACACACGGTAATGTCACTGCTCCCCATGTTCCCCTACTGGCAAGGTGCTCATCTGGGAATTGGGGCTATGTTTGTTTTGCCAAAATAATATACTTATTAAAGGATATGCTTAATGATGTACAATTACATTACTGATTAATAATGTTTCATTTTGAGACAACTATTTAAATTTCATTTTTAAAGCGCAGGAATTACAGATGGCCCTGTATGTGAGTGTGAGGATTTTGAAGGCCATTCTGTAGGTGAATGGTACACAGCACCATTGTTGGCTGAAGTGGAGTGGCGGGTGAGGAACTTGAAGCTGGCTGTTGAGTTAAGGATAGATTGGAGATGAGCCAGTTGGCTGCATCTGAGGCTAGGTAGGAGAACATTGTAGGGCAGAAGTTGGGGGTAGAGGTATGCGCTATAACCCAAAGTGTTGTTGCTGCTGAGTACAGGTATACTACAAATACCTTAGGAATAGTGTTTTTCTGGTCAGGGGGGTGTACTCTGCGCCACAAAACCGTGTGCCAATAAATGCAATATATCAATAGGTAATTTCGAAATACAATAACTTTATTGAAAAATAAGTGTATGTACATACAATCTAAAATTTATAATGGGGGGCATATTAAGACATTTTAGTAGGGTGTGCTCAATAAAACCATACTCTAATACCGGTATACACACTGGGGTAGGTTTAGACAATACAAGACAAACAAACAAGGAACATAGATAAATGAATAAATAAATAAATAAATGAATAGGGACAGTCCAGTGTAGTTTCTCCTTAGTAGGTGGTGGATTGCAAAGTCTCTTTGTGGGATTTATTTGTCCCTTTCATAAGTCAGTAGCAAACTTGCATTTCCTGTAAGTGTTGTGTTATAAATACACCCGATTTTGGTGGCTTACCAGGGTGCTGTGGGTGGCTTGAGGGTCTGCCGGCAGACTTCCCGGATGGGCTGCGTGATGATACACAGTTCCAGTGGGATCCAAACCTCTGATGACCTGGACAAGGTTTGGATCCCACTGGAACTGTGTATCATCACGCAGCCCATCCGGGAAGTCTGCCGGCAGACCCTCAAGCCACCCACAGCACCCTGGTAAGCCACCAAAATCGGGTGTATTTATAACACAACACTTACAGGAAATGCAAGTTTGCCACTGACTTACGAAAGGGACAAATAAATCCCACAAAGAGACTTTGCAATCCACCACCTACTAAGGAGAAACTACACTGGACTGTCCCTATTCATTTATTTATTTATTTATTCATTTATCTATGTTCCTTGTTTGTTTGTCTTGTATTGTCTAAACCTACCCCAGTGTGTATACCGGTATTAGAGTATGGTTTTATTGAGCACACCCTACTAAAATGTCTTAATATGCCCCCCATTATAAATTTTAGATTGTATGTACATACACTTATTTTTCAATAAAGTTATTGTATTTCGAAATTACCTATTGATATATTGCATTTATTGGCACACGGTTTTGTGGCGCAGAGTACACCCCCCTGACCAGGAGAACATTGTAGTAGTATATTTGTTATAAATACTACTTACGGTTGTAATCATCATCCATGGTGAACATTTGAAAGGTCTGGGCAGCATAGAGAGACTTGGAGGAGGGGGTCATGTGGATTATTGGGATGGGAATTGGTAGGGTTGCAGCATAGAGGGACTTGGAGGAGGGGACCAGGCTGGGGATTGGGATGGGGATTGGTAGGGTAAGGGGATTAAAGAGGGGGCCAGGCTGGGTTTGGGATGAGGATTGGAAATGGTCCGATTGCAGGGAGGGGATTTGAATTGGGGAGGGGAGTTGAATTGGGTAGGGGAGTTGGATTGGGGAGGGGCATGTTCCTCCTCTTGGAGATGGTGTTGCTGCCGTCTCCGACGTCTTGAGGCCTGGTCTGTAATGGTTGTTTTGATTGAAGAAGTTATTAAACTAGTGGGAGAAAAAATATATGTTATGATGCCACACATCTTAAAAAAATAATCATTGTTTTCCACTTAAAATCATTATGTCACGCAAAACCAACATTTTTTACCTCTGGGGACAAAACACATTTCAATGCAACAATCAATATAATTGACTTACATTTTAACCTTTTGCAGGAACAAATATTGAGATTTCCTTCATACATCACACAGACACATACTTACACATATACACGCATAGATAAATACAGACACATGTCAACATGTCTGCTACCATTCGCATGCTATATTTCTACTATGTAAAGTTGCTACTTACAGCGGCTGATGGTACTTCTTAGGCACCGCAGGAGGCCAGACTGATGCCTTCGCAGGTCCGACCACCTGCGTTCCAATTGGAGGATGGTCCTTCTCACCCCCATGCGTATGGTGATCTTGAAGCAAACCTCCGCATATGCGCTGCGTTTAGCAGCGTTAGATACATAGGGTGCGGAACACCCTACATGCCTGTCCATTACCTCCACCGAGAGCCAAAGCTCCCTCCTGGTGAATTAATAAGTCAAAAAAGGAATGTATGCAGTAGTATATTGATTTCCAACAAAATTATATTGCATTATATTTCTTTATCCTTTTCTTATGTTTTATATTTTATTAGTTTTAATTGTTATTTTGATTTTCATTGCAGAATGTACTGTATAGCATAATGTTTTTATTTTTTTGTATTGTACCTTTATGATCATTATTTCAATATCTGGATATATTGATATATTAAATTGTGTTGTCCCATTTCTCAGCACTGTAATACAGTCTTTGTCTTTCTTCTGTTTTTTTGGGGGGGACTGAGCACCCCATTGTATTCCAGCTGCAGAGATCTGGGTAAATTATCAAAAAATGTAAATAAGGGCTGGATCTTAGAGCACTAAACTATTTTTCATAGGTATAATTCTCTCCTGCTAAAGGCTGCCTCTCTCATATTGGTAAAGGCGCAGCAAATAAGTTTGGGAGACCCAATCACCAGGACTCTCTTCTTGTGTTACTGGGCAGGGGTTGACACAGGCTTTTCAGGGAAGCCAAAACAGTTGCTGCTAGAACCGCTTCTGTTTTTTTTACTTTTACTATCATGCACTGGGTCCATGTATACCTGGAGGGGAAATATAAATCTGTGGCAAGCAAAGCAAGCCACCGTACCTGAACCGTGGCTAGCGTATTGTGTCTGCAAGGGTACAAACCAGCTGAAATAAAAGAAAATAACTTAAGGTGTGCACCGAGCACTTTCCGTATTTCGTGTTTTGGTTTTGGATCTGGATCTCCCGTCGTGTTTTTGATATGTATTGCTTTTGGCAAAACCAACCTTTTGGGTTTTGGCTTCAGATCTGTTTTTTTTTTTAAATACCATAAAAACAGCTATAATCACCAAAAATAGGAGGTTTTTTTTTGTTCCTACGCTATTACTAACCTCAATAACATTAATTTCCACTCCTTTCTAGTCATTGGCAAATGCGGGGGGGGGGGGGGTGTTCTGGTTGCTCGGAAACCCCCCTTCTCTAATGCTGCTTTCCCACTGCAGACCCGTTTTAAGTTACAGGTAATCTTAAACTGTATTTAGCATTCCCACTGCAGCAGATTACAGTTTTAAATGCCATTTAAATACCATTCCCATTGCAGGTAAAACGTTTTAGCTCTTCAAAACGTTTTTACAGCACAAATGAGTGCCTGTGACTTTAATGGGCGTTAATGGGCCAAAATCTGCATTACTATACATTACTGGCTAATACATAACATTGGTGGGCAGTGGTGCCAGTTATATATACATTGCTGGCATGTGCCAGCAATGTATACATTACTGGCATATACATTACATTGGTGGGCAGTGGCTTATTAATAACGTTGTTTCAGTAATATATACAATGCTGGCATGTGCCAGCAATATATATATTACTGCCTTAAAAAACATTGGTGGGCAGTGGCTGTGTCTATACTCAGCAGGGAGGAGGAGGGAGCGGCCAGTCAGCCGGGGGGCGGGGCGACCTGTCAGATGTGTGCCATGTCCGGGGCGTCCTGTCAGATGCCTGCTCTCCGTGCAGCAGTGTGAGCCAGAGCAGACAGCGTTGGAGCGGGGCCGGGTGAGTATTGGCAGAGGGAGGGAGCGGGGCGGTGCGGACGAGCGGGGCGGCGCTGGTGAGCGGCGTTGAGTATGGAGCAGGGGGAGGGAGGGAGTGTGCAGGGCGGTCAGCTGGGCTGAAAGTCTCTTATCTTTCAGCCCGGCGGCCGTACACACCTAGCGATGATGGCAGAAAAACCAGCCATCATCGCTAGATGTGCTGGTAAAACCAGCAGACTGCCCACTTTGCTAGCGATGATGCGGGAGCGCGCATCATCGCTAGTCGGCAATCTCTGAGGCATACACACAAGGCGATTTTCAGCTGAAAATCATCAAGTGTGTAAGAATACCGTTTAAGATGCATTCCCATTGCCTCTTAAACGGTAGATTACCGTTTAAAACATTGCTTTGAAAACGGGTTGAAATACCGTTTAACTTTAAACGGTATTTCAACTCTGGCGCTTTCCCACTGCAGCCTTAAACGGTATTTTGCCCTCAAAAATCGGCAATATACCTTTTAAGGCTGCAGTGGGAAAGGGGCATTAGCAAGTGCCTTGAAACTATGACAACAATAGCACTGGTATTTAATATGATCAATAGAGCTCCTACCACATCATGCAGTTTATGGGACAGAGTAGAGCTGCTGCTCATGCCCGGTGTAGGAGCTTCTTCTACCAAATACTGTATGTGTGGATCTGAGCCCTCAAACATCACAATGGACCAGAGAGTAGCTGCTAGCAGGAAGAGACAGGAGCCTTACCATGAAGTGTGAGAATGTGAGATTAGAAAGTGCAGTACTGGTTCTATTATGTTTGTGTATGTATTTATTTATTATGATGTTTAACCTTTTCCTGACCAATTATCTTATTTAAATGTTTGAAACAGCCTATACTATAGACCATTTGTACTGTTACATATTAATACTTTACTCCATACAGTATCCACTGTATAAAAAGATACACTTTCAGGGCTGTTGCCACTCCAAAGACGTATTTATGCCAATGCAATGCAGAGTGGGAGATTTTGGATTACATTTGGAAACCCCCTCTAAAAATTCTGCGTTTGCCACTGCTAGTCTATTCTGAACACCTCACAATATTGTTTTTAGGCCAATAGGTTGCACTGAGGTAAATGGACGATTATGCTAAGCAACACAGTGGGCAGCACAAACACCTGGTCCATCTAGGATTGGCACTGCAGTGGCAGACAGGATGGCAGTTTTAAAAACTAGGCCCTGAAGAGCACATAATACAAAAAAAGAGGGGCAAGATGAAATTGCCCCACCCTTATGTTGTATTAATAGGACATGCACAGATTAATAAACCAATCATTTCAGTGACAGGGTCTGCCGCAAATGTGGCTGAAATAATTGGTTTGTTTGGGCCCCCACAAGAAAAAGAGTTGCTCTGTCTGCTAAGCTTGCTAAGCTTGTTGTATAAGCCCAGGGGTGCCATGTTTGCTGTATAAGCCCAGGGGTGCTAGTAAGTCTGTTGTATAAGCCCAGGGGTGCTCTGTTTGCTGTATAAGCCCTGCAGTGCTGCTAATTCTGGAGTATATAAGTCTAGGGGTGTTTTGTATTGATAGAAGTGGAGGACAAACAATAAAAGATCAGGAAACACTTCCTACTCAATTCCTGCCACGACATTGACGATGCAAGTCCATCCACATCGTCTGCTCAGGCTGATGCCCAATGTCATAGAGGGCATGTAAAATCCAAGAACCTAAACTTAATAACCTAAAGCAAAATAGACTATCTGATGAGAAATGTAAAATTTGCAATATGCTATTTACAACACAAAGTGGCATGGAAAGGCTAAGGTCTTGACCCACGTTCATGACTGGTGGGTCAGCTTCTCGTGAAGATGGAAGCCCTCCTCCCTCTCTAAAAATAAAAAAAATGAAGCTTGAACTAACTGTGCATTCAAATATCAAATACGCATTCAAATATCACAAATCCCCAGTCAGTGTTTCTGAGGTTTGCGATGTCTACCTGACACCTGACCCTACCAATACTGCACGGTAACTACACTTGTCTGTTGGAAAAATAATTAAATATTTTTGGGAATGTTGAGTGTGAGGTGGCGGGATGCCATCCAACAGGAAATGGCAGAAAGGCATTCAGAGACACAGAGCAATACTGATTCTGACAATTCAGGGGAGGATAGATAGATTTTGCACATCCTCTGCAAGTGTTGGGAGGAGCAGTGCCAGAAAATTTGAGGATGTCACCGTAGAAGTACACCAATATGAAGAGGATATTGGTGTAGCTGGCTCTAATGAGAATGTTAATGATGAGGAATCTGATGATGGCAAAGTTTTATTTATATAGCACATTTTTTCCTACAGGGCTCAAGGCACTTTGCAGACATGAAAACAATGCACATAATATATAGGATTTGGGTAGTACAGCAATAAGTACGTCGCATAGACATAAGAGAAAACCTTGAGAGTAAGCAAAATGCAGGATTGGTGCAGGCATTTTTAATAAAAATTTCCACCACTTATCAAGGTACCCAGTGAGGCAGCCATCTTGGGCACACTGCCTAGGATTACCCTGGGTCGAATAGGTTACTCCTAGAAGGAATGACACAACATGGGATAATTGCAGTGTACAGTAAAGTAGAGAGGATGGGGTTTGTTTAAATAAGGCAACATTGGAGACAGTTGTTGCCCATGGGATGAGAAAAGCACATTGCCATGCATGGCCACAAGATTTAAAAATCCATCTCTTCTGCCTGGAATTATTTATTAAATTTCTACCCAAATCCAGACTTCAACTGTCAAGTTATATGTAGCCTTTGTAAAGACATAGTAAGCAGGGGTGAGGATGTCAACCACCTAGAAAGTAACATCCTCCCTTATACGTCACTTGCAGTGCATTCTGGTGGGCCTTCTGTGGATTAGTTTAATACATTCTATGCTAGATTTGAGGAGGGGAATATGATTCCTGCAGTAAAATTTTGTGAGCAGTCAGATTCCCCACTGGAAACATCTGAGTCCGCAGTCTGATTGTGCCTTCGGCAAATTAATGTCAGGAAGGCCTCCGGTCTGGACGGTATTCCAGGTAAGGCCTTACGTACCTGTGCTGATCAATTAGCAATAATTTTTACAACGATTTTTAACCTATCATTAGTTTATTGTGTTGTTCCACAATGTTTTAAAGTTACTACAATTGTTTATATTACCAATACCACATCTGGGTTAAATGACTACCGTCCAATCGCCTTTACTTCACTTATTATGAAGTGTTTTGAGAGAGTGATTTAAGATCATCTTAAGGGTGTTGTCCCGGTGGGGTTCGACCGTTACCAATTTGCTAATAGGTCAAACAGATCCACTGAAGATGCGGCTCTTTCTGTTCTCCATAAAAAATTCTGTCATCTGGAGGAAAAAGACTCTGTACTTATGTACTATCTGGGCTCCCGTTTTTCTTATGAGACCGCATCCGCTCGCCACGCTTCGGGCACAGTGGCTCGCTGCACTCGCCACACTATATAAGATCAACTCCATGCGTAGTTGGATAGTAGGGGTATGAAAAATTGGGGTGCATTTAACATGGGAGCCCAGATAATACATAAGTACCAAAGATTTTTTATATTAGACTGTTATTTGTAGACTATAGCTCTACTTTTAACACGTTGCGTCTCCGGTGTTGATTGCAAAGCTTAGGGAGATTGGTTACAATGCTCCTATGTGTGACTGGCTGTTGGACTTCTTGACTGATCGCCCGCAATCAGTCAGGATGGGTTCATCTATTTCATCTAAGCTTGTCATAAATATAGGTGTCCCTCAGGGATGTGTTTTGAGTCCCATTTTATATTCATTATATACCTCGGATTGTTTTTCAGTATCAGAGTCCAACCTCATTGTTTTTTTGTTTTGTTTTTTCAAAATAGTTTTTTTACTGCAAAGAATGAGATATAACAATAAATGGCATTGTTAAATTTGCTGATGATACAACGGTAGTGGGTTTGATTAGTGAAGGGGAAGAGGACGTTATAGAGCAGAGGTGCAGCAACTGATAAAATGGGGAGAGGCTAATAATAACTTACTCTTGAATAGTAAAAAAAACAAAAGAGGTGGTTATAGTCTTAGAAGATCTAAGAAATCCACCATTAGACTGCTATCTCTAAATGGTGAAGAGGTTGAGAGGGTCAGTAATACAAAATTTCAAGGTATCACGTTTACTGAAGATTGACATGGTCTGCGCATACCGCCATAGCGATTAGAAAGGCTTAGCTTTTTTTTCCTGTGGAGACTTATGCTTGGTACACACCAGGACTACTAGGGCCCGATCCGCACAATCTAGATCCAATTCCGATCAATTGGATGTAGATTGTGTGCTGATTGGGCCCTTTTCTGACCTGGTGTGGACCGATACCGATCCGATGTGCGGTCCCGCGGGTCGGTCGGTCGTTATTGAGATCCTACCTGCTGCAGGTAGGATCTCAATGACGACCATACAGCCGGGTGCGGGTCGCCATCGGATCGGACCCGCTCACGGTGCACATCGTGAGCGGGTCGTGCCCCCCTGCGTCATCGTGAGCGGGTCGGACGAGACACTGACGACCCGCTCACGATGTGCATCGTGAGCGGGTCGTCCTGGTGTGTACCCCGCATTAGGGCAGCGGGGTTATCTCGGCCAATCCTCATGAATTTCTACTGCTGTGTAATTGAAAGTCTATTAACCTATGCTATCACAGTATGGTTTGGGAATTCCAAGTGTTCTGACTGTGGTTCATTAGACAGAGTAGGCAAGGCTGCAGAAAAAATTATTGGCCAACCCTTGCCTAGGATGGCAAACATTTTTTCTAAAAGGAGAAAAATTAAAGCGAATAAAATTATTTTAGATGCCAGCCACCCTTGTCATTCTCTTTTCTCTTTGTAACCTTCTGTAAAACGATATAGATGTCAAGGTTGCCGTACTAGTCG
This sequence comes from Crinia signifera, assembly GCF_055691185.1. Taxonomy (NCBI): domain Eukaryota; kingdom Metazoa; phylum Chordata; class Amphibia; order Anura; family Myobatrachidae; genus Crinia; species Crinia signifera. Next base: position 81,433,977 of record NC_139225.1, on the reverse strand, counting down.
GCTGCGTTTTATTCCTTCTGTTTGAATCAGAGTATGTGATTTGTGAGTATTTCCTTTTTTATTTTTATGAAATTTCACTTGTACATTTCTTTTAATGTAACAGTGACAATAAAAATGATTTGGATTGGATTCATCTAAACTCTAAAGTTATTGTCAAATTCAGAAACATTGTCTTAGAGAGAAATCAGTCCAGCGACAACTAGCTCCCTTTTCTCTGTTGTATCCAAGCACCTGCAATTCACAGCACAACACCCTCATCGTCAATTGTCTCCTCAATCAGGATGGAAGTAGTCCGGTCGGCAATGTCATTGGCATGACTGAATCATAGGGACATAGTTTGTGAAGCTGTAAAAGACATCAGTCCATCCAGTTCAACCTATCTTTACAATTATACTATTTAGTTTAAGAAGTAACAAGGAAGATGTATGACAGCAGTCGCCCAGTCGCAAAGCAGATTACTGAGGCCATAACAACTATACTAGTGGTAGACGTGGGTCCCATATCCGCCATTAGTGCCGTGGGATTTACACAGGTAATTGACGTACTGTGCAGTGGCGTAAGTTCGTCCCAGTTGCCCGGAGGCAAGATAAATATTGGTGCCCCCCTAAATAGCTCAATCAGTAAGGTATCTGTCTCCAATAAAACAGGTCATGGGTTCTAATACAGGGTGTGACACTTGCAAAACTTATGTTGGGAGTCAGCCACAGAAGGGATATAGACAGCTTTTAATTAACTGATTTAAACTCGCAGGGGAGGAGAGGTTCCCCCTTGGGAGCAGGAGCACAATGGCAGATGACTCCATTGCCTCCCAGAGTTGCGCCTCTGATACTGTGTCCACGCTCTAGATTCCACTTCACTAGATAAGCAATTCCCACACTGTAGAAGGGACATTTTAAAAAAGTGTTATAAGTATCCTCACTCAGAAACGCAGTTGAAACCACTGTCCACTTAACCACCGACATGTGGACAAGTGGAACAAGACAAAGTAAGAACTACATGACTGCGATGGCCCACCAACAACAACAGCAGCATCTCACAAACATTAACTCATTCCTAGGCAGGGCTGGACTGGGACCAGAAATCGGCCCTGACATTTTGAGCACACAGGCCCACCTCTAGCAGACGGTACCCTTGCGCGGCAAAACCGAGCGGAAAAAAGGGGGCATGGCCTCATGAAAAGGGGCGTGGTATCACAAAAAGGAGGCATTACACATTATGGAACACACCGTTATGCCCATTACACATTATGCCACACATAGTAATACCCATTACACATTAAGCCGCACACCGTTATGCCCATTACACATTATGCCGCACACCGCAATGCCCATTACACATTAAGTGCAGAACCATAATGCCCATTACACTAAATGCTGCACACCGCAATGCCCGCTACACATTATGACGCACACCGTAATGTCCATTACACATTATGCCGCACACCATAATGCCCATTACACATTAAGCGCACACCGTAATGCCCTTTACACAAAATGCTGCACACCATAATGCCCATTACACAAAATGCTGCACACCGTGATGCCCATTACTCAATATGCTGCATACAGTTATGCCCACAATATGCTAGAGATAAGTCAGAGGTTCTTAGCCTAGGACTCTGCAGTGCCAATGTTCCTTCTCTCCCTCTGGCCACAGCAGTGGTCTGTTGCGTCTGCCGTGGTCTGTTGTGTCACCTGAGGTCGCGGCGCGGGCTCAGGAGGCAGTGGGGTGGGCAGCGGGGGGGCTCAGGAGGCAGCGGGCGGGCTCAGGAGCAGCCACAGCGTCATGATGCTGCGGTGTCATGGCGTGAAATTAGTAATGAGGGGCTTGGCGGCACAGACTATAACAGGCACCGGATGGCCAGGATTGGCGGCCACATTGATGGACAGGGAGGGCGGCAGCGGGGCGGGCTCAGGAGCCTGATTACTATGTTCTGCAGAAAATCGGCCCACAAGTCCATCGGCCCTTCTGGCATTAGCCAGAACTGCCAGATGGCCAGTTTGGCCCTGTTCCTAGGCAAGCTACTCTGGGTATGATCAGTTTCAGTAAGAGGAGAAAGCTGAGAAACTTTTACAGAAACATCATTGCACAATGGCTTACCCCATTTGGACTCTCCTGGGGATATGTAATGTTTATTTTTAATTATTACCAGTCATTTATATAGTGCACACATATTCTGCAGCGCTTTACAATGACGATTTGTAGGTTCACATCAGTCACTGCCCCAGTGGAGCTTATGATCCATATTCCCTTACCATATGTATTGTATGCAAACACATTCATTAACATAGAAACATAGAATTTGATGGCAGATAAGAACCACTTGGCCAATCTAGTCTGCCCCTTTTTTTAAACATGTTACCTCAAACCATATTTGATCCTTATTTTTTTGTAAGGATATCAATATGCTTATCCCAAGCATGTTTAAATTGTACTACTGTATTTGCGTCTACCACCTCTGATGGTAGGCTATACCACTTATCTACTACTCTTTCTGTGAAAAAATTCTTCCTCACATTTCCCCTGAATCTTCCTCCCTCTAGTTTCAGTGCATGTCCTCGTGTTCTGTTGCTCCTCTTCCTGTGAAGAATGTCTTCCACCTGTACCTTGTTAAAACCCTTGATATATTTGAAAGTTTCTATCATGTCTCCCCTTTCCCTTCTCTGCTCTAAAGTATACATATTAATATCTTTTAGTCTTTCCTGGTACGTTTTGTGATGTAGGCCATGCACCATTTTAGTTGCTCTTCTTTGTACAGTCTCTAATGTATTTATATCCTTCTGGAGATATGGCCTCCAGAACTGAACACAATACTCTAGGTGAGGTCGTACCAATGACCTATACAGTGGCATTATTACTTATTTCTTTCTACTGCTGATACCTCTCCCTATGCAACCAAGCATCTGACTTGCCTTCTTCATTGCTTTGTTACATTGCCTACCTGCTTTTAAGTCCCCTGAAATAGTGACACCTAGATCCCTCTCTTCCTCAGTAGTTTCCATTATAGTGCCATTTATACTATATTGAGTCTTTGGATTTCTGAGACCCAAGTGCATGATTTTGCATTTTTTGGCATTAAACTGTAGTTGCCATTCTCTTGACCATTTCTCTAATCTACCTAGATCCTCAATCATTTGTTTTACCCCTCCTGGTGTGTCTACCCTGTTGCATACCTTTGTGTCATCTGCAAAAAGGCACATTTTACCCTCAATTCCATTTTCAATATCACCAATAAAGATATTAAAAAGCACCGGTCCAAGTACAGATCCCTGGGGTACTCAACTTGTAACCTTTCCCTCCTTTGACTGTACTCCGTTTACTACAACTCGTTTTCTGTCCTGCAACCACGCTCTTTTCCATTCAACTATCTTAGAATCCAATCCCAAGCTTTCAAGTTTATTTAACAGTCTGCGATGTGGGACAGTGTCAAAAGCTTTACTAAAGTCTAGATAAGCTACATCTACAGCCCCACCTTGATCTATTACTTTAGTCACCCAGTCATGATCTTCCCCCAGTAAACCCATGCTGTTTTGGATCCTGTAAATTGCTATTTTTGAGATATTCTACAACTCTTTGTTTTAAGAGTGTTTCCATCAATTTTCCTACTACTGATGTAAGGCTCACTGGTCGATAGTTGCTTACCTCTTCCTTGCTTCCACTTTTGTGCAGTGGGACTACATTCACTGTTTTCCAGTGCTCTGGGATTAGTAGCTAGTGACTGGTTGAATAATTCTGTTATTGGTTTTACCAGCTCCCCTTTAAGCTCTTTTAGTATCCTTGGATGTATCCCATCTGGCCCCATTGATTTATCCACTTTCAGTTTTGAGAGTTCTGTGAGGACTTTCTCCTCTGTAAATGTACTTGTCTCTCCCTCAGTTTTCTGACTATACTTGCAACTTAACTGTGGCCCCTTCCCCTCTCTTTCAGCAGTGAATACTGAGCAGAAATAATTATTAATATTATCTGCTATTACATTGTCCCCCTCAAGAAAACTTCCACTCTCTGTCTTCAGTCTAATTATTCCACTTTTTGTTTTTCTCCTTTCACTTATATACCTAAAAAAAGTTTTCCCCCCTTTACCCACTGACTGGGCCATTTTCTCTTCAGCCTGTGCTTTTGCACATCTGATTACCTTCTTAGCCTCCTTCTGTCTAACAAGATACACCTCTTTGTCCTCATTCTTCTGCGTCTGCTTAAATTTCTTAAAGGCCAACTTTTTTGCTTTCACAATACAATGGCTTTATTTTTCTTGTGTTTTTCCTAACTCTTTTGACACAAAGTTCTGTTGCTTTTAGAATTGCACTTTTTAATTTTTCCCACTTATCCTGCACTCCTTCCAAGTTCTTCCACTCTTCCACTCATCCTTTTTCAATAGCGTGTTTGACGCTATTGAAAAAGGATCCGTTAGATCCGAAACGCGTTTAGCGCTATCTTAACCCCCTGTTTTTGTTGGACTCTGGACCGGGGACTCGTGTATATTGGACACCTAGTGAGAAGGACTATTGCCAGATCTAGACTGGATTGCCCAGCTGCTGTGACTGTTCCAATTCCTGTATTGCCCCAGGTTGAGGAGATCCATGCCTTTTTATTCTTCCCCACTGTAAGTGTACCCTACATTAAAATTGTTATTCATTGACAGTCTGCACTATCTGTCTCTCTTTTCAATTTTGGGTACCGTGTATGGAGGAGAAATTTCATTGGAATTATCCATCTGCCACCTATGGAAACACTACAATAGTGGTATAACTCTGTGACAATCATATAAAACACTGTTTTGGTGTTTTTATTTTGTGGGAACCACTTAAGCGCTGGAGAACTGTATGCATTCTGTTTTTAGGTGTTATTGAATGGCACCTTGAGATTTGTATATCCAGCTGCTATATGGTGTTTTATATAAGCGCACTTGAGCACTAAGTCACTTTATTGCCTACTCATACCCCATTTACACAACACTGTGACCCAGGTCGGACCCAGGTCTGCGCCGTTTACACTGAACCTGGGTCAGCACTGCTTTTCCCTATGGATGACATTAAAAATGTCCATTTTAGGACTGATAAACTGCCATCCAACCCTCAATGATTTAAAGTTAAAATTAAAAGACACGACAAGTTAGCATTGAAAAATGTTGGTTTGTCTATTTTGCAAAATATTTTTCAAAAAGTTTTATTCAGTGCTCAAGCATACATAGCGGTATAAAAGTGCAGCATCTCCCATGTGCTCCCCCCAGCCCCCCCCCCCCCCCCCCCCCCAAAATAAAAATAACATAATATAAATTAAAATTATACTGCATCCAATTATGATTACTGTGTGCACTGCCCATATCCTTCCTGGCTGCTGTCTTTTGCCATTGCAGCGCACTGTGGAAAGGCGTCCAGCACTTCTGGTATCCTTGCATCACTACTCGGATGTCCCAACCTGGTCAGGACCTGGGTAGGAGACCAGTGTTACTGGACATGGGTTGGCCCCTTTTACACCAACGCTGACCTGGGTCCGACCTGGGTCCAACCTGGGTTATTCCTTGGTGTAAAAGGGGTATTAGTTAATAGTGGCGGAGAAGTTTATTGAAATTGACAGGGGCATGCAGGAGATGCTGAAGGTGGCCCAAAAAGGGTGGTTAAGCTGTTGAAATCAGATCAATATATTTTGGCCACTGTACTTAATCCCAGGTATTATAAATCTGTATCTTTGTTTCCGAAGGACACAAATGTGTAGAGGTGAAAAGATATGTTGGTGAGAAAATTCATAGACAGCTCAAGCGGAACGTGACATGGAAACATCTCCTTTATTTTCTCTGGCAACTGCTGGAGAAAACTACATTTTCCAAACACACCTGCTGCAATGATGGACATGTGTACTGTCACTGCATAGGATGCTGTCGCCATTAAAAGAATGAAGGAGAGTTTTTTTTTTATTAAGTGATAGCATCCAAGTAGGCATGTCAGACAATGGGCAGTATTCAATGCTCTTGATTCTCCATTTCTTTTCAGCGAACAGGGCTGATTTTTGTCAAACTGGCGAATTATTTAGCTGAAAATGATGTTCGCGGCATTCAAGGCTCACTGTTCGCCGAAAGCGAACAGCGAATGTCGGCCAATTCGCCATTTTATAGTCGCCGCTATTAGCTTTTGTTTTTTTATGGGAAATTTAGCACAGTTCGCCAAAAGTGTATTCAATGCTAAAAATGGAGAACTGTGTTCACTTTTTTTGTGGGGTGAAGTTTGCTGTTTTGCTCTCGACATCTTTTTTAGGTGAACTGAAATTTGTAAAATAATATTGGTGTCTACAAGTTAATTTATTCAAGTCAATTTATTCATTATTTGAAGGATCTTGATTATTTTATTTCTTTGGCACAATGAAGGTAAGACCTAAAAATGTACACTAATTGCTAGTCTTGGAGATGGATTTGGGGCGCGGCTCCCCTTGGGTTGGTGTAACCGAGTTGCTTTCGGGGTGGCACACCCTAACATTTATTTAGCACTATTTATTTTCACTAATATTATTATTAATATTATACTTCCTAGCATTACACTTTAACTTCTAGCTCCTGCTTCTTTCTAATTAACACACATTTATAGCTTAGTTTTTCACTTGTGTGCTGCCCTGGGGTGACTGGCTTATGCTGGCCTTTTTGGGGTTCCGCGCCCCAGATTCTTAGTATTAGGGACCCACCAGAAATGAGGTTACCATGAAGCTGGTTGGTGGGCAAATATTTCTTGGCCAATGAATATACCAAGAACCTCTATTATCGATTGAATTTGATTAATAATATGGAGTGTGCATCTGCACCACATGTCTTTCTTTGCAGAACTACAAGTCCCAGCATGATAGCACCTCATGTAAATCGGGTGTGCATTCTAAGATCGGGATGCAGTTAATATCCTGGCGGTCGGGATCCCGGCGTTCAGAATCCCGACGCCGGAATCCCGACCGCCGAAATGCCGACACATTCTCCCTCCTGGGGTGTCCACGACACCCCTGGAGGGAGAATAAATTAGTGTGCCGAGCGTAGCGAGGCACCGGGCCCGCTGCGTGGCGAGCGCAGCGCGCCCGCAAGGGGGGGCGATCCACGTCCCCCCCTTGTCGGCATTTCGGCTGTCGGGATTCCGGCGTCGGGATTCTGTACGCCGGGATCCCGACCGCCGGGATTCAATACTGAATCCCTAAGATCCCCCCCCCCTTATTTTATTTCTTTACAAGCGCTACATTCATATAATTTTTTTTCCCCCTCCATGTTGCATTTGATTGTGGAGAATCAAGAGCCATTGACATGCTCTCTGCCAGGGGTTCACATGCTCACTGACAGGGGTTAACATGCCCACTGCCATTATAATTGCCATTATTTAGGCTGTAGCTGATACTAGTAACAGACCAATATAGAGGTAGGAGGGCCCTGCTTGCAAGCTTACAATCATGTAATATACTGGTGGGAAAAAGATGCAATGTTTTCATTGCAATTTAATATGTACTACAGTACCCCTGTACAGCAGAACCCTCTTCCACAGTGCACAAATTATTATCCAGTGTGTCTTCACAGTTAATTGCAATTTAATATGTACTACAGCACCCCTGTACAGCAGAACCTCCCTCCCTCAGTGCCCGAATAATTCTCCAGTGTGTCTTCACAGTCAATTTCAGGTGCATAGTTGGAACAGCACCCCAGTCAGTGCTGTCTTTACCATTGGGCACAATGGACAGTTGCCCAGGGGCCCTAGGGTCCCACCCAAATGGGGAAGACAGCACTGCCCCGGGAAGCTGCAGCCTGCGGGTGGGTGGTGGGCAGCGAGGTCTGGTCAGTGGCGGCTGGAAGCACATGCAGCTTATAGCGCTGCCCTATTTGACAGGCGGGGGGGCGGGAAGCTGATTTTGGAAAGACTGGCCGGACGCTGATTGGCTGAGAGAATACATCCAATCAGCAACCAGCCAGTGTTTTCAAAATCAGCAGCGCTTCCTGAAGGGTGTTATTAAGACAGCGAGGAGGGAGATTGTTACTTCAGAACTACTAGTGACAGCGGCGGCAGCAGCACAGTATCCTGGGACTGGCGACGCATTTCCCCTCACTGTCCCAGCAGCAGCAAATGACCAACACAGGACAGCAGCATTGCCTAACAAGAGGAGGTTGGTGGTCATACGCACAAGACTGTATATTATGAAACCCCTGTAGGTATATCAATTGATAATAACAATCCAGGTAGGGGTGTGCTACCTCTGGACACTTAAATTGGATACATGAGAATAAAGAAGAGAAAGAGTGTCCTTGTGTGGGTGCACCGTAAAGAAAGGTAAGTATATAAAATATAAAATATAACTTTTATTTCACTTTATATAAAAGGCTGCGAAAAAATGGTTAAAAAACATAAAACTTGACAGGGTGGGGTAACACACTTATTTTAAAACTAAGGTGGCAGGCAGACGTGGCTGTACGTTTATTATGACGTATAGAGGCTGGTCAGTGTGTGGACGTCCCAGTTCGTGCAGTGGATCTGAGATCTCTATTGGCTGAACGAATAACTGGGGTACCCAGGGGAGCTCGGCTATGGATATTGCCAAAAGCTCTATATGGGATAGGACCTCAGTATATATCAGTGTACCATGACACAAAACAGAATCATAAGTGCTGTGTATATCATGAGTGAACACATATGCCAGGCAGTAGGGTCACTAGAGTCTAGTGATAGGGTGTCATCTCTGTCTAAATGGCAGAGAGACCTCGACCCTATGGCCAATAGTAGTGTTGCCCAGTGCCTGAACAGCTAATGATACAGATTCTGGGGTGAAGTGTGTCCCCGTCCGTGGACCGGGGAGAACACAGACACCACTAATGCCTCTCTGACCGTAAGAATGCAAAATCACAGGTGCTATGTAGGTCACCTGGAGTACGTATCTCACACGCTGGGGTGTCCAGTGATGGGGTGTCACCTCCGTCCCAATGGCGGAGAGACCTCAACCCCAAAAAACTGGTGACACAGCACGTAAATGAACCAGCTCGGAGTGCGAATTCTAGGGTGGAGTGTGGAGACACAACCACCACTAGTGGCATTCAGGTGGAAAGTAGCAGAGAGGTTGGATATCCCAAGGTGGGGTATATCCACTGAGGTACAGGTATACGTTGGAGCCCTAACAAGGGCTTCCAAGGTTACACACTGTAGTACACAAATCAAAATGCAATGGTAAAGAAAATAATAAACAGCACAACTGCCTGCGCACCGCAGCAGCAAATGACCAACACAGGACAGCAGCATTGCCTCACCCGGCACGTACATGAGGGGAAGCGGCAGTGCTGGGTGACGGTCACTTCGCATCGCAGAAAAGTTATCAGCAGCGCTATGAATCTGAACGTGCCCCAAATCAGCAGCAGCAGCAACCTGTCCCTATACTACCCCAATGACCACTACAGTTCAGTGCATGCTAAGCTGGTGTGCATGCACATACTGATGTCTGTCATTGTCCTGGTCATTGTGTTTGGGAATTTACTGGTGATCAGTGCTATTGCCAAGGTCCAGACAGTCATCAACTACTTCATTACCTTCCTGGCCTGAGCAGACCTGGTAATGGGGCTGATAGTGGTGCCCTTGGGGATAGCTACGTCATTATGGAGAACTGGGTGTTTGGGAACTTCTGGTGCAAGTTCTTCAACTCGGTGGACATCCTGTGTGTCACTGCCAGCATTTGAGACCCGTTGTCATCGCTGTGGACAGGTATTTCTCCATCACCTCTCCATTCAGGTATCTGAGCCTGCTGACCAAGTACCGCTTTGAGGCTCACCGGCACATAGCGCTACAAGCACCGCTGCCTGCATCCCTGCTGCGCATCGGTGGGGGGGTGAGCCTCACACACAACCCCACCCATCTATGTGCAGCAGCGGTGTAGCTAGGTGCCATGGTGCCCGGAGCAAGGGCATATTTCGCGCCCCCCCTACCCCAGTAATAAATTAGGGGCGTGGCTAACATGTGTTTGCATGTTACATTTGAAAAGAAAAAACTTTAAAAATAAGACACGATATAAGACGCTGTAACGGAATCTGCTGCGCTATATAAGACGCTGTAACTGAATCTGCTGTGCTATATAAGACGCTGTAACGGAATCTGCTGCGCTATATAAGACGCTGTAACTGAATCTGCTGTGCTATATAAGACGCTGTAACTGAATCTGCTGCGCTATATAAGACACTGTAACGGAATCTGTTGCGCTATATAAGACGCTGTAACGGAATCTGCTGCGCTATATAAGACGCTGTAACGGAATCTGCTGCGCTATATAAGACGCTGTAACTGAATCTGCTGCGCTATATAAGACGCTGTAACTGAATCTGCTGCGCTATATAAGACGCTGTAACGGAATCTGTTGCGCTATATAAGATGCTGGAACGGAATCTGCTGCGCTATATAAGACGCCGGAACGGAATCTGCTGCGCTATATAAGGCGCCGGAACGGTATCTGCTGCGCTATATAAGACGCTGTAACGGTATCTGCTGCGCTATATAAGACACTGTAACGGAATCTGCTGCTCTATATAAGATGCTGTAACGGAATCTTCTGCGCTATATAAGACACTGTAACGGAATCTGCTGCGCTATATAAGACACTGTAACGGAATCTGCTGCGCTATATAAGGTGCCGTAACGGAATCTGCTGCCCTGTATAAGACACTGTAACGGAATCTGCTGCGCTATATAAGACACTGTAACGGAATCTGCTGCGCTATATAAGACACTGTAACGGAATCTGCTGCGCTATATAAGACAGTGTAACGGAATCTTCTGCGCTATATAAGACACTGTAACGGAATCTGCTGCGCTATATAAGACGCTGTAACGGAATCTGCTGCGCTATATAAGACGCTGTAACTGAATCTGCTGCCCTATATAAGACGCTGTAACTGAATCTGCTGCACTATATAAGACGCTGTAACGGAATCTGCTGCGCTATATTAGATGCTGGAACGGAATCTGCTGCACTATATAAGACGCCGGAACGGTATCTGCTGCGCTATATAAGACGCCGGAACGGAATCTGCTGCGCTATATAAGGCGCCAGAACGGTATCTGCTGCGCTATATAAGACGCTGTAACGGTATCTGCTGCGCTATATAAGACACTGTAACGGAATCTGCTGCGCTATATAAGGTGCCGTAACTGAATCTGCTGCGCTGTATAAGACACTGTAATGGAATCTGTTGCGCTATATAAGACACTGTAACGGAATCTGCTGCGCTATATAAGACACTGTAACGGAATCTGCTGCGCTATATAAGACACTGTAACGGAATCTGCTGCGCTATATAAGGTGCCGTAACGGAATCTGCTGCACTGTATACGACACTGTAACGGAATCTGCTGCGCTATATAAGACACTGTAACAGAATCTGCTGCGCTATATAAGACACTGTAACGGAATCTGCTGCGCTATATAAGGTGCCGTAACGGAATCTGCTGCGCTATATAAGACACTAACGGAATCTGCTGCGCTATATAAGACACTGTAACGGAATCTGCTGTGCTATATAAGACACTGTAACGGAATCTGCTGCCCTATATAAGACACTGTAACGGAATCTGCTGCGCTATATAAGACACTGTAACGGAATCTGCTGCGCTATATAAGACGCTGTAATGGAATCTGCTGCGCTATATAAGACACTGTAACGGAATCTGCTGCGCTATATAACATGCTGACAGCTGTAAATAAATAAATATATATACAGCACAGCAGGGCAGCAGCAGATGCCAGAGAGATTCACTCCCCCCCCCCCCTCCTCCCCTCCCCCAGGACCCACGAATCCCCTAAACCCCAAGTGTATTATTAATCTTATTACATCATTAATTAGCTGTTAAAAAATATATATATATATCCACCTTGAATAATGATAGCAGGGCGGCACGGGCGACAGCAGAAACTATCCACACCAGCGCTTGGGATGGCTGTGGCTGATGACGGAGGAGGGAGTGAGAGGCAGGAGACTGTGGGAAGAATCCGAGTGCTGCTGCGCTGCGCTGCCCGGAAGCCGGTCTGAGCAGCAGCAGCACGGAGAGAGTCAACAAGCGTCACGGACCGGGCAGGGGGCAGGAGGCAGCTGCCAGGCAGGGCAACCGCCGACGCACGCTGCCCGTATATTGATCTTTCTTCTGCAGGGTTGATTTTTGCGGAGGGGGGGGCGGGCCGGCGGCGCCATCCGACCAATCGGCGCCCGGAGCAGGAGCTCCGGTGGCTCCGCCCTCCCTACGCCTCTGTGCAGCAGCGGGGATGATCCAGGCTGTGGTGGCTGAGTGCTGTTGTAGCGCTATTTGCCGGTGGGGTGGGAAGCGCACTTGGGGGGGAGGGGGGGTACTTTTGGTCTCAGGGCCATCTCAACATCAGTGAGGGCCCAGTGATTTATTTTGCCCAGGGGCCCTCACTGATGTTGAGACGTCCCTGACCCCAATACCGCAGCACCCCTTTACAGCTCACAGGAGAACCCCTTCATTACATGGAGTAAATACACAGGGCAGAGATCCTTAATTAAATGGAGCAAACAGCACCAATACAGGAGCACATGGGTGCACTGGAACACCTTTAATTATTTTAAATGTAAATGAAATGGAGCAAACATACAGAGCAGTGTCCCTTCATTAAATGGAGGGAACACAGGGCAGAGCACCCACCCCTATAGCACATGGGAGAACCCCTGCATTTATTTATAGCACACAGTGCAGTGCCCCTTAACAACACAGGACAATGGCATCCCCTTTGACAATGGCATCCCTTTTTTTAAAGTGTACAGCAGCACTAAATTATGTGGCAGACAGGGCAGCAGTGCAGCCCCAGCACTGGCAACATAGGGCACAACACAGCACTGACAGCATAGACATGGGTCCTCAAACTGCGGCCCTCCAGATGTGGCGAAACTACAAATCCCAGCATGCCTTGCCACAGTTTTCCTATAAGGGAGTGTTAAAACTATGGCAAGGCATGCTTGGAATGGTAGTTTCACAAAATCTGGAGGGCCGCAGTTTGAGGACCCATGGCATAGGACACAACACAGCACTGGCAGCATAGGACACAACACAGCACTGGCAGCATAGGACACAACACAGCACTGGCAGCATAGGACACAACACAGCACTGGCAGCATAGGACACAACACAGCACTGGCAGCATAGGACACAACACAGCACTGGCAGCATAAGACACAACACAGCACTGGCAGCATAGGACACAACACAGCACTGGCAGCATAGGACACAACACAGCACTGGCAGCATAGGACACAACACAGCACTGGCAGCATAGGACACAACACAGCACTGGCAGCATAAGACACAACACAGCACTGGCAGCATAGGACACAACACAGCACTGGCAGCATAGGACACAACACAGCACTGGCAGCATAAGACACAACACAGCACTGGCAGCATAGGACACAACACAGCACTGGCAGCATAGGACGCCACACACGTCACCACAGGATTTTATCCTGCAGCCCCAGCAGCAAGTGTAATTGACTTGTGCAGGCTGGCAGCACAGGACACCACACAGGACAGGACTACTACACCGCAAATAGGACAGTACTACACCCCATGCCACCCTCCGCTCAGACAGAAGCCAGACATGTCCATCCGGCTCCCTTTCCAATACTGGAATGAAGATGGCATCGAGCCACGTGAACTTATATAGGGTCCGGATCTCGCGAGAATCTGACAGTGGGATGATGGCGTTTGCCTCGTTCCAGGATCTGATTTTGTCAGGAAGAGCCGAGCCGCGCTCCGATCTCGCCAAGGACCGTGAAGTTCGGGGGCATTCAGATCTGGGAGACTCGAACACGCTCATCTCCCAAAATAACCTAAACCTATTTACATTAGGGTAGGTTATTTATTAATTAGGGCATCTAACAACCTCCGTCCTCAGCTAATATCACATACTGGTCAAAAACAGAAGTGGATCTAGACACAACCAAGCCAAAACCTGCCAGCCAGACCTGACAGGGTCACAGAAAGGTCAGTCCTGTCAGACAGGGATCTGCAGAGGATGCCTCATACTACACAAAGGGGGTTATTCTGGTTCACTCGCAAAGGCGCAATCATTCTCTAATGGACAAAAACATATACACTTCAGGTGGGGCTGATGTAACATGTGCAGAGAGAGTTAGATTTGGGTGGGGTTTGTACTTCAGACTAATATCTATATTGCAGCCAGTATTTACCCTGCACAGAAACAATAAAACACCCAAATCGAACGCTCTCTGCACATGTTACATTAGAGCCCTACCTGCAGTACATATGGTTTTGTCCATTAGTGAGTGATTTTGCCTTTGCGAGTGAACCAGAATAACCCCCATAATACAAACAAAAATATAGGGTCAGTGTTTTTTGATTATATGAATAATAAGTTAATAAGAATTTACTGTTACTGGTAAGATTGACAACTGTAGAACAAACACAATAGTGCTCAAAACATGAGTGGATAATAAAGTTTTAAAAGGTCACATGACTCCATTACCAATTAACTTGCATAGCTTGGTAACCAAGGACACTGAAAGACGCCTAACAAGATAGCTGTACATCATGCAGGTAGGCTTATGATAAAGGCTACTCTATAAACTAAGGTAGAATAAAACATACAGAGGTGCTCAAAAAGATTATGTGGGTTATTCTAAAGTGACAGGATTCACGAAAGTGAAAATGCAGCTAAAACTCTAAAAGCAGCAGGTCTGACCACATTCCCCATTTGTACAAGGCTCCGTAACACAAAACTGTACCCGATAGGCAATGTCATTTATAGATCTACAGTATAGATAGTATTCTCTAATACTGAGCGGAATCCAGTAGGATCTGTCCCAGTGTACCAACAGGTGCAGAAGGGACTATGTAAAAACCGGACCCGGACTAAACACCCGGTAGGTGTCTTATCCGGGGGGGGGGTCCCTGTGATAGCTATCATCGGGGACATGGGGAAGGGGAGATTACAGCCTCCCCGTGTGGTCCGGCCCGTCCGGTTTTTGCTACATGCCCGGACCATACAGGGAGGGTTTATTATCTCCCTCCTCCTCTCCCTGGTGACAGGTGTCACAGGCAGCCCCCAGTACAGGACACCCACGGACAGGACACCCCCTGGCCCGGACCCTACAAGCTCTGCACTGCAGATTTTGATGTCCGGTCCGGCGGTCCAGGGGTACCCATACCTGGTGCAGGACTCATTGGTGATACAGAATTGCTATCATCACGCATAACTGTATCTAATAGTATATGTACATAATATAAATAGTATCAACATTTATATATTAGTGAATATAATAGCACATATTCATATCTATTATGTACTTGCATATAATAGTATATATATATATATATATATATTTAAAGGAACTGTTTCTTGCCTCATTATTATGCTGTGAGTGCCGCACCTATGCTCCATATATATATATATATATATATATATATATATATATATATATATATATATATATATCAGCGGTGGCCCTGTGGTGAGTGCATTACTTTTTTGCATATAGCCATAGACAATTGGATAAAATGAATTATCATATGGTTTCTAAAGGTGTGTGTCTATGGTGAGGGTGAGAGATCTCCATAGAGATACCTATCAGGGGTCTAATTATATCCCTTAAGGGGTGTACACATGGGCTTGGGCTAGTTAGTCAAAATAAAGATGTAGCCTTGCCATGCCCAACCGCTAGCCCGTGAGTACAGCCAAATAGATTGTGCAGAGTGCAGTCAGAATTTACTTAGCTGCACAGTCTATTTGGCTGGGAGCTAGTGACATCATGGAGCCGCGCTTCTGGCTAACCATCTAGGCGATTGTAACTATATAGTCAAAATCGCCTGGCCAAATCGCACCATGTGTACATGGCTTTAATGCAATATAGGGATGGTAAATGTTATGTCTAAGTTTACCAAAGCATTGCAGCCAGAGTCGCCAATACATCAACATGGTACTGATCATTTTCTATAATATCATGAATGGCCTGCTCTTTTTAATAATAAAATTAGCTTTACTGGTAACACCTTATTCTTCTTTTTAGTTTTTACCAATTGAGAGTTCCAATGTTCCCCTTATTATTAGCTACAGTCATCCTCGCTATTTACTGCATATTGAGAATATAATTCTTAGGGAGCAATTTACTAAGAATATGAATACAAAAAATCATATTCGTATTCGTAATACGAATGAATACGTCTGGATACAGCTGTTTTAGCCATATGCAAATTCGTATTCCAGAGGAAAATTTACTAATCAGTTGTATTTAACAGATTAGTATTTTCCAATGTAATATCCATTCGTATTGTAGCCGATATTTTGAAAACCAGACCCAGACCCAACCAGCCAGCAGGGTAATGCCACAGCCGGGGGGGGGGGGGAGACTTTTTATACAAGACCCCATGGCCAAATCATTCATCCCTACCGACCAGTCAGCCTGGGCAGGGGTCCTGGAGGAGTGGGGACCCCCCCATTGAAGGGGTCCCCCTCCAGAACTTACCAACTTACCTGCCCCAGTAGCCCTGGGCTGTGGGTACCGGGCTGATTAAAGTGTCAAAAATAGAATACACCATTGGATTTTGCTGTGGAACTATGAGCCCCAGCAATCCTGGAACGCATACTGGAAATTGGAAATCCACAAGTTCCAGCATGCCGCCCATTAATGGGTTTGCTGGGATTCTTAGTTTCACAGCAAAACCAATAGTTAAATAAAAGCACACTGACACATCAGAGATGTGAATGAAGATCGGTCCCCTTGTCCAGTAGAATTCCATTAAGGGTACCTGTGGAGGCAAACCATACTTACATACTCCTTGGCGTGGATCAGGTCCTCTTCGTTCCATGTAGGTTCCAGGGGAACTTGGCAAAAAAGCAAGCCGAGAACACGAACCATAACGAACTGAGCAGGAGCCGCCCGCTGTCTTTGTTTACATCATGCAGCTCGCCCCCCGAACAGCGGTATTGGCCGGCTTGCGGCCTAACGGCTTCTGATTGGCCGCTAGGGTGCAAGCCAGCTCATAGCACTATTCGGGGGGTGAGCCGCACAATAAACAAAGACAGCGAGCGGCTCCTGCTCAGTTCGTTATGGTTCATGTTCCCGGTTTGTTTTTTTGCCAAGTCCTCCTGGAGCCTACATGGAACGAAGACGACAGATCTACGCCGGAGGAGACATGTAGGTATAATTTGCTAATGTACCCCTCAGGATTTCTTCAGGACCGGACCACGATGGACAGACGGAGGGCGACCTATCTACGGGCTCAAGATGTCTGTATGAAAGGGCTCAGTATGTCATAAAATGTTATTTTTATAGGGTGTCTGTGTGTTTATTTAGCTATTTGTATTGCTGTAGAACTACAAGTTCCAGTGGGCCCTTTAATGCCCCGCATGCTGGGAATTGTTGTTCTCCAAGTCCCTGTATGCAGGGGAGGCTTGCTGGGACTCATAGTTATGAATGCGCCATAAATACAAATACGAATTGTTGTATTTTTGGCATAGTAAATGCCAAAAATACGAATACACCTAAAAAAACTTGTATTTTACTATACGAATATGATTTATTTAGCCATATTTAGCTTAGTAAATTTCCCCCATAGGGTTTAATTCATTGTTATTATGTTATGTGATTGTTTTTTGTATCCTTTGTATTTTGGAAATTAATAGTGGCCCAAATAGATAAGTGTGCAATTAAAATGGAAATATATATATATATATATATATATATATATATATATATAGTCCAGAGTTCCCACACTGATCTGTGTAGGATGTAAGGCACTCGCCAGAATAACGAGTATCCAAACTCTGTTATAAATTCATCAAATTATTGGTTTTTATTCCAGTCATAAAATTGTGCTGCAGTAATCACTATCCATACGCCCCAACGTTTCGGTCCCTGCCTTGGACCTTTGTCAAGGAGCCTACAATACATACAAGCCATACATACAATAGTTCAATATATGCAAAAAAGTGGTCCAACAACAGGGGCAAACGCAGGATTTTCAGAAGGGGGTTTACAGAGGGGGGGAGCAAAGCCGGGTCAGTTAAAGTATTACAGACAGACCAAATGTATATAAATAATAATAATAATAATAATAAATATATATAGTGGAGTGGGTTTATTCTTCATAATTTTCTGGTGGGAGGACAGCTTGCTTGACTGCAGATATCTCCAGTTCCCGGAAATAGTTTTTTTTAGATTTTAATGGAATTAAAAACTAGAGAATCCCACCTACCAAATGGTATTGGGGACTAGGGGATCAGAGTTCAGAAGGCAGAGCAATCTGCCAACGAGAATATAAAACTACATACCAGGTGTGTGGAGCTGGAGCAGTAACCAGCTGCTGGAAGGCTGATATCTCTGATTTTGGGAATAGTAGAGACAAGGTACTAGTGTCCCTCAAAGGGGGAGAGTCCCAGCTTTTGGAATATACCCTCAGAAAAACGAAGTCAGACAGAACCTGAAATATCTGACTGGGAAGAGCAATTAACAGGCTTGGATGGGGACCACTGCTTTGAAGTCAGATATCTCTGGTTCCCAAGGGCCAATTTTTTTAATTCTTGTACCCGTGGAAAGAGGGGACCCTCAGCTTTCAGCCTAGGGCCATTAGACTCCTGGGGGGGGGTGTTTCTGGGTACACAGAAACCCCCCCTGCGTGCGCTACTGAACAACGGACCACTAACATAGTGATGCAGAAATGTCATTTAGTAAAGCACACAATCTGATACATTACTTGGTATAGAAGAGTAGTCAGCGTAGTCAAATGAAGAAAGAACCTCTAGGATGAGGAATCAGCACATTTAATGAGGCTGCCCGCGCCTGACATATATACCCCCCTAAAGCATCTCATAATTGACGAATTTGCCGGCATGCACGCTGCGCTGGGCGCTCCGATACCGGAAGTTCGGGTACCCGGAAGTGACGGCGCTGGACCGCATCATGGTCCGCATGTTGTGCCGAGATCACAGGAAGTATTGCTATACTGCAGCTAATGGCGTGAACCGCATATTGGCATGCATAACTACCGCCTATCGCGGGAATCCATCGGGCATACGTATGCGTGCATTCCCTGAACTGACGACGGGGCCTCCGAGCTCTGAAACATTTTCCCTGCACTAGGAATAAATATTCCTGTTTCTTCACCATTGATCAAGCCTCCGAGTGCCGCTTATTGTTGCAGTATATATATATATATATATATATATATATATAGACAGAAGAAGTGGAGGGTCGCTGTCCCTCATAAGGAGGCACCGGAGCAAGGAACGGCATTTTCATTAAGTCCTGAGTCACGGGCCCTCTCTGCGTGTATATATATATATATATATATATATATATATATATACACACATACACGCACCACACGTTTCTTACATAAACTTTAAATATTTCATAACTAAACTGTACTAGTACATAATTTGCATTTCATGACTACTGTATATTGACCAACACATGTTATAAGGATGTGACTGTTTTCTTGCTTCAGTACCATGGTGATAAGTTTTGTGCTGATAGGAGGGACCTCTGCTGTCTTTCTAGGACATTCAGGATAGAAGGCACTCCCTTTCTGAGAGACACAACCAAATGGAGGGTAAGAGAACCTGGGCAGAATGGATACAAGATGTAAAACTCACTATCTGGAATCCATCCAAAAAAGAATTTCTAGGAAGAAATCGGAAAAGCTGGGGTAAGAGATCAGATTTATTTGCATTGCAATATCTTAGACATCATATGATAGTAAATAAGCAGTGTTTGTGGCTAAATGTTAGATTGTATTTAGAAAAAAAAGTTTTTATTTCATGTGGGGCTGAATTCCATTGGTGGACCATTCCTTTATTCATTACCTGTAGTTGAAATCTTAAGAAACTATTTAAGATCTTTTATGCCTTACACGCATAGGTCTTCAAACTGTGGCCCTCCAGATGTTATGAAACTACAAATCCCAGCATGCCTTGCGACAGTTTTAACACTCCCTTATAGCAAAACTGTGGCAAGGCATGCTGGGATTTGTAGTTTCACAACATCTGGAGGGCCGCAGTTTGAAGACCCATGCCTTACAGAAATACAAGTTATGACTAATACTGTACATTAAAAGAAATGCCTTTTTAATCATGGTTGAAATTCACTTAGTAAAGAAAATTAATCAATAAAAGTCACAAAAAAAAGCATAGCTTATGTTATTTTGTTGTACAGTGAAGAACAACTATTAAATATATTTACATTATGTATAGCTACACAATAATGTTCTCTCTGTCTGCTTAGGACGGTTAAGGTGCTGCCCATACACTATGCAACTTCTCCAAGGGGAGAAGTTGCATAGTATCCCCTTAAACCGCCTGGCAGCTTCCCGGATGGCAGGCTGCTAGGACAGGGTCTGCAAGGTGCCCATACACGGTACAATTATTGTATACAATTTGGATTAGATCGTATTGCAATGCAATGAGATACAATGAGATGAGATCTAGTACAAAAAGTAAGTGCAGCACATACTTGTTGAGCTGTGCGGTGTGACGGGAGTGTGCATCTCATCACACCCAGCAATTGTACCGTGTATGGGCATCTTTAGTTTTATAATTGAGCTCTAATCATGCCTCAATACAGTTTTTTATATATGTTTCATTGCATTGCATTGTATATGTGTATATGTGTACTGTTTTCAGATACAGACCATTTTTTAAACACGTAAATATTCTTTCAACCAGCAGTCAACCTGTAGTGTTAAACATTTGCCATCCCCTCCTGGGGGATTGTTCTGGTTCACTCCTTCTCGCAAATTCCTTCTTAGATGGACAAAACCATGTGCACTGCAGGGGGGGCAGATGTAAAATAGGCAGAGAGAATTAGATTTGGGTGAGTTATTTTGTTTCTGTGCAGGGAAAATACTGACTGCTTATTTTTACACTGCAATATAGATCTCACTTTGAAGTAAAACTCCACCCAAATCTAAGGGCCCCCATACATTATGCAATTTTAGGCCAATTTCACCCGATTTTGGCACTTTGGGCCGATAAATCGGGTGAAATCGGCCCATGCTTTTTAGCACCCACGATGTTTCAGATCCGATATATCTATATGTAGAACTCCGGGTACCTCCTTCCGGTGCTCAGTCATCCTCCAACCCCCAGTGTAGCAGCAGCAGCCGGAGCACGTCACAGGAAGGGACAGGCGTGTTGGGAGAGGATTGCAGTGATGACACTCTTCCCTGCTGCTGGGTGTCAGCATGTGCAGCAGAGCCTGGACCCCCGCTCTCCCCTGCTGATTGTGAGCGTGGGCAGTGGAGCCCGGACCCCCCCTCTCCCCTGCTGAATGTCATCACTGGCAGCAGAGCCCGGACCCCCCCTCTCCCCTGCTGAATGTCATCACTGGCAGCAGAGTCCTCTCCCCCCCTCTCCCCTGCTTAATGTCATCACTGGCAGCAGAGCCCAGACCCCCCCTCTCCCCTACTGAATGTCATCACTGGCAGCAGAGCCCGGACCGCCCCTCTCTCCTGCTGAATGTCATCACTGGCAGCAGAGCCCTCTCCCCCCCCTCTTCCCTGCTTAATGTCATCACTGGCAGCAGAGCCCGGACCCCCCCTCTCCCTTACTGAATGTCATCACTGGCAGCAGAGCCCGGACTGCCCCTCTCTCCTGCTGAATGTCATCACTGGCAGCAGAGCCCTCTCCCCCCCCTCTTCCCTGCTTAATGTCATCACTGGCAGCAGAGCCCGGACCCCCCCTCTCCCCTACTGAATGTCATCACTGGCAGCAGAGCCTGGACCCCCCTCTCCCCCTGCTGAATGTCATCACTGGCAGCAGAGCCCGGACCCCCCTCTCCCCCTGCTGAATGTCATCACTGGCAGCAGAGCCCGGACCCCCCCTCTCCCCTGCTGAATGTCATCACTGGCAGCAGAGCCCTCTCCCCCCCCCCTCTCCCCTGCTGAATGTCATCACTGTGGAGTTTTTTTTACCAAGAGAATGGAAAAAAAAACTAGGCGCTGGTATGAGTGGCTTCTATTGAATGAACATTAGCAAGTGGAGGGATGAATGGGATGAAGGGGAAAAAAGCTGCTGCTTGGGTTAGAGATATAGTGGTGTCTGAAACAATGGAACAACAATGGGCCTTGAAAAAGCTGGAGGCGAAGCGCGCGCCGGCTAGCGGTGGTGCCTACTCGTTCACCAAATATTAGCACTGCATTTTGATTTCTGTAATTTTTACCCACAGGTTATATTGGCTCAGAGGTGTTCTGTACCGACTACTTACCCTGCACTTACCAGAGGGGCAGCAGCGGCAACTAGACACAAAGCCTTGCTGACGACATGCTATCAAGAGCATGCTACGTATCAGCTAAAGAGTAAGACTAATCCCTATATTACACTGTGACGCAGTAGGTTACCTCACATGGCCACAGAGCCACTATACTTGTAAGAGGAACACCTCTGGTCACTGCACTCAGTGTATTATATGCTTTAGGGATCATAAAGACTAGTGCACAATGTGTCTCATATGAATAACTCTAAACCAATGTTGATTAACAGCAGACATGTGTAATGCCGCTGATTAAGCCTACATGCAGCGGTAACATCAGGGTTAACCATACCCTTAACAGTGAACACCCACCATATATACTTGGAGCTTGCCACCGTAGTGTGTTACAGTAATTAAAGTCTGTCTGTCAGTTGACATTGTGTCGACCACGACAATTAATACATCATAAAAATTACAGTTTTATTAAAACACACAACAGTTGTATTGTGGATTACTTTAAAAAAGAAGAGTAAAAAATAGCAAAAAAGTTCCTTAGAACTTGTATATTAGTGTCCCCTTAGGCAGATAATTCTGTGGCAATAATATTTGTGTCCTTTTTCAAGAGTTTATCGGCAGTACTGGTGGACAATGATTTTTAGACAATGTTCTCACCACTTGTAGGGGTATTTCCCCAAACTTGGGTCCTGGGGTCCTCACTAGAAAAGCTAAATATGTATCAGCGAAACGCGTTGGTGTATTGGACCCCCACCCATACGGCAGAATTACCTGTGGCACCCCCTGATCATCTGGATTGGCAGGACACCCATTTGGCATTACAACAATCTACCATCACCAAAGGATCACCACCATTGGGAAAGTACCACCAGGCCTGAGATCTTCCTCCAGCGGCAATTTACCACCAGAGCTCAACCGCACTCTAGTGCGGACACCAGGACCCAAGTTCGAGAAAATATCCCTACAAGTGACGCAAATTGGATGTAAAAATGGCACATCAAGTGTCAAATTGTATGTAGGCATCCTGGGAAGCTGCCGGGGAAGTTCAAGGGAAATCAGATGCAATTTTACAGGTCAGATAAATCTCATAGTGTATGGGGAGCTTTACTCTCTCTGCACAAATAACATCTACCCCACCTGCAGTGCACATGGTTTTGTCCATTTGAGAAGCAATTTGCAAGAAGTAGTGAAACAGAATAACCCCCTTAATGACAACAATCAGGACCATTCACATATGGGCAACATTCACGGAATGTAACAATACACACTGGGTGACATTCTATGCTATGCGCTAAATGCGCATGTTTAATTCGCACACTATATCGCCGCAAATCGCATTTTTCTAACTCGCACTTTTCAGTCCAAATTCGATTATTTAATGTGATGCGCATTTGAGGCTGAAAAGTGCGAAGAGTTGCGATTTGCGGCGAATTTTAGTCATAAAAAAGTGCGATTTTTAGTATGAAAAAAGTGCGATTTTTAGTCCGAAAAACGCGCCATTTCTTCCGCTGGTCATGTGCGAGTTTTGGACCAACCGGAGTGCGATTTACAAACCTGTCTCCGCATGACTAAGAACCCCCAAACCTATTGGCCCACCTATGTCCCCTCCATTATGCATCACACCCCCTATATAAAGGGGCATTGGCGCCATTTCACTCTTTGATAGGAAGTAAGGAGCATGGAGAGGAGCAGTGGAAGCGTTTGTGCAGGAAGAGGAGTTGGTGGCAGAGGAACCAGTGGCAGAGGGAGCACTGGCAGAGGAACCAGTGGCAGAGGGAGCACTGGCAGAGGGAGCACTGGCAGAGGGAGCACTGGCAGAGGGAGCACTGGCAGAGGGAGCACTGGCAGAGGGAGCACTGGCAGCAGCCAGACAAGTGGGAGAGGCAGCAGTGTGGCAGGCAGCATGGCCACAGCAAGGCCAGCCTCAGCTCAGACCCTGGCCGTCCAGCCCCAGCAGGAGGAGGTGGAGGATCCGCTGGCATCCCCATCCTACAGCCAAGCCCTAGACCATACCCCACACCAGCTGCAGGAGGGCCACATGTCAGAGGTGGAGGAAGATGCTGGTGAGGAGGAGGAAGACACTGCCATGGAGGAGGAGGAGGGTGACATGGCTGGTGCAGAAAATGAGGAGGAGGAGGAGGAGGAGGTGGTAGCTGGTCGCACCAAAAGTGGCCGCATGGTCAGGTTTTCCTATGAGGAAAATGTGGCACTTGTGAGGGCTATCATGCCAGTGTACGAGAGGCTGCTTGGCAAAAGCAACTACAAAACCACTGCCCAGCGCAAGCGCGCTATATGGAAGGACATCACCCAGGCGGTGAACGCTGTGAGTAATCACAAGCACCTGGTGCGCAATGTGAAGAAGCGCTTCAACGATATAAAACGCCAGTTGAAGCATAAAATGGCCCTGGAGATGGAGGAGGCCACCAGGACTGGAGGAGGAAGCCCCACCACTGTCAGCTACAATGCATATGAGGTGAAGCTGAAGCGCATCATCCCCCCTGAGGTCCTGCCTGGGATGCATGTGGCGGATACCGACAGGGCCCAAACGCCACCTCGAGCTGGTAAGTGTGACCCCATGCAAACTGTAACATACATGCCAATGTATTATACCTGTAATGTGCACTTGTATTGTTATGCTTTGTAAAGTGCTGCTGTGGAACTACATAGCCCAGCAAGGTCATGCACAAGAAAATGGCTGCTCCTGCTTTGAAATTGCTGATAATGCTGGCCCTTGTAGTTCCACAACTAATCTGATTGATTAACAGTGCACCATTCTTTGCAGCAGACTAACATGTATGTGTACAAAAACCCTGTGGTGTAATGGAGGTTTAGCTGGCATGCCTACAAACCACCGAATATCCTATAGTTGTCATGTGTACACTAGTTTACTACTAAGTCTGAAATAAAAGATTGGCCGGAAAACTAAACAAAGGGTGGTCCAGATATAATGCTGCCCTTTTCTATTGGGTATTGTCCATTATTGTGAATTCACTGCATGTTTTCTGAAAATGCATCTCCATTGCAAGGTCCATAATGCCTGGCCATCTTTCCTTGTACAGATTGTCCGTCCCGAAGTGCTGCAGCATCTAAGAGAAGAAGGCCCGTTGCTGCAGAATCTGTGGAAGCAGGTAAATGACTAAACAACACCCCATTACACATACAGTACACACACCCATATCACATCAACAAGATCTCACACTACATTCTGCTCCTGCTGCTACATTGCAACGGACATGAGTGTAATCTGAGCTAGGCATGTGACATATTAATAGTGTCATTGTTGCATGCAGTATCGGGGTACATGTGTAAGTGCATAACACCCCTAGGTATGGGCGTCAGCCATCTATAGGCCTATGTAAAACAGTATAGAGGACAGTGTGGCCTATATATGCATGAGTACTTACCTCTTCTCTGTATCCACAGGTGCTATACAACTAGGGTCAAACCAAACAGATTCTTCAATACTGGTGCTAGACGAAATGGACATCATTCTTGATCCGGTCGACACCTTTGCGGCAGAGGAAGAAATGCCGGGCTCGTCCCAGAGTGATCTTCCCCCAAGTGGGGTGCCACCCAACCCACCCCCAACCACCCAGCAACCCCATACACCAGCTACTGCTTCCCAAGTAGCTAACTCCTTGGTGAATTTCAAGGACAAGCAGCTTGAATTCATGGCCTCCCAAAGCCTCCAAATGGGAAATATACAGGGGTACATGCGTGACACCTTCCTGCAGTTGCGCAAAATGGCCCGTAGTGTAAGGGTAGCTGTAGGCACTCAAGTGCGCATTGCCAACAGTCTTGACAGCTGTTTTGCAGAACTAACTTCTGCAATACGTGAGCAGAATAGCCATATTGGGAGCCTGGCACAAAGTCTTACAGCCCTAACCCACACATGCACAGCGCAGACCAATGCCCTCCTAGCTATGCAGGCACAAATACAGCAGCAGCAGGAAGGCAATGTGGGAGGTGGCACTACCTCAACCCTCAGCAGTGTCTCCAGCACCCCAATAAGTGTCTCCCCCACTTCCCCACCCCGTCGTAGTGTGAGGACCCGTGGTGGGCTTAGTTCCGCCTCGAAAAGTGGTGTAGGGCTGCCTGATGCTGGCCGAAGGTAGCTGCTACATCAGTGTTTCTACATTAAAAAAGGCCAACTATCTGTCTACATGGCCCCACAGTTTGTATTTTGCACATGTTACATTGCAGAATGGTTTACTTCATAACAAGTAAAATTTGCAAACCGCATTCCATTGTGTTTGTGTCTTTTTCGCTATATAAATTAATGTGTGATTTATAACATATTGTAATGGTATATGACTATGGGATTGCAGTAAAGTAGTGTGGTATAACTCCTTGGCTGCCAAAGGTTATGGATGTACATTTTCCAGCAGGCTCTGACACTCATGGTTTGGACTGTAATGGTTGTAGTGTGTCAGGGCATGCTGGAACATGTAGTTCCACAACACCAGTGAGCCATGTTTCACAGAAAACTTAATTGTTACATGGACCAAGAGTACTTAGAAGGTAGATATCAGCAAGGGATAGGTCAGCACCACCATGTGCATCTGTTGTGGACTGGTGTTAGGTTAAATATGGGTGGAAAGCGGTGGTACTGGTCAATTATTTGTTAATGAGTACACTTACAACACTGGTACATTTTGGAGTACAGGCCACATGTGCTTACCAGAAAAGCTACGCCTGGTGATGTATGTCTGCAACAACTTCTTTATAGCAAGTAACAGTACAGTACAATTCTTAGACAAAGTGGCCTGTGATAGCACCAAGGCCCATGAGGTCACAGACTGAGTGGAGGCTGTGGACAAATAGTAGAGGGCACACATTCATTATTGCTGGACAGACACTACATAGTTGGCACCCACAAAATGGGCACAAGCATCTCTCACCTGCTCATATAACTCCGACAGGGTAATGGGGTTCAGCGTAACCATCCCCACAACCTGTTGGTCCGACAGGTAGTCCAGGTACAGGTGAGCACCATACATACGTGGGGTACCCAGTAGTGGGGGGGCAACCAGCATCTTTTGCCCACCTTCCTCCCTCCTGCGTTTGCCCTCCAATTGAGACACATGACAGATAACCAATTTTAAAATAGTCATACAAATCTACATGAATTAAACCCTCACAGGTGTCCTTATTAATGTTGGGGTTAAGGTAGGGGGGTTTGGGATTGATAATGAAGGCACCTGTGTTGAAATTAACCATGTGCGCACTTGACCAAAATGAGGTGTGTGCAAATGCGCCAAACAGAACCAGGTCTGAAAAAAGTGCGATAAATAGACACCGCAAAAGTGCGATTTGCAAATGCGCATAGCATTAAATAAGCGGTTTGTATAGTTTTGCATTGGAAAACATCTGGATGCGATAAAAGTGCGAATTAATCTCGCACTTTTGGTCCGCATACCTTTACGCACAAAATATGCGATTTCTGTCCCTTAACGCATCACGTTAAATTGGCGATTTCGCAGAAAAATGCGATATCGCCATTTTGTGGTCTAAATAACGCCACAAACAGAAAATCGCATAGCATAGAATGTCACCCACTGTTTCTTTCTGAATGCTATAGAAACAAGTGACAGATTGTATTTAAATTGTATTTATTTTGTATCAACAACACACTGCTTGATTACTGCACGCTGCACTGCTACAGCACATCAGAGATAGGGTAATGAGTGCTGTCTCCCACAACAAAGCATTTCTATGACAGGTGCAGCTTATCTGTCTGAATATGGTCGCCATTGTGAATTAATATGTGTCTCCTTATGTAACCACTGTCTGACACACCGGCTACATGCAGAACTTCCATAAGATGTAACATCTTGTATCTGATTAGCCAGCTCATGTTACTGCCCAGGAGAACCCCGTACATCTCCTATACAGTTCTGCTACTGCGCACCTGTCCTGCAGCTGCCTGCACATACACAATCTAGATGTATGCGCTATGTATGACTATGTGCAGATAAATACAATTTTTACACTGCTTGCAACATTGCTGCTTCCGCCACCTCAGGCCCTAAGTATTTATATTTATTGAGCAATCACTTACATTATGCCGTAATATACTGTGATGAATCGAAGTTTTAAACATCCACTAGGCTTATTGGTAAATATTCCTTACCATTTCTTACATCCAATATCTATAATGTGTTCAGAACTGCTGTTTTTTGTTTAATTAATGCAATGCAAATATATAATTAATGCAAATATTATATATTAGCTACCTTTATTGTTAGTTACATGTAAAGCAGCCACATGTCTGGATGGGCGTGGCAATCAGATTTAACCCTTTGAGTGCCAAATGAATTTGTCAAAATAGGTGTGAAAACATGCAAACTTTTTTATTCATCATAATGAACTGTCATGTTTACCTAATATAGGAAATATAATCTATTTTTACACATTTAGTCGACATGGACACTGTCTGGGTGTACCCAGTGGCGTAACTATAGCACCGCAGCCCCCGCCACCGCGCGGGGGGGGCGCTGTGCATGTGGGGGCGCCGGGGGCTGCGGTGCTATAGTTAAACCCCCCTCAATCCCCCGCAGACTTACCTATCGCGCTGGTCCCGTGGCTCCGTTCTTCTGCTGAGGACCACCACAAAATGGCCGCCCCCATATAGCACACAGTTCTCTGAAACTGTCTGCTGTATGGGGGCGGCCATTTTCTGGTGGTCCTCAGCAGAGGAATGTAGCCGCCGGGACCAGCGCGATAGTTAAGTCTGCGGGGGATTGAGGGGGGGTTTGCATGGGCGGCGGGGTAGGGTTGCTTGGCGGGGCGGCGACGGGGGGGGGGGTGCCCAAAACTTAGCTATGCCACTGGGTGTACCGCGTCCTCTCGTATGGCTCGCTGCACTCGGCACACTATTTTATTCTCCTACCACGCTGTAATGAAAACCTCATGTCAACCTTTTGACTGTCGACCTTCCCATTGTTGACTTAATGCTTATGTTGACCATAGCTATGTCCCCCTATTTCAGGTGTCAATCTTCCATAGTTGACCCAATGCTTGTCGACCTTAGTAGGGTCGAGTTAATGCGATGTCAATACTAACTGTCACATTTTCAAACCTGCTGCATTCATTCCTACCGTACAGTAGATTCACAGGTTGCCTGACAAACATGAACTGTGGGTCTTGAGGACAGGATTGGCCGCCCCTGATCTAGATTATAAAAACAGACATACAAATTCCCAGGCACACCGCACTGGACCAGCAAAAGAGACATTGCCCCTGATTCAGGTCCGCTCGCTAACGCCGCCCGCCTGAATTTCTGTCACACACACAACCCCACACCCTGTGCCGAATCCCCTCAATAACATGCGAGTGGATGTATGTGAACCCATCCCCTCGTATGTGGCCATAGGGGAGAGAAATCATTTGATGGTTACCGGCCATCCAAAGATATCGCTCCCCTTCAGATATAAAAGTCAATCTACTCTAGACTGACTGTTATTTCCTTTGGGATCCTCCAGAGGGGGGTAGGGTGCTGGCAACGTGTGACATCAGCCACTCGCCCTGTGCTGCGTTCCCAGGGGATCGGCCAGCATTTTCACAGGGACTCCCATAAAATTCTAGATGTTTCCCTGCTCCGGCCCGATGTCTGCCCCCGCCCACCCGCCCCCCTCCTTCCCCAACCCGCGCGAACGCCTTAGCGATTGTGATACTCGCTGAAGGCTGCACTTGCGCATAATCCCGCATGCACAGGACCAAAACATGGAACGGAACTGAATTTAATTTCCTGAATCACTCCCATACAGAGATTTTATAATATTTTTACATTTCCCTTGTATTGCTGGGGGGGGTTTTCTTTGGTGTTGTTTCTAACAATATGCCATCAATGTATCTTTTATTTGTCACTTGATTTACTTTTGAAATGGTTTGGTATTTGTTTACTGTTTAATTTCAACATTTATTAACCGGGAATTCTATTGTTGTTTATGCGAGCACTATATTGTACCCTTTATGAAGTCCTTTATATATAAAGCACACAGTTATAAAGTACTTTAGTGCAACCCATACATGTCTAGGGACTTGCAGTTGCAGACCTGTGCGCATTTATATTTGTGTAAACCTTTAATCTTTTGAAACTATTCAGCACAAAATATAAATGAGCAATTGTAAAGCCCTCCGCAGTATATTTGGGCCAGAACTTAATCTCCTGTCCACACATGGAGGTTAGAGCTCAGCATGATAAAGTTTCCATGACTGAGGATTCCCATAACTACTTTGCCTCTGGGAATAATATTAAATATCTTTCCATCTGTGTTTTGGGAGTTAAAAAACACTGTTTCTTCTGGGAAAAAAACTGCACGTAACATAAATAAATAAATAAAGAGATCAATTTATGGTAAAATGTGGAAAATATGAATGTTAAAAATGTATCTTAAAAATCAGGATGTCCATGTGTTCGGGGTATGGGTAAAAACCAGACCCAGACATGACTCTGCAGTCTGGAGCTTTTAGCATCCGGTCTGGAGGGGTCTCCTGTCCTGGGGGTGACCTGTCTGCAGGGGCTTCACGTGATAGCTGTCACCAGGGAGAGTTGGAGTGGGCGAATATAGCCTGCCTGTATGGTCCGGACATGTAGAAAAACCGGAACGGTCCGGACCACACAGCTGTAATCTCCCCTTCCCCATTTCCCTGGTGAAAGCTATCACAGATATACCCCTGGACAAGACACCCCCCAGACCGGACACTACAAGCTCCAGACTGCAGTTTTTGGTGTCCGGTCCGGCGGTCCGGAATCTTGCTCGGGTCCGGTTTTTACATAGTCCCATGTGTTTGTTTGCTTTCTGATATTGATAAATGCTGAAACCTCTAAACTAATTGTGATGAGGATTACACTATTGTGTAGGTAATTTTCCTAGGCAGGTGTTAAGTATCAGTTGCCAGGGGGCTATGGGCAGGGCTCTGCAGTGAGGGGTCCCATACAATGCTTTCAGCAATTGAGCAATGACAAGCATACGCGCCGCAATAGCAATTTGCATCTGTCATCGGGAGGCTGCCTGCAGGGCTACGCGGAAAGGTGTCCCCTGCACTGCTCTCGGCAAGTCTGACCTCTGTTATCACTGACTTCCACCCTTCTCTGCTAGAAATTTGATGTGTGGTGTGCAGAAAAATAAACAATGTTAGTAAGTATTCAGTATAAATTTTTATAACTTTATGTCTGCCC
Organism: Crinia signifera; assembly: GCF_055691185.1. Classification (NCBI taxonomy): domain Eukaryota; kingdom Metazoa; phylum Chordata; class Amphibia; order Anura; family Myobatrachidae; genus Crinia; species Crinia signifera. The sequence goes on along the minus strand of NC_139225.1, from coordinate 81,402,583 downwards.
TTAAGGGAGTTGACAGCCAGCTAGGAGGTGCGGGGTGCGTTTTGGAAAAGTTCACCTTTTGACTGTTCCTGAGGGATTTCCAGTACCTTGTCACATCTTAAGATCCGGTGGCACCAGAGTTGGGGCCTACCTAATTTGCCCCTTCAAATGTGGCTATTAAAGGCGAAGCCTTAGCATATGCAGGTACTGGCCACCCATCAGGACAGATCAACAGAGGCAGTGTAGGGTTCGCTGTGGCCGTCCTAAACAGTGACAGCTGTGACAGCTGCTGGGTAACACCCAGATGCATAACAGTTATGTTGGCACAGCCATCTGGCAGTCACCTTAATAACTTCACCCCCCACAGGATGTCAGGACAGATAATAGCTAAGAAACTTGGAATAAAGTAGTACTTCATTTTATGCCTCCGCTGTCACCTGCAAGGTGCACCTCCTCCCACCAGTCCTGGCACCATAGGCTGCATCCTAATTAGCCTATTGGTTAATCAGGCACTGCCAGCAGCCTCTCGCCTCCCTCTGTGTCCCTGTGGAGGTGAAAGAACTGTGAGGGAGACTGAATGTGAATTGAGAGCAATGTCAAATGTGACTTCAAAGCAGTGTTTTTAGTAGACTGAGGAAATGTGATATTATTAAGGGGAAGTGATGACTCTGGAATGAAGGATAATAATGGTAGTCATACAGTTAAGCAGTGGCATCATTAGGGTGGTGCTGGGGGTGCGGAACACACCAGATGACACTATCTGGGGAGTGACACCAAAATAGCAGAGCTGCAATTGGTTAACATTACTGTCTCATAGCACTGAGGTCATCAGCTCGATTCCCACCATGGCCCTAAATGTGTGGAGTTTGTATATTCTCACAGTGATTGGTTTTCTCCGGGCGCTCAAGTTTCCTCCAACAATCCCATAATACAAATGGTACTTGTGTAGTTTCACGGCGCCAGCATGGCGCCCTGCTACTTCCGGGTTCTACACTTGGCACAAACTATCTAAAATAAAGTAACTTAACTCCATGCCAACATGGATAGTTCATACCCCCACTATCCATGTTGGCATGGAGTTGATGTTAGATAGCGTGGCGAGCGTAGCAAGCCACCGAGCCCGCAGCGTGGACGAGCGACGCGAGCCCCGCAAGGGGAATCAGACGCCATGCTGGCGCCGTGAAACTACACAAGTACCATACAAAACATATACTGGTAGTTTAATTGGCTCTCGACAAAAATAATTATAGTGTGAATGTGCGTTTACATGTGGTAGGAATGTAGATTGTAAGCGCCACTGGGGCAGGGACTGATTGAATGGACGAATGTCCACTGTAAAGGGCTGGGGTATATGTGTGCGCACAATATGACACACAGTCACACAGCCAGGGGGCATGTCACTGCTGGCAGGAGGTCATGCTTTGATAACTCCACAGTGTTGCACTGGGTGACACCAAATCTAGTGACACGACTGCATTATTTACGATTTTGTTTTATACTGAATAACTGAAACCCACATGAGACATTTATATTGATTTATTTCTGGTTTCTTCTCATTTCAGCCCTGATTTTATTATTTTACTTTCTGTTCTATGCATTTTTAACTGGAATGTTCTGTTTATGCATATATGGAATGCTTCTCACGATAAGTCCCTACGTGCCAACTTACAGAGACAGAGTTTTTCCACCTGGTAAGATCTTTTATGCTGGCTGTTTATATTATTATAATATATTTATTTAGAATATACAAAATATATACAGGTTGAGTATACCTTATCCAAAAGGGTTGGGATCGTTTGGTCTACAGCATGTTGGTCGACAAGCATAAGTTCGACACCATTAGGTTGACATGGGGAAAGGTCGACATGGTTCTAGGTTGATATGGTTCTGGGACGACATGGGTTTAGGTGGACAGGTCATTAGGTCGACACAAGCAACAGTAAAAAACACAATGTCAACCTTTTTACTGTCGACATAGACCATATCGATCTAATGACCTAGAACTATGTCGACCTATCTCCATGTCGACCTATTGGTGTCGACCCAATGCTTGTCGACCAACATGCTGTAGAGCAAATGAGCGTATCCCATCCAAAATGCTCAGGACCAGTAGTTTGGATGACGGGCTATTATTCCGTAGTTCGGATTAGTTTTATATTTTAATGAGGTATCTTGAGGTATCCTGCAGTTTTATTGTATACACATCCTGGTATGTTGTATAAACACATCAAACACATGAAATCCACACGAGAATATTTTATTTGTGCATGAAATAAGGTTTGGGGCCGATTCAGATCTGTTCACACAGTTCCGAATTCAGCACCATCCACGATAGTGCACATGTGCAAACCTCCGCAGCGAGCACCTTCAGCAAATATTTCATTCGCCAGGGCCCTCGCTGCCTGACTGACAGGCAGGGGGCATTCTGGGATAGGCACGTTTAATGGGAGAAGATGAGGGTCAGCCGTTCAAACGTCAGGACCTAAACAAGCCAGCACTCACAAGGCGGGACCCTCCATCTTCAGGCGTTCCCTTGGCAGGAGAGGGCTGTCTCTCCCAAAAGTCCTCCCTGTTTCACAGAATCGGCTTCTACAATTTGGGACCCACAAGGAAAGCAACCTAGGAACAGACACACAACAGGAGCCCTATTGGACTATTGGGTGACTATATCCGTGTCATTGACTTTTTAATGGTACCAGCCACATATACTGTACACCTTATTTTACTATTTCTATGCAATTGCTACTTATTTTTAATAAATTAAATTTTCATACTAGCAGCACACCTGTTGCATGTATATAGATGTAGCGCAGTTTAAAAAACTCTTTTCTTTTGCCTTTGTGTACTTTCTCAGGCACTGAATTTGAATGCAATCATATTCTTGCACATATTTCATGCCAGTTACAGATGTCCCCAGTAGTTCCAGTTACATATCATGTCCCCAGTAGTGCCAATTACAATTATAGTCCCCAGTAGTGCCAGTTACATATCATGTCCCCAGTAGTGCCAATTACAATTATAGTCCCCAGTAGTGCCAGTTACATATCATGTCCCCAGTAGTGCCAATTACAATTATAGTCCCCAGTAGTGCCAGTTACATATCATGTCCAAGTTTGCCTAGGGTGCAAGTAAACATTGTACCGGCCCTGCTCAACCTGTATTATATAAGCCTGTATTATATGTTAACCATACATAATTAATTCCAATGCTGTAAGTCTAGGAGGAGTGTGCCCACATAGAACAGTATTGGTCACCTTTGTTATATTTACAGCCTGTAATATGGCTCAGATTAGGTGCACACACCATTATCACCACCGCCAGATCCCTGACGGAGGATTGTGCCCAAGCATTTTGTGCTTGCCCGATTCCAAATTATGGACCTTATTCTGGTTGATTTCACAGCCTTACAAGTCCACCAGATGATCCCCTTCTCAGTATAGACACAGTGTGGACCATTTTATAAGCAATCTACAGTAAACCAATAATTGATTCGTAAAGGAAATCTTGGAGATGTGTGTAAAGGGGCCCATACACGGTCCGTTAAACGGATCCGTTCGGGTCTCAATTAGCACGCTTCGCATCGGATCGCATGCCTAGTGCATGCAATGCGATCCGATGCGAAGTTTAGCTAGTACAAAAAGTATGTGCAGCACATACTTTTTGTACCGTACTATGTGATGCGCGGGAGCGCGCATCGTATAGTACTAAACGGACGGTCCGGGAACGGACCGTCTATGGGCGCCTTTAGTATTTCAGTTTGATTGTACTTGCCTACCTGACCCTCTCCATGAGGAAGAGAATGCTCTGGAATTCCCTGGTAATGTAGGATTGCCATCACCTGTGGGGAGCTGGGTAATTGATAAGAAAGGTGTTTCACCACAGGTGATGGCAATCCTACATTACCAGAGGCCAGGAGCAGAGCATTTTCTCCCTCATTGAGAGGGTCAGGTAGGCAACCCTGAGTTTGATCTCTGCTGCAAGATAAAGGTTTGACTGCAGCCCAGGTTAAGCTGATGCTGTGTGGTGAGAGAGTTTCCATTGCTCTGTATTAAAAATCAGAATAAATTGCTTGTGTTAGTAGTGCATAATAATAGTGATAAATGTGTTTATGTTTCCTGTGTGTAACTGGATCAGAAGTCTTGTTTTGCACCAAGGAAAGGTGCTCCTCCTATGTAAGAACCTGGAAGGAATGTTTGGCCCCTGCTTAATTGGCTGTTACAGGCATTCTGCATTCCATCTGCCTGAAACACCGAGCGGGCTTAGAGTGAACTCCTGAACCTTCAGACCCCATTTAGCACACTTTGCATCATCAGACTTTGGCTTATGTGTGGCCTTAAGCAGTAACTTTATATTTTACTGACTGCCAAAACTGATTCTGTGCTCAGTGTAAATAAGTTTATATTTGATCATGGCCGTCAAGGTCAGACCAATGGTAATAGCTGGGCAAGATGGGAAATAAACCTAAGGAAGTAACTTTCAGGATTCTACTACGATTTCCTGTCCCCTTTAAAAGCAAAGGGGCCCATTTATCATATAATATTTGCAGCTAATTCCCCCAAAACGGTTAGCCGCTAATATTAAGTATCATCTGAATGTAAGACAGAGGGACTGCAGCAGGAATCTCCGATCCCTCCTGCCTTGTTCGCGGCCTCAACCCCAATTGGTTTTGATAACAAATGTATCCTGACCCTCTCCATGAGGGAGAAAATGCTCTGTTCCTGTGCTTCCCTGGTAATGTATGAATGCCATCACCTTTGGGAGCTAGGAAAAAGGTGTTTCACCACAGGTGATGGCAATCATACATTACCATGGAAATCCAGGAACAGAGCATTTTCTCCCGCATGGAAAGGGTCAGGTAGGCAAGTATGGATTGGGGCTGGAGGTGACTTCTCTTCCCCTAAAATACCTGGGCAGACTTGCGTTTTCCCTGACACTTCCAGAAAATGGCTCGTTGCCAGCCCCAAATGTCGGCTTCCTGGCAATCAATTTGTGAATGGCCTGCAAATTTGTAGCCGTGCGATAAGGTCTGAATTAGGCCCTTAGTCGGGAGATGGCAGTTTTAGCACCTTAGACCGGATGTTCAGTTGCTGTAAAGAGGGAGAGAGAGAGAGATTGTATTTAGAAACGAAGGTACTCTCAGGCAGGGAAGGCGACAGGAGGGGTCAAGGGGGACACTCGTACCGGGGCCAACAGTTTGAGGAGCCCCAAGAGTTTGAGGGGCCACAAGGGTTTGAGGGACTCAGGCGCTTTAAGCATGGCTGTCTAGTTACTTGTCTGGCTACCCGTACTAATTAGTTTAGTGACATCACGCATTGCACCAAACCACATGACGCACAATGATGTGCCCACCCATCTGCCCTTTCCTTATTATATTGCATAGTGAATATTAATTATCTGTTTATTTCTAATAATAAAAAAATACATTAAATATGCAATGTAATAAAAATATGCATGCAGTGTTGGGGGGGCCCATAGATATCAGTGTTCCAGGCCCCAAAATTTCTGTTGCCGGCCCTTATCTTCAGGAAAGTACATTTTGGCCCAGTTCCAGGTTCAGGAGCCCAGTTCCAGATGATGTCATATTTAATAAGAGATTCAGGAACTGATTGGGTAGATGTATGAAGCAGTGATGAGGGAGGAGAAATGATAAAGTGCCTGGTACTTTATCACCGGCCAATCAGCTTCTGACTGTTAAGTTACAGGCTGGGTTTAAAAAGGGACAGTCAGGAGCTGATTGGCCGATGATAATGTACCAGGCACTTTATCACTTCTCCTCCCTTATTACATGTACCCCTGAGTTCCTGCTGGTTCCTGCTGAAAAATAGTACTGGCTGTAACCATCATCTTCTGACTGCAGGACACGATTCTGTTTGTACCATACTAATACACCATCTCAATAGCGGTGCAAGAAGAAATCCTCTGGTCCAGCTTCAATTAAATAGCTCCAGGACCTCCCTCCCGTCGCTATTAACATTGCACTGAATTGAATTGCCACCAATGTTTTAGAAAGTTTTAGAAAGTGCTAAAATCTTAAAGCTTAATTGTGAGTTTATCTTTCTTTTCTAGGTCTAACAATAAGACCACACGTTACTGGTTTGCATTACGCATTTAATTCTTCAGAAAATAGCACATGGTTGTCTTATACAGAGAGTCTGCAGAAATTTCTTGAAGGTAATTTTTTTTTTTAGTCTCCAGAAATCTTCCAGACAAGAAGTTGAATCCATAATGTCTGTGCCATTTGATATGTTTTCATGTATAATGTTAAATACATAATCATGCAAGAAGAGGTGGTTGACAATAATACCCCTTTCAGAATGCACTCTCAACCCGTGTTATTGCTGTGTCGTTAGTTCAATGGGTCAAGGTGCGTTATGAAAGGGCCATCTCGGGTTGAGCAACCTGGGAGTTCAAACCTGGTCATGACCAGGGTTGAACATGGGTCTGACCCAGGTCAAGGTGCAGGTGCACGGGTAACTCAGGTCGTCCCATTCACAGTATGGAGGAGGCAATGCTGTCAGCTCCAAGCGCTGCCTCCTCCCCGGTGATGCACCACCACTGAGCCCCGCCCCCGCGTGACATCACTCAGCAATAAGCCGGGTCAGACATGGAGATTTCAGACCACAAATGCTGGGTCGCTTCTAGGATGGACCCGCGTCCCTATCCCAAGTGCGACCCGGCATTTGCAGTCTGAAAGAGGTATAAGTGTTTATCAAGTCATTGGTATAATTCTTCATGTTGTTTGATGGCAATGCACACAGGGCCTTATTCTAGTTCACTCTTTCTGACAAAATCCTTCTTAGATGGGCAAAACCATGTGCACTGCAGGTGGGGCAGATGTAACTTGTGCAGAGAGAATTAGTTTTGGGTGGGGTTTTACTTCAAAGTGAGATCTATATTGCAGTGTAAAAATAAAGCAGCCAGTATTTACCCTGCACAGAAACAAAATAACTCACCCAAATCTAACTCTCTATGCACATTTTACATCTGCCCCCCTGCAGTGCACATGGTTTTGTCCATATAAGAAGGATTGGTACTTATGTAGTATCTGGGCGTCCGATTTAGAAATCGGATCGCATCGCATCGCATGCGACCAAATCGTATGCGATGCGATGGTCAAGATTTTTCCCTAGGATTCAATGTTAAAATGGTCTGAGTCCATTTTAACATAGAATTCAATGGGAAAAAGGGGTCCTTTTCCTTTCCCCACTATCCAAGTGAGCATGGAGTTGGATATAAACCTGTGGCGAGCGTAGCGAGCCACCGCGCCCGAAGCGTGGCGAGCGTAGTGAGCCCTGCGAGGGGACACAGAATACTTTTTAAGAAATATGCGTTCGCTCGCCACGCTTCGGGCTCGGTGGCTCGCTGCGCTCGCCACGCTATATAAAATCAACTCTATGCCCACTTGGATAGTGGGGAAATGAACAGGACCTTCTTAACATTGAATCCTATGCAAAATTGCATCGAATCGCATCGCATCGCATCTGATTGTATGCCTTAAGGTAAGGCATACAATCACAAAATCGGCAGCCCAGATACTACATAAGTACCAAAGGATTTTGTCAGAAAGTGTGAACTAGAATAAGGCCCACAGACTCTTCAGGTCCCTTCTAATAGTATTATCCCTGCCAAATCGAAACTCTATTTCATTTCAGTATAGTTGGTTGCATGACTGAGATTTTAAGAATTGTCAGAAAGTAGGGGGAGAGATTTGGCTGAGAGAATAAAACTCTGGTGCTACTTTTTAGCACAGTTAAGGCCCATACACACTAGGCAGTATTGTTAACAATATCACTGAGAAAAAGGCTTCTAAACTAAATTGTTCACATTGCTACCAAACATGCAGGTAAATTTGACAATATAGCTAAATGACGGGTATGTTCGTCAGGTCCCATGATGTTACTGAATAGTATCCGCATCCGTTACTGTTCAGTGTGTACCGCATAACTATATCAGCCGCGGTTGCTGTGTATGGGGCTTTACAGTACATACCTCCCAACTTCTGTCCGAAAAGGGGGCGGGGCGTATGCAAATGAGGGCGCGGCTTATGCTAATTAGCCGCAACCTCATTTTCATACGAGAATAGACGCTGTGCGCATGCGCACAGCGTCTATTCTATTAGTTTGGGGGGTCTCCCAACTGCCACCCCCCGCAGCGGGACAATGCCTGCCGCGGGTGGGACAGCGGGACAGGACCCGAAAATCGGGAATGTCCCGCTGTAATTGTGACAGTTGGGAGGTATGCAGTATATAAAATGTCAATAAGTTTTGCAGCATCTAACAAAACAAACTGGATGCAGTAACTTTTTATTCTGATCTGTCCATTGAATTTAGATACTGTAGATATGTTAGATGAGTGCTCTGCATTGCATATGTTCCTGGCCCGAGAGCCGACAGGCACTAGGACCTGGCACAGCTCTTTCAGGAGGTCTATGACATGACTTACTGCGCATTCACATTAAGGGCCCTACACACATGCCGATGTGCTCCTTTGTCGCACAGCACACAGAGCTGACAGCCCACACACAGAGTGAGCTGTCAGCTCTGTGTGCTGAGCGAGCGGACAGCGCCAGTGTTCTCCTGTCAGATGCCGATATTGATGGACACTGTTCATCAATCTCGGCCTGCAACAGCGACACACGAGGACGGATGGGAGAATAAAATAAAGCATGGCAAGTGCTGCTAGCCATGTGAGGGGACGCGGTGCTACATTTCAGTGTCCAAGTCGACTGTGTCGACATTTGGGTAAAAAAAAAAACCAGTGGAAAAGCCCATGTCGACCATCCCCATGTTGACCTAATGACCCTGTCGATCTAATGACCCTGTTGACTGAACCCATGTCGACATTCAGTCATGTCGACATTCCTGCATGTCGACCTAGTGGTGACGACCAAATGCTTGTCGACAGACGCAGGGCCACTGGGTCACAGCAGTTACGTGGGTACTTATATGTTAGTTGGGCGCCCGTTACGTAGTTTGCGTAGTGGTGTATTGAGAATAACAATACACCACTATGCTGGCTACATAAACTACGTAACTTACGCAAATTACGTATCTGAAGCCCTGCTAACACATTAAGGGGCAGATGTATTAAGCCTTAACAAGAGATAAATGCAAGGGTGATAAGGAGAGATAAACGTCAAGCCAATCAGAAAGTCATCCAAACACAGCTTGTAACATGGCAGTTAGCAGGTGATTGGCCGGTCATTTATCTCTCTTTATCAACCTTGCATTGATCTCTTGTTAAGGCTTAATACATCTGCCCCAAAGGGTCATATGGCCACTATCCATGTCCTAACCCCAGTGTCCACGTGGGTGTGGAGTTAATTTTATAAAGTGTAGCATGCCACCGAGCCCGAAGCCTGGCGAGAGCGGCGTGCCCCGCCCCGCGAGGGGCCGCGTATCTGCGTGCCCTCGCGGCGCTCACCACACTTCAGGCTCGGTGGCGCGCTGCGCTCGCCACACTTTATAAAATTAACTCCACACCCACGTGGACACTGGGGTTAGGACGTGGATAGTGGCCATATGATTGTGTAAGTGCATGTTGTGTTTGTGTGTGTGTGTGTGTGTGTGGTGCATCATACTACCATCCACAATGTCCCCTGTGTGGCTCTGGCACTCGGCTCCCCGCAGTCCTGGGCGCCATTACACTCCGGCATGGACGCTATTAGCGTAGTGCCGCTGTGGGAGCTGGGAAACCATGTGATGCTCCCCCAGCGGTGACTACGCTAATTCGCTGCCATTGTTCCCCGCCGCATAGACGCTTCGCCTCCGCTCGCCTGGCCGCCGCAGAATCCCCGCCACCCACTGCCCGCCGACGAGGTTAGTTCACCCCGTCTCCCTCCGTCTGCCCTGCCGCCCCCGCCCGCCGCACAATCCCCCCTGAGATTAGCCGGCCGCCCGGCAATGGCTACGCTGATAACGTAGCCACAGCTACGTTGTCAGCGTAGCGTAGCCGGGCGCCTGGCTAACATATAAGTACCGTTAAGTGAGACATCACGCACCTGCAACCCCTCCCCTTGTTTTGGACAAGACTGCACCCCCACAATGTTGAGGAGATGCCCCCATCGACGCCTCCACTCTTTGAGTGCAGTTAAATTTTTCTCAATGTGACTGCAGTTTAAGGGCCTTATTTTGGTTCATTCTTTCTGACAAAATCCTTCTTAGATGGGCAAAACCATGTGCACTGCAGGTGGGGCAAGTGTTACTTGGGCAGAGAGAATTAGATTTGGGTGGGGTTTTACTTCAAAGTGAGATCTATATTGCAGTGTAAAAATAAAGCAGTCAGTATTTTCCCTGCACAGAAACAAAATTACTCACCCAAATCTAATTCTCTCTGCACATGTTACATCTGCCCCCCCTGCAGTGCACATGGTTTTGTCCATCTAAGAAGGATTTTGTCAGAAAGAATGAACCAAAATAAGGCCCTAAATGATGGTGCACAGTGTTCGCACATGTGCAGATGTAACATGCAGAGAGATTTTGATTTGTGGTCAAACTGAAATCCAAGGTACTTGTTTCCTAGCACAGCGCCCAAGAGTTCCATCTTATGGCATCTTATGCTATCGCATGCATCGCATGCCATATAGCCACATACGATACTGTACATGCGATGCAATGCAATACGATTTTTAATTGTATAAGCACCCTAATGGGTGCTTACAATGTTAAATGCACCCCCATGCTACCACCACTATCAACGCGAACCCAAAGCGCGGCGAGCGGCGGCCATACGCGTCCTCCGACCTTTTCATACCCCCCACTATCCACGTCAGCGTGGAGATGATTTTAGATAGTGTGGCAAGCCCGAAGAGTGGCGAGCGCAGCGTCCGCTCGCAATGCTTCGGGATCGGTGGCTCTCTGCGCTCACCACGCCTCGAGTTGGTGTTGACAGTGGGGGCCATTTAACATTGTAAAGACCCATCTGGGTGGTTGTACAATAAAAAATCGTATACCATCGCATTGTATGGCATACGATGGCATACAATTTTTTATTGTACAACATCGCATACCTTATTTAGTCTTATGGTATACCATGCGATGGGCGCCGTGCTAGGAAACAAGTACCAAATCCAAATTGCACTGTAAAATTAAAGCAGTCAGTATTTACCCTGCAGAGAAAAAAATGTAACCCACCCAAATCTAAACCGCTCTGCATCTGTTACATCAGCCCCACCTGCAGTGCACATGGTTTTGCTCAGTTGGGTGCTTCTTTGCTTTTCTTACAACAAGGCTGAAACAAACTCTGCAAATAGGTTATGAGCCCAGCATGCTTGCACTGCGCATTTTCCGCACTCGCGTGTGTTGGACAAACCCTGCCAATTTGGTAAATGCAGTGTAGTCGGAGGTTTGCACAGAGCTCATCATGGAATCTGGAAATGTATGAATGCGGGCAGGGGTGCCGAGAGAGGGGGGGAGCAGGTACAATTTACCCGGGCCCGGGCCTGTCAGGGGGGCCCTGGTCTGGACACACAGGTTTTTTTTTTATTTGGTGGCAAGTACCCACAACATGACCCGTTCCATTAGGTACAAAATGAGGTTGCACTCCAGCACAGTCCAAAATTCAAAGAGGGGCAGTCACATCAACTGCCAGTGAGTCCAGGACAGTGATGCTTGGGGTGGCAGTATATGTGACCCCCACTTTTGAATATTGGACTGTGCTGCTGGCTCACATCTGTAATTGCCACTGGCAGGGAAGTCCAGGAACAGAGCATTTTGTACCTAATGAAATGGGCCATGTTGGAGGGTATGTGTAAATCTTTTGCAAAGAGCATGTAACCCCTGACAGAGCATGTTAACCCCTGGCAGAGCATGTAAATCAGGGCAGACAGGTTAATCCTTTGCACAGAATGTTAACCCCTGGCAGAGCATGTTAACCCCTGGTAGAGCATGTTAACTTCTTAATATGCAATGAGCATTACGGTGTGTGGTATAACGTGTAATGAGCATTATGGCATGTGGTATAATATGTAATTGGTGTGTGACATGTGTAATAGCATTACAGTGTACATTTTTGTACGTGTATCCACCTTGGAAGCAGTGGCGTAACACCGGGTCCGCATAGTGTGCGGGGATCTCCGTCCGTGGGGGCCCCAGGAAGTTGCTGTACCGGGGCCCAGGATTTCTCTTGGCGGCCCTGAATGCGGGCTAAACCAATGAAGCTGCTCATTTCTCCACTCTTCTCATTTCTTAGCGAGTATCAGTTCTGAGTTCTGCGAGTATACATAACCTAGAGTAGTTGGTTGCCTAGAGATCTTGGGGGTTATTCTGGTCCCCTGCGTGTTCGCAGGCTGTACGGGTGGCGTTAAAACCACACGCAGCGCTGTAAAATTGGTATCGCTGCGTGTGGACCAGAATAAGGTCCCTTGTGCATTAGTCTTGGTTGAGATTGCTACAGGCTTGTTAAATGGTCGGTTCCTTGTCCTAATCTATAATTAGTGATAACATATTAAAGCTTGGCTTGGGCCTCTTCTCAGGAGAGCAGCTGCTGGGAATTAACCCAGTATGTACTGAAGTCAAGCAAAGCATTTCCTCTCACTCTGCTAACACTGTGTAAGGGGGAAGCTTGGCCCCCACTCATGAGGCAACTCATGCCTTCGATTATTTAACTGTGATGTTTTCTTTATTCATAGCCTATGATGATGACAAACAAATAGCTAACAATGTGGAATGTACGCCAGGACAGTACTTCCTCCAGGAAGGAGAGGAACATGAGGAGAGGAAAGCCTGTCAGTTCCTACGCTCACAACTACGGAACTGCTCTGGAATTGAGGACCCGACCTTTGGGTTTTCTAAAGGAAAACCATGTTTCTTGCTAAAGATGAACCGGGTAAACTAAACTTACAAAGACCAACAACTTAACAGTCAGTGTTTATGAAATAGGACCTTGGGGCCTGATTCAGATGTGGCTGGATTGAGCATTGCTGTTTGTTTCATGGAAGCAGTGATGCTCAAGTCAGCAGGGCAGCCGAGAGGAATGGCGGGCCCCGGTAAAAAAATTTGGGCGTGGCCTAAGTGTGGGAAGTGTGAGCACCTCCCACACTTAGGCCAGGCCCCCAAAATGTTTAGAGGAGGGTGAAAGAAAACTTTAAAAACTGTAATCTCAGCAGCAGCACACACCTACAGCATGTGTTGTGCTGACAGCAGGCTCAGCTGCCAGTGAGACAGCACATGCTGTAGAAGTGTGTGCTGCTGTTGCTACCCGGGAGGGATGGAGGGGGAAGGGAGAGGGGTTGGAACAGCAGCAAGCCTGGGCCCGGGTAATTAGTACCCGCCCCCCCTCTATCTCGGCTGCCCTGCAAGTATGACAAAGCGCTCACTTGTGACCAGTGCTGCGTCTGAGGATCACCCGCAACAATATTGGCCCGGAAATGTCAGTTGAAAGACAGAGAGCCCGTCTTTGGCACTCCCACAAAATGGGGTTCACATGTCTCCATTTTGAGAAATGGCTGCTGTCACCATCCCCTCCCCATCCCCAAATGTATACAGACAGATCTATTGATGTCTGCAGCTGTAGTGCATTCGAAAAAGCAGGACCTGTGAGCTGCAGGCCATGCCCTCAGCTCTGTGAGCTGCTGGCCATGCCCTCAGTCCCTCTGTCTCCCGTGAATAGACACTGTGCACATCTATTCACCACAAATTGGGACAGTTGGGAGGTATGCACTAGTGATATCCTCCATTGTGCTGCATGTACAGATGACAGGGGACATCGCTAACAACCCACAGTAGTGCGAATCATTAACGATATACAGTAGTGTGTACATCATTTAAAAAAATCATTTAATGTGCACACAACTTTATCCTATGCACTGAACTTGTAGAATAACGCCATGCTAATAACTCTGAGCATCCATATTTAAAGAAAAGACATCACCCAGCAAATTGTTGGTATTGATATCTGACATAAGCAATACAGTTAAAGAGATAAATGTGCTGTGGTTGTATTAGTGCTGTAAACATTATTTTCTTCCTAGATTATCGGGTATAAAGCTGGTTCTGGAACACCAATAAACGTGACCTGTGGAATTCATGTAAGATATTTTCTTATGTATGATCAGGGGCGGATTGGCTATGCAATCCGGCCCGGGAGGAATCGGGAAGCAGCCGGGTGGGTGGGGGCGCTCGCTACTCCATGGGTGTGTGTGTGTGTGCGCTCTCTACTCGGGGGGGCTTGCGCTCGCTACTGCCCGCTGTGCGTGTGTGTGTGTGCGCTCGCTACTGGGGGGGGGGGGTGCGTGCGTTTCTGCACAGGGGACGCGCTACTGCCAGAGGGGGATGTTACTTACCAGGCTGAAGGCGGCTTGCGGGTGACGTCACCAAGCGGCCGCAGCCTGGTCATAAAGAAGGGCAGGATAGCCCAAAACAAATATGGCTGCCGCACCACAGGGCTGATAGCACCAGCCCTGGCACGGTCGGTGGCCCTGGCAGTATGGAAATCTGGACCGGCCCACTGGGAAATGGCCCGGTTTCCCGGCGGGCCAATCCACCCCTGTGTATGATAACAGCCATATTTTCTATGAAAAGAGAGGTTAAGGAATGCAAAGAAAACCATTTCTTACCAACATCGTTTCCAATGACCTGAAACTGCTGAGGATGCATGAAACCACTGTAATGCTGTAATGTAAATCAGCTGTTACCGACAAGCACATAAATATTAACTGGAGGCATCAGTAACGATGGCTGGACATCACTATGTGGCCCCATAGATGCAATAGTCCCAGTAGAAGTAGATAGCAGACTGGGGCATGGAGGGACCACCAGGGAATGTAGTGGTAGGGGCCCATGTTCAGGGGTGTGACCAGTCTTCAGAGGGGGTGTGGCCAGCTGCATGCATGCACTACAATGCAATAGATTATTATATGTATAAGTATATCTATCTATCTATCTATGTGCGTAAATCAAATGCACAGTCTGGAACCTGATACCTATGGAAAGAGCTAGGGCAGTGGGGCCCGCCAGTGTGACTGGGCTTCTGCATCTAAAAAGAACTCTCACGTTAAGTTCCTGAATGTAGTATAGGTTTTATTGATGGAAGGGTCAGGGGGAGGAGACAGGGACTGGAAAATTTCGGGCCTCAAATCAGAGAGAAGTTACAAGTGAAGGTAATGAAAACAGATAATTGACTAGTGCCGCCAACAGCACCCCTTACATTGCAATGTTGTGTGCGACACACTTTGCACCACCCTAGTTATGGCCCTGTGAGAATATAAGGCAATGGTAATACATTTCACATAGGCTCAAATACAGGGGTCTCTGTAATGCCAGTTAACTAGAGCCGGGGGGCTAATATCGGACATGGGAAGATGTGCATGCTGGCAGTGTATCCACTGTATATCACAGCTGATGTGGTGAGACTGGTACTCAGTCAGCAAGCATTAGGATTCACTCTCCTGCCGGGTTTGGGGTGCAGCAGTTTCGGTACTTGGAGGGAGGTGGGAGACAGAGCTGTTATGCAGAGTATCCGAAGTTGTAGCTGCATCTGAAGTAGTGACGCTGGTTATGCATGGCTGATGGAGGAGCACTGATTGTGCTTTTACAGTGCCACGTCCGTCAGTGCTGCACATCCCCAGTGCTGCTACAGCAGGCTCAGCTACACCTCCACATTCTCTACATATGCAGCTTCGCCTCCTGTCTCCCTGTTCTCTCCCAGTAAGTAAACTGCTAGGCCCCAAACCTGCATTGAGGCCGCAGTAATTATCTCTCTCTCATTAGGTCCTGATTCAGACCTGTTAGCAAGGCTGCAATTTTTCAGATGGACAAAACTATGCTTCCCTGCAGGTGGGGCAGATGTAACATGTGCAAACGGGCATGAGTGGTGGCGTTCCATGGCTACATGTAAAAGGGGCGTGTCCAAATGCTAATCCAAATTGCAGTGTAAAAATAAGTGTGGGCCCCTGGGCAAAGCAATGCACTGGGGCCCTAACCCATTCTCCCCTCCTAGGGGTGGGGGGTGCTATCAGCAGCAGCTTTGATGTCCCACGGGTGGCAGGGGGTACTCTATCTTCCACTCAACATGTAGGACCTAGAGCAGTAACTTCTGCTAATTACTCCTTTACTGCACAGGTGGTGGGAGGGTGAACACTAACGTGTGGAAGGGGGCACTGAGCTGAATGAAGGGTCCCTTGTAAATGACTTCCAGGGAGGTAGGGGGTGTTTTTATATGCTTGGAGGGTTGGATAATGGAGTGGGCTTAATATTCGTCATGTTCCAGTGGAAGGGCAGCTTGTTTGACTGCAGATATCGCCATTATCTGGAAATAGATTTCTTAGCCTTCAATAGTATAAAAACCTAGAGCCCCAACTTTCAGGAGGTGCTGGAAACTTGGGGATCAGAGATCAGGAGCCAGAGCAATCCATTGACAAAAATATAAAACTGTACACCAGACGTTTAAAACTGGAGCAATGACCGGCTGCTGGAAGGCTGATATCTCTGGTTCTGGGCATGATAGAGACAAGCCGCTAGTGTCGACAGAAAGGGGAGAGTCCCAGCTTTTTGGATATACTCTCAGAAAGAGGGAACCTTAGAAATATAACTGGGAATAACAGGTCGGGTGTGGACTGCTGCTTTGAAGTTGGATATCTCCAGTTTCCCAGGGGCGATTTTAAAAATTCTGGTATCCCTGGAAAAAGGGGATCCTCAGCTATCAGGATATGGCCCTTATACACCTGGGGCCCCTGGGCAAGTGCCCATTAAGCCCATACGAAAAGACGGCCCTGCCCATAGCACGGTCATTTTTCTTACACAACAGGGGATTTATCATTACAGTTGACTATTTTAGCACAGAAGTTAATGTAAAGCTTTCATTTCAGATTCAGAAAAATGCATAAATGTTTCCTCAAAATAAACGCTACAATGTAATAATCATATTTTGTATCTAGAGAGGTGATCAAAGTCTTTTAGGAGCTGTCAATTTCTACCCAGCAAATTTCTTTGACCTTATGTATTTCCCATACTATGGCAAGCTTACACATGTAAGTATATGTTCTATGCAATATTATTTCCTGACATTATCAATTTGCACCCACACTATGGGCCAGATGCACTAAGCTCCAAAAGTGATAAACCACCAGCCAATCAGCTCCTACCTGCCATGTCACCTACTGTGTTTTAAATATGTCAGGCAGGAGCTGATTGATTGCTTGTTTATCACTCTCCATGTTATCACTTTTGAAGCTTAGTACATCTGGCCCTATGTTTGAGATTTTGGGCAAGATGTATTATACCTGCAAGTACGTGTGGTACACCACCTACTTCACCACACTGTATGTATTAACATCTTGTCTACCGGAGCCTCCAGCGATCCCCACTAGAGTGCGCAGCAGTGCATCAGCCTAGTTCTGGTGAGCTGTCTCTCCCCTTGGCCGGCTCCTCATGAGATCGTGTCATCGTTGTGAGATCTCGCATGCAGCCCAGAGCCTGCTGCTGCCACAGACAGTGCTGTCCCTGCTGTGGATCTAACGACTCCTGCAGCTGTCCAAGTGCAACTGACCATTCATCCATTGCCTTCTAAAGTGAAGAAGTTACCAATAGCAACTCATTTGCTTATAGCTTTAATTCAACTACATTCTATGAAATGATAGGTAGAAGCTGAGTGATCACTACTGACACCTACTGTACACCTGTCCTCTTTAATGCGACATCATCCCATAACACAAGTTTGGTTAACCTTTGGCAGTCTATTGTTGAACTACACATCCCAACATGCCAGCTACAGTTTTGCTATTTTGCCATGCAAAAGCTGTTGTAGAGCATCTTGGGATGTGTAGTTCAACAACAGATGGAGGGCCAACGGTTCCCCAGCCCTGTCCTAACACCTCTACGTTTACATTCATTGTGATGACCTAGTAACCCCAAGTAACCCAAAAAAGTGACCTTCACTCAATTCACTGAAATTAAGTTAGTACATCTGCAAACGTTTAAAGCATGCATCTTTTAATTGCAACACTCATTCCATTCTTCTTATCAGAGTTAATTAGAGCATATAAACTATTCTGTACACTGTAGTATAAGATAATGTGGGACATTGTGGTAAATTAATGCAACCACAGCCATTGGTTAATCATTACAATTCTTATTTATGCTGCACTAAACAAATCGCAATTAGACACTGGGTACAGGGCAGCTGAGAGATGTCTACCAAACTGATTTTATTTTCCTTTGGATTGTTTGATTAGAACGTTATTTAAATGTACATCATTATAAAATGTGTATCATAAAGAGATGTATGACTGTAAGATAATTGTCTTTGTTTTTGTTTTAGGTAAATTACACTGCACCTCTAGTTGCAATGCATTTCACAGAGGTGGTAAGAGATCAAGAGGTCTCCATCCAATGCAAAATTAATGGTCATGAAATTATTAACGATCATAAGACGGACCGATTCCTGGGCAGGGTACCCTTCATACTGAATATTGGATGAGTGGGCTCAAATCTTTAACTTTCTTCAGGAATTAAAAAAAATCTGTAACTTACACTGCTGCCAGATAAATGTATGGACCCTCTATTGGTGCCCACAACGATCATATATACATACATAGATATCCTCTACTCAATGTGTGTAAGTGTCCTATAGTGCAGGAGACAACCAAGCCACATACTTCTATTGTATGCGTAGAAAATACATCAATATACATCATAATCAAAAGTAATTGAGCTGAATGCACTTAAATGTAAGAGGGAGAGGATGCAACTCGCAGGCAGCAGCAGATGCTCTCATGTGGCATCACGACCATGTACAGTATGGTGCCTTCACATTCACAGGAATAGAAACATCAACTCCCAAACAGCAGTTTTTAGTTATAATGGTATATCTGCTAAACCTTACATAGTAGTTGCCCTATAGAAAGAGCTACTGATACCAATCACTAATATATATGTAAAAGTTCCCAAGTTCTGTGTAAACTATTGTTTCATGTCTAAGGTGGCTGACTGTAGTGTCTGTCAGTGGGCTTAAGCTGTGCCCAGGATGATCTCTGCCCCTGCATTCTTAGATACTTTCCAATGTGTTGACCGTTTGTCAAGGTCGACCTAGACACTATAGACCAGGCATGTCCAACCTATGGCCCTCCAGCTTGTTGTGAAACTACAAGTCCCATCATGCCTTGCCACAGTTTTGCTATTAGGGAATGCTAAAACTATGGCAAGGCATGCTGGGATGTGTAGTTTCACAACAGCTGGAGGGCCACAGTTTGGATCTGTCTGCTATAGACCTATCAACCGGATACTGTGATGATGTACTTGAACTTTTACATGCACATTTCTGATTATTAGTAGCTATTTAGCATAGGCCAGACTGTATTTTAGCTTTAGGTGTCCTATAAATGTTTATATAGAATTAACAGGTCAGTAATAAATAACATGAAAACTGTAAGTGTTTAGTATAAAAACTTGACATGTTTTTTATGCCTTTTATTGAAACATTAAACAGATGTCGATTTACTGGTATTTTGCATATTCATTTTATTCCATCACATTTCTTGTTCTATTAAATAACTTACCAGGGTTACGTTATAGTAGGTCGACAATGTCTACAACGACAGTCACTAGGTCGACCACTAATGGTCGACTGTCACTAGGTTGACACCTGAAAATGGTCGACATTGTCAAAAGGTTGAGACAAGCTTAAGGTGGAAATGGACATGGTCAACACTCAAAAAGGTTGTCGCGAGCTTTTCACGTTCTTTGACGTAGACATGGACACCGTATAAGTGCGCTCGCTATGTTTCGGGCACGGGACTTTGCTACTGTCGGCACACATACTCTATGCCCACATGGATATTTAAAGTATGAACCAAGACGGTCTATACCAAAAATAGTGATAAACATGTGTCAAGCTTTTGACTGTTGACCTTTTGTCTGAGGACTGAGGACCTATGCTATGTCGACCATTTTCATGTGTTGACCTAGTCACTGTTGACCAATAGTGGTTGACCTGGACATTTTTGACCCAGAGACCGCATACCACTTACCGGGGGGCTGAAGGGAGAAATCTGCATTACAAACCTTTTAGGTACTTCTGTAGTTTCACGGCGCCAGCATGCTACTTCCGGGTTCTACGCTCACCACAAAATATGTCAAAAAAAGTAACTTAACTCCATGCCAACATAGATAGTTCATACCCCCACTATCCATGTTGGCATGGAGTTGATTTTAAATAGCGTGGCGAGCATAGCGAGCCACCGAGCCCGCAGCATGGGCGAGCGAAGCAAGCCCCGCAAGGGGACTCAGACGCACTGCGCCATACTGGCGCCGTGAAACTACACAAGTACCACCTTTTATATTCTGTGCATTACCAATGTATAGTGACATTACTTTACAGCCGAATGTGTCCTCCACGGATCTACTCACAGAAAAACAAGATTATTCATATTGATGAAATATGGATAATTGGAATGTAAGAGATAAAACGTATCCTGCATGTAAAAGCCCTAGGACTGATAGTGGTTTGGGCATATATCAGTCTGGCAGCGTGCATGTAAGGGCACTAGGACGGACAGTGGGACCCCTTATTTTTGAACTGTTTATAAATCAACAGCTGGATAGTAAATATGTTAACAGTTAAAAGGTCATCCCGGACTTAGGTCAACAGGATCATGTCGATTTATTTAACGGGCAACCTTTTCCCAGCTGAGCATCAATCAATTGATCTAATTAATCAATTAAAAGATTGACAGTAACGTGTGTTCTGTGTCTGATTATTGGGTATGTTGCTAGAACTGCTGTCTTTCTTGGTATGTAACATCATCAAACAAGCCCCAATTAAACAGAAGGTTCCAAATATTTGGATATTTACAAGCATGGATATATTGGACATTGATCTAGTCAGTTGCTAATCAAGACAAACAACAGGCTCAGTCCCTGTGTAGAGGTCTTAACCAACCTACAGTACTATCTGTACAGTGCACCTGCTGTCAGAGGGCATAGGGACGCCCCTGGTACAGGTACACCTAAACTGAGGATATAGTTCTTCCACAAAGTGCTGATATAGCACAACATATGTTCATAGGCAAATATCATATTGCACAAATAAAAAAAGAGGACCTTAATGACCTTACCGTTCTCTAGTTAGCCGGTTTTCCATTGTAACACATGTCTGGGGAATGCTACCACACGGCTGACAACATGGTAAGATTTAATGCTGTTTCTTTGGGGATACTGATCAGTGGTGGGTTATGATAGAAGTGTATTAGGGCTGAGACATTCACTGTCATTAGTCAATGCTGCAGTTATCACCCTGTTTAGGCGGAGCCTTAAGTTAGGGGCTTAGTGTATTCTCTTACAGTAAATACAAAAGTGTATGTGTAACCTGGTGCCCATTATTCCAGCCACCGGCAGAAGTAGACTAGGAATAAGCAATACACAGAGATCACACCAAACAAATTGAATTATTTCCAAACGTTTCTTTTATTGTTACATGTACATTTCAGATTAACACGTGTTTTTCTTCTTTGCTGCTGCAACAGCCGTTTTTCTTGTATAAGGTAATCACCACTGTATACATAAAGGTTAATGCTTCCTCTGGGAATCAACATAAAATTTATAAGACTTTAAAAAGGCACTCGTGGACTCACAAAGCCCCAATCAGCTCCACATACCAGCCCTCATACGCTAACATGTATGTACATTATATCCTGGGGATCTACTGTGTGTGAGCCATCAGGATAAATAGCATATCTGTAATAGAAATATCTACATGTACAACGTAGAATCATGCATAGGCCCAATGCTTTGTGGGGAAGGGTTTATTTTCCTGCAGCTGATTAGTGCATCAAATAGGTAATCATGTTTTGTAGCTGTACATAATATATAGGCGTAGTAAGATGGATCTGTCTGAATCTGACCCTATGGTTGAAATATATTCTGAATTTGGCACCATCTCCGTTGGTGGGGGTCTGAGCATGCACGATTATGGGCAATTTTACACCCACTTCCTGGGGGCTTTTCGACAGGCCCGCCCTTTCTGCTTGGGGTGGGCAGCTGAGGTCACATGAAGAATAAACCAAAGGCCAATATGTGACGTACTGTCCATAATTGCAGAAACACTTGTTTCACTTTAAAAAGTGTTCTGATCCCAACTTACCGATATTACATAGTGTTCATTCTAGCACTCGCCATCTTTGAAAACCCATGTATTTCCTCTTCCCTGCCTGGGGTGTATATCAGCACTCATATGCAAGCCAGGCCTGTGCTAGTTACACCACAGCAAACAGCCACACCCCAGGCAGGGAAGAGGTTTTCAAAGATGGCGAGTGCTAGAATGAACACTATTACAGCTACTCTACCCAAGAGGGGGAGGCATGTCAGTGGTGTGGGAAGGGGGGCACTTGTGCAGCTAAATTGGTGATTAATTACCTTGTAAAGTTGGGGACATAGCCATGATGACTTGGCACTGTGAAATGTGTTGCCAAGCAGACTTCAAATACTACACAAGTGATGTTACAGTAACTAACACAAACAACAGGTTCTGAAGTCATTGTTCGTGATCCAGGAATAACGGTAACATGATTCATAGAAAGTGCTGTAAGGAATCACACACCACTGACTCAATAGCAGAAGCCACTTCATTTTCCACGACATGTATAAATGCGGCTCCCCATATCAATAGAATGTACTGTAGTGGTAATGTTATCCATTGTATGTTAAAATATCAGCTAGATTAACATTATCCAATATACCTATATTTGTTATTCTGCTACCGTAAGAATCCTGCCTTTCCCACACCTCTGATATTATAAGCTAATTTGTCTTTACCTTCTATGTAATTTGTTTGTGTCATGATCCCTTGTATAACGGGTGTGGTATAGTAGCCCGACAGTCGGGATTCCGACAGTCATTAGTCAGACGTCGGAATCCCGACTGCACAGCGTGGGGAGCGCAATGAAGCCCCTTGCGGGCTCGCTGCGCTCGCCACGCTGCGCTCGCCACGCTGCGGGCACTGTGGCGAGCTGCGCTCGCCACCTATTTTATTCTCCCTCTATGGGGGTCGTGGACCCCCACGAGGGAGCCGTCGGGATTCCGACGTCGGAGGAATGACTGTCGGAATCCCGACTGTCGGGGAGCCGTCCGGCACCCTGTATAACACTGTGTAATATATAAAGGATAATAGTACAGTATATAACCACCATCAGATAAATAAAGCACAGACATTCCTCCTTCTCAGTTCATTCTTATGGCAACCTAAAAATACTTATTCATCATTAAAAAGATATGTATATTATCTGTAACCTATAACAATTCACGTTGTGCTTGAGAACCGGATCATTTATTCTTTGCATAATCCAGTTATTGGGCCAAGTCTACAGAGCTAATGTATATTTGTGACTCCGCAGATATAATGCTATATGGATACTACTGTGCACTCCTATTAAACAACTTGGAGGTCACAAATCTCTTTTGTCTGAGGTTACACAATTTGTGTTGTGCTGTTTGTCATAAAGTCTTTAAAATGGGTGTGGTATGGGATCCCGACAGTCATTAGCCCGACGTCAGGATCCCGACTACCCGGACTCAGACAGCGGGAGGAGTGCAATGAAGCCCCTTGCAGGCTCACTGTGCTCGCCACGTTGTGGGCACAGTGGCTCACTACGTTTGCCACCTATTCTATTCTCCCTCATGGGGGTCGTGGACCCCCATGAGGGAGAATAGCTGGTGGCTGTCGGGATCCCGAGTGTCGGGGTTTTAACAGTCGGGATTCCGCCGTCAGGGTAATGACTGTTGGAATCTCAACTGTCTGTCAGCCATCCGGCACACATTAAAATGGCTTCTTCACGAAGTGCAGTGTAGATGCTGAGGAAAGCATTTGGATTTGCAGACAAAAATTGGCTCATCTGTAGGGGTATGGATCATATGATTGGCATTAATTAGGTCAACAGTGTCCAATCAACAAGCACAAGGTTGACATGGAAATAGACGGCACATGAAATGGTTGACATGCATTTTTTGGGTGTTGATTTGAGCACATGGGCCCCCAATTAGTGTATCACATACCTTGCTTGTGCCAAATGCCTCACTTTACTCAGTCTACTTCACTGTTCCTAATTGTAGTCCACATGGATTGTAAAATTACTATGGTGACATTTTGCTTCTTGGCATACTGTCCATGTTGACCTAATGCATGCCGATATCTATCGCCCATTGGCTGTGTTACCCTGCCAAAGCAAAGTCATTCACAGACATATTGCTGGTGGTGGCAGTTGAAAAATGATATACAGTATCTTTTTTGTGTCTTCATCACTTTATTATTCTGCAATATCTGTTCCCTCTATTACTTAGAGACATTTTTTTATTATAACCATCTAAAACACAAACGTTACACATAAAAAAAAAAACATTTATTATGTCCCCTCATTCTCATTAGTTTAATCATATTGTAAATAAATTATAACTTGCATAAAAGAGCGAGTCTGTATTGTCTGAAGGTGGTAAAGGAGCTTTTGACATTAGATCAGTAAATCAGTAGATTTCTTATTGAAATAAAAATCCAGGTTAACGTGAATCAGTGGAAGGTGCACATTACACATAGGCCCTTATTCAGATCTGATTGCAGTACAAATTTGTTTGGAAAATTGGCAAAACCATGTGCACTGCAGGTGGGGCAGATGTAACGTGCAGAGAGAGTTACATTTGGGTGGGATGTGTTGAAACTGAAATCTAAATTGCAGTGTAAAAATAATGCAGCCAGTATTTACCCTGCACAGAAATATAAATAACTCACCCAAAATCTAACTTTCTCTGCACGTCACATCTGCCCCACCTGCAGTGCACATGGTTTTGCCCATTTTCCAAACAAATTTGTACTGCGATCAGATCTGAATAAAGGCCATAAAGGAAGCGTAGCTTACTGCTGCTGGCTACGGATTTACAGCAGGAAGGAACCCAATGAAGAGAACTCAATTGGGAACATAAAAAGTCCTTATTAAATAAAAAAAAGCATAAGGCTTCATATAAACCAGACATTTTATTTACACACAGTTTCCCTTTTCATATATTTCACTATCATATTTCAGTTTTATTAAAAGCTTGGCTCTAAAAGCATTGATTGTAAGCATTCACATGTAGTGCAAGATCAGTACACAATGTAATCACACCATTTCTGGAGGCTGCTTGCCGCCCGCCGTCCAGCTACCTAACTGTAGTCTCTCTCAGGAGCAGGGCCCTCCTTACCTTGTTCTCATGTCTGCATTTACTTCTGCCTTTCATGGCCTATTTTATGTATGCCCTGCCGGTGATATGGAGCGCTCTGAAGATAGTGTGTGCTTGACTGTATACTAGAGGGCTACAATGATTTCTCCTTGTGCTTTCTTTTGGCCAGGGTTATCAGACTGATAAAACCTGCTTTGATGCTCTTTGTACTTATTTTATGTGTTACAATAGTCATTGATTTAATGGCTCCACCCATTATGCATAAATTATGTAGATCATGCTTTGCGGAAACGCCGTGTATGAAATGTCTCCAGGTTTATAAACACAGAAGTTCTTATTGTACTGAATTTTGACCTCATCCATATCCTCACAGCTTTCTGCAAACGGTGGATAAAGGAGGTGGGGTGGGATCAGAACAAGTAAACTTATATTCCTGTCTTAATAGAAGGGTGCACCCACTAATATTATACTAAACCTAATCTAAAGTCCAAGTCAGTTGTCATAGGTTTCTTTTGTACCAAACTTTACAGCAGGGTTAGAAAACAACTTTATATAATCCACTATGCATAGAGAGGTTAGCATTGTACAAGAATAAATTATTTAGCATAGAAATGAAATGAAAGAAAGTTTTGGTATCATACAGATTGATAGCCTGTGCGGCTTTTTCGTCTTCCAATTAAATAAGAGATAAAGACAAGTATGATAAGAAACATAAGCACAGCCCCCACCGCGATTGGAATAAAAAAGCTCAGATCAGAATCAGCGAAGCATTCTTCCGCTGTTGGGAAAAAGAAAGGACAACATGAGAAGTTGAGTTACTGGTGCTTTCTCGGTGTGTTAGAGGACAGCTTACCCCACCCCAAAGAATGATATAGCATTTTACACTTTCATACATGAAGATTGTTTGGTTGATCTAACACTTTAACAGGAGTAAAAGGCCCATACACAGCGATGATGGGGAAAATCATTGGGAAGAAAAATCGCTACGTAAAGCCATCTACCCTGTCGCTCTCCTGCTGGTACCAACAGATGTGCGTCGGGGCCAATGATGACGCGGGAGCGCGCATCACCGCTCATCTCTGCCCTGTACACACTGGGAGGCTTTGGCACTGAAAGCAGCTCAAAAGACAAAACTGAGCTGCTTTCCGCTTAAAGTCACCCAGTGTGTATGGGCCTTTACATTCTCAGAGTATGTTCTCCCTGCCAAATTACAACTATTAACCTGATCCCAAAGCTATAGGAGGGCAAAAAGAAAACTATGGCAAAAACATTTATTATCAGCAAGGTGCTAAATATATATATTTTCTCACAGAAAATTGCAGGAGTGCCGGGCTGAACAAGTATATATATATATATATATATATATATATATATATATATATATATATATATATATATATATATATATATATATATATATATCTCCATCAATCTGTTGTTTATATTACCTAATATACTACTAGACCCTTTGCTAGAACTCTGACTGCTGTAAGGTGTTTGGTCTCTAGGGTTGACGGTGTATAGGTCGACCCCAAAAGGTCAGCATAAGCAAGGTCAATATGGAAAAAAGGTCAACACAAGGAAAAGGTCAAAGTGAGTTTTCTAGGTTTTGGGGTGTTAAGGTTTTTCTTGTAGCACATAAACCCTCAATTACTGTAGCACTTACAGTTCCCAGACGTAGTCCACGTGGATGGTAAAAATATGAAATAAACGAATGGCAATCATATGCCCTGTCAACAATTATTATGTCGACCTATTGACCATGTTAACCTAAAGCATGTCACCCAATAGTGATGAATGTATTGACTGTTGACCTAGAGTCCAGGTACCGCTGTGGGACAGATAACCACCACCCTCACATGCCACACCTACTTTATCTATATACAGCAGCCAAAAATGATGGAGAGATTTTGTAATAGTATAAAACAAGCACTGTAGGTCATTCAGGCATGTTCTTTCTCTGGGTAAATACACAGAACGTAGCTTTACTTGTTAATTAAAGGAAATGTATAGCTTAAATACATATTTCTCTTAGTAGATATGTAATATCTAGTATTGTCTTATTAGACAGTTGTACCTTTGTACTGTATTTTGCCTGTTATAGGACTATGGGAAGAGGAGATGTGAGCGTGGTTTCTACACTAATCATACTGATAATTACTGGAAGATAACTTTTCCCCACAGGTAAGGCAAACGGAGCATGGACAACTGCATTACACTACATGCTTATTTACACAGAGTGCAAAAGTTCAGAAACATGTAACAAATACATGAAATGCAGTTTTGGATTATATGGAGACCCACAAGCCCCTTTTGTAGAAACTGGCATACCAGAAAAATATTAAAGGGACTGATTAATGAATAACGAACTATAAAGATGCTGTATAGACATAGCATGCTAATCAATGCCGCTCCCACAACATGCTACTAGACTACAGATAATGGCTGTAAAGGTGCGCACACACACAGGGCGATATATCGAGATGGTCGCTGATGAAAAGAAACCTCTGCCGGCGGAGCAAGCTCCTGCGACCAGCGATTATAACGGGGCTGAAAACGGGAGCCCGCACCCGGCGATTTATCGCCGAGGCACACTCCCATCACTGGCAATATGGTCGCCAGCGACCATGTTACCAGTGATTTTAGCCCATATCGCTGCCGTGTGTACACGGCTTAAGGAGGGAGGAAGTCTCGTACCTATATGCAATAACAGTGCAATACAGATGTGTCCCCATACATCTAGCCTCAATATGCCACACAGCGCAAGATGTCTGCTGGCTTAGGGTGTCTTTTTTTATACCAAATGTGCAACTTAGTTGCAATATAATTAGGACACATCAGAAGACTGTGCTGATTAATTGCACTGCAACACTTGTATATCTGTGTGCGACTGAGGTCTATTTGAAGCCCAACGGAACTGGAAAAAAAAATGGCCACTGCACTTCATATATAGATGCTAAGACTCGAGAGGGGGCATTCAATGGGGGGGGGGGGGGGGGGAATAGCGGCAGGCACATATTTAATACTGTCTTTCACATCAGCATTGAAGAGGCATCTCAGCAGAATGGACCCAACTTTAAAAGCTGTCGGGCCCGTTTTTGCCGAGAACGGCCATGGATTGTCCAGATCAAAGCCGTATCTAGACAATCCAAGGCAGTTTGTGGCCACACCCCTTTTTGCCATTTGGCAGGTAAGACATTGAATTCGGCCTGCCGATAAACAGGCAAGCAGGCCAAGAACAGGCCAGGGTCACGATGTACCAACAGTAGTGAACCGGAATTGAATACCCCCCATAGTCACACAGATATACAAGTGTTGCATATTAAACTAATAAAAAAAAATTGGCAATAAAAAGACACTAGAAGAGCCTCATAGTAGTGCTGGGAGGGGCTATGTGGCACAACTGTAGTATTGATATATAGGAGGACACATCTGTGTGTTTCACTACTGAAGTGAGACAAATTTGCTACAGATTTTGATTAGGAGATAATAAAGCCCCATAAGAGGATTTGTGGCTGCTCATTTTAGGATTCCTTCATTAAAACAACTTTTTAAACATTACATTATAACAAGTATTGGCATACATGTGAAATTATTTGTAGTGCAGCGTTTTGAAAGCAGTGTTTATTCATATCCGTTGTGAATGATTGCATGGAGCAGAATATTTGCCAGCTTAGCCCCCTACATAGTCTTGGAATAGTACAGCCATCTGCCCAGTGAGCGATCGTTCCGCCAGGACCAAATCCCGATAGCCTGTGAAGATATTTTTGGACAGTGCCTGTGGGCTTGCAGTTAGTAAAGGCCAGCTTGCTAGTTACACATGCAGGTCATTAAATCACACAGATCTGAAATCACAACAGCTTGGTTCTAAGGTTTTAGTCTCCAACTTCTGAATTAAGATTCAACTGATCTTTATAATGAATGGATTCATAAAGAATGTAAGGCTATTGGCTATCTATGTATACCTCATATATTCCAAATAAAATGCATCTGTTGATAGGAACATAAATCTCTATACTACATGTTGAACATAAGTACATATACCTAGCCTAATAAGGGCCCAATTCAGACTTGATTGCAATAAAGAAAGAAATAATAAAATTACTTTTTTTTCTAGTGGACAAAACCACATGCACTGCAGGTGGGGCAGATGTAACATGTGCAGAGAGCGTTAGATTTGGGTAGGGTGTGTTCAAACTTAAAAACTAAATTGCAGCGTAAAAATAAAGCAGCCAGTACCTGCACAGAAACAAAATAACTCACCCAAACCTAACTCTCTCTGCACATGTTACATCTGCCCCACCTGCAGTGCAGTGACCAGTCCTTTTGAGAAAATCGTGCTCTGCAAACAAGTCTGAATTAGGCACCAACTCCCTCCAGGGAGGGCAGATTAATTCAGCACAAGGTCCCTTAGGAGTTTCATGTCATGTGCCACCACAAGAAACAGTGGTAAGAAGACAATGAATAGTGTTGCAAGCAAATATAAGCAATATATTCAAAACGTTAATATCTGGAAATGTATGCACCATTACAAAATGTAAGGTTTTTGCAGAACCATGGAGCCAACTCAGATTCTATTTGCACGGGTCTGAATTCGCACTGCGGCCTATTATTGACCAATTCCGCATACACATTGACTGCAATGCTCGTGCGTGAGGGCCCGGCTGCAAAAGGCTTCTGCAAATATTTCTATTTGAAAGCTGAATGAATTGTGATTGACAGGGAGTGGGTGGGTGGCGGTGGATCCCGGCAGTTACATGGGAGTGCCAACAAACTGGCGGGCGTGCTGAACAAAACGCTAGGAGTGTCAGGGAGAACGCAGGTGTGCTTAAGCCTGCTAGGGGAGGGAGTAGGATGCCAGCCACAAACCAGTTGTTCCGGTTTTCAAAGCAGCCACTTAAGGCCGGTTTCACACACTCCGGCTCCTGCCGGACGGTGAAATCCCGCAGGGCCAGGGAGCCGTGCCGCACACACAGTAGTTTATCATGGAGGGGATGGCCACAGCTCGGCAGCCGTCCCTTCCAGTGGCGGGATCCGGCTGCAGCCGATGCGGCCGGGCCGTGGCCGTCCCGTGTGAATAGGCACAATAGTGTCCATTCACAACTAATGTGTGCGGCACGGCTCCCTGGCCGTGCGGGATTTCACCGTCCAGCAGGAGCCAGAGTGTGTGAAACCGGCCTTAGTCCTGGGCTATGCAGTGGCTGTAAACCGCATGGACCAGAGAAGAATTTGATGGTGAGTAAAATGCAAATGGTTTTGACCATAATCGCTCGGATGCGAATGGTTTTGCATTCGCAAACCGAGAGAAACCATTTGTAAGGTGGGATCTCACATGTGCAGTTTAGAGCCAAACATGATCGTAGAGAGGCTGAACCCTGACCTGTGTGAACAGGTCCGAATTGGCTCCCATGTGCTTAGGGACTACCTCCAATCAGAGAAAAGAGTAGAGAACTTCTAGCTAGTATTTATCAAATATATTCTATAAAAAGGATAGGTAGAAGCGGATTGGCCGCTGTGGGGCAAGTCTCTATGCCTGGAGGGGGTGGGTCTTCCTGCATGCGTAGAAGCAGCCAATGCACCCTAACTGCCAAGACACTGCCTCATGTGAGGTGTGGGGGCTGGAGAAGGGGTGTTTCATTATTCTATTTATGTACGGGATACAAATGAATACAATTATCTCAAATTCGATAAAGTTTTTGGAAACTCAAACATATTTTTACTATAAGGCAACTAGTATTTGAAATGAAATGGTCCTTGAACAAAATGCCCTGAAGAATGTATATATAGTCACAGTAAGTATTGTCAACAGTGGTCATTTGCAAATAATGTATGAAAGATTAATGTTAGTTACGTGTGGTAATTAAAAATGGATTTTTGCCAACATAAAATCACGGTCAATGTTAACATGAAACAGAGGAAATATTCTGCTAATAAATGAAACTTAAAATACTGCAATTACATCAATTAAATCCTGTAATATACAGTAACACTGAAGGATTAGGTTGTTACCATATACTGTAATAAAGCAACATTCACATGCAAGATTTACATTGAAAGCTATGAAATACACTTAATAAAATGTAAAGTTGTCATGAGGAAGTAGTATTTTAGCTCATTGATAAAGATTGCAAATTGAATGGAAGATGTAATGCTTTATAACGGTCTGTAGAGTCAGTTCTGATATTGCTCATTGTAAATACTGTGTCAAATACTTTGAAATCCTCTCTCATAATCCTTAAAAATGTTCATATCCAACGGACCGCCGATTCCTGCGGCCAATGAAATAAGCCACAATCACTAGGATTACAAGGACTCCCAACGCAGCACCCACGACTATTGGTACAGTGAAATTCTGATCAGCAAAGCAATCTTCCGCTACATGGGGAGAAAACAAAACAAAAACAAGAGGGAAAAAAAAACAAAATAAAAAACCTCACATCACATGCACGTACAATAAAATTTCAGCTTAAAAAAAAAAAATCTCATAGATAAGTTTATATTATCCACACAGGTGAATTGCTCCAAGTAGCTTTACAGACATATCAGGATTCTGGAATAGACACTTATTGTGGCCACAAGGTCGACAGTGACAAAGTCAATAAGATAGGGCCCAGAATGAAACCCTAACCTCATTGTTGTTAGGCAGCATCTAGAACGGGTAGCCAACTCCAGTCCTCGAGAGCTACCAACAGTTAACATTTTCCAGGTCTCCTAACAGAATCATAAGTGAAGTAAAAAGCTCCACCATGGATCATTGATAATGTGTCAGTCAGTAATGAGTGTACCGGTGAGGTGATCTAGAAAACACGAACTGTTGGTAGCTCTCAAGGACTAGAGTTGGCTACCACTGTAGCACCTTGCTGCCTAGGCCTATGTACTAAAGAAAATGTGGGGTTTAAAAAAAAAAAAAAAGGAGAGGCTCTATAACTGCTATTATTTTCTCCCTAATGAGTCGGTGGTGCAGGACTCTAAATACATTACACATTGTATTGTTCCGCTAGGACAGTTGTTTCCCAACCCTGGTCCTCTAGTACCCCGAATAGCACACGTTTTCCAGGTCTCCACACAAAATCACAAGTAAATTAGCTCTACCCATGGATCTTTTAAAATGTGTCTGAATAATGAGTGCACCTGTGCACTGCCAGGTGACCTGGCAAACAGGAACTGGGAGTACTTGAGGAGCAGGGTTGTAAACCACTGCACAAGGCATAGGGGCACGGGCCCACCACCATCACTATTGGTGTGTTGCCCAGCTGTAGGAGTCACTGATTGGTGCATGCTTTCTCCAAGCTCTCCCTTTAATGTGAATGGCTGCAGAGCGCACAGCATCTAGTTACACAGCGGCAGCTGACTGAAAATCGGTGAGGAGAAAACGATTCTTTTTTTATTAAATCAGCAGACTACTATGGGGTTGGGTGATTTTTTTATTTTCTGGTAGACTTCAACAAATACATTGCAATGTACATTAGTAGCAAATGCTATAAGACAGCAAATAATGGGTAATTTATGGGTCATAAATTACCCAATAAAATTAAGCAAAGGGATCAATTCAATTACATGCTAAAAGGTGCAAGGAGCTGTTGGATGTTTAAATTTAACATCCTTCGAGGACTGATATCAGCCAGAATTCTCAGGAAAATTAAAAAAGCTGTTGTGGGAATTTCAGCCGCCGTAGGATTTGCACCCGCAAATGTATTGCATTTAATTGGATCGACTCCTAAGTATACTCTCCCAGCCCTTTGTCGGGATTCTGATGATCAGGAAGCCAGTGTCTCTTCTGACTGCTGTATTCTGTATGTAGAGGTGTTGCACCAGGGCCATCACAGGTTGGCCGCTAACTCTAGCAATTTACAGCACTGCCTTCACGGGATACACAGTTGGTTGGTTGACCTAAAGATGGTCGACACCACTAGGTCAACATACTGCAAGATCAACATGTGTCTAGGTCAAACTGGGACAATGTCGACAGCGTTTTTAATTGGGTTTTTTTTAAGCCGATATGTGCCAACAGGCAGTATTTCATGCCATACCATCCACTAGGGCAGGGCTGGGCAACACCGGCCCTCCAGATGTTGATGAACTATACATCCCAGCATGCCTTGCATCAGTTTCAGCATGGCCACATAGCAAAACTAATGCAAAGCATCCTGGGATGTGTAGTTCATCAACATCTGGAGGGCCGGTGTTGCCCAGCCCTGCACTAGGGTATGGTGGGAGAATAAAATAGTGTGCCAAGCACAGCGAGACAATGTGCCATGCGAGGGGACGGGGCGCACTTAATCCTGTGTCCATGTCAACTGTGTTGACATTCGGGTCAAAAACCCCATACAGTATGTCGACCTAGTGGTGTCGACCATCTTTAGATCGACTATATAATCCATACCCGCCTGAGCATGCTCCAGGTGGCTGCACAGTCTGCAAGGTGCCGTTTCAGATACCTTGTTGAGCAGATGCAGCGGCGTTACAGACTCCCCCTGCAAGATGGCACAGCTCATACATTTCCAGCCCCAGTCAGTACGTCCCTTATGGTCACTAATCACTTTCTATATCAGGCATGTCCAACCTCCAGATGTGCTAAAACTACACATCCCAGCATGCATTGCCATCATTCTAGCATTCCCTAATAGCCAAATTGTGGCAAGGCATGCTGGGATGTGTAGTTTTAGCACATCTGGAGGGCCGCAGGTTGGACAAGCCTGTTCTATATAGTCCTGCTGTCTTCGTTGCACTTTTTCATGTACTGGACAGGTAACTAATCGCTTAAAAGTTGCACGACCCTGTCACAAGCCACAGAGTTCAGGCTAATAGATTACATGAACCTAATGCAGCCCACACACGCACCGATTTTAGAACGCATTTTGTACTTAAGTACAAAACGCATTGTGCGTACAATTATCGGGGTGTATTCGTGCGGCGTGTGCGACGCTGTGCTATGCGCGTTCCCGGGGCCGATTTTAGATGTCCAAAAAAGTATGTGCAGCAGGTACTTTTTTGGACATTATCACATAGCATCGGGCTCAGCATTATACAGGCATACGAGCCGATGCTATACGATGGTTTGTTTTTTTGGGGGGAAATAATTACATACAAATTGTTATCAACAACTTTATTGCAGGTTTAAAACATGTGAACTCGAACAAAATAAAAGTCAGAAAAAGCCAGTGAAAAAGTGTGCTTAAATCGCACAGCATCGCATCGCAGACCGCAAAATAACCATCACATCGGGTCATGCTAAATTCTGGCAGAAAAATTGTAAAGAACCATTGTACAGCCAAAAACGCATAGCACTGAAATCGGTGCGTGTGTGGGCACCATAACACTCATGTGTTTCCACACTTAGCAATGATATCCTATTTTTATTTTTTCTCCTAAGAGGTGTGGAATGATACATTAAAATGATTGGACCACTGATCTACAGTATGACAGCCTATCCAATTTTTTAATACAAAATATTCTTTGCAGCACAAAAACCAAAAAAAAAAAAAAAAAGAGAAAATGTATACAGCTCCACAATGTATTTTTTCTAAATTTTTATTGTAGTTTGTTCAGAGGGGGTATTCATCATTATTTTAATGGATTTTATTAAAACAAATCTTGCACACACACACACACACACAAAAAAAATAATAATCTGTAAACAAAACAGAAAATCACAAAATAAATCACAGAATGAGAATAAGAGTGCTTTGGTTCTTTGCCCCAACCAAGGAGTGTCCAATGTAAAAGGTGTACAGCTTTTCTGAAATGTCAGTCAATGTGGAAGATAGTTCGGAAATGATTAGTCATTAAACGCATACTTGACACCTACAAATCCCAGTAATATCTGGAATGTCAATATTTAGCTGTATCACTGGGATAGGAAACCTTAATCATTGGCAGTTGCAATGCTCAGTAACACAGGATATGGGACCTGGCACTGCATGCTGGGAGAGTAGGCAATTCACACTAAGAATACTGGGATTTGAGTATTGTACAAAGCCAAACTTAAATCTTGTGGTAATGCTCCCAAACTTTTGCCCATTGCACACCTAACAGGACAGTCCCCAAATGGGATTTGCCCAGGTTCTCCTTCCTCACTTACAGTCACAACTTTAGGCACCTCTATTGTTACTTTAGGAAAATGGCCATGGTTCATCTGTAGTAGAGTAGACAGGTTAAGGGGATTTAAAATGACATTATTGTACAATAAATGTTTTCATACATATTTTTAAATGGAAATGAGGTGTCAAATATAAATATAGATATCGTAGATATAGTGTTGTAAATAAACATCTTTAAAGTAGAACAGCCCCATTATTAGACTTAATATTGCATCAATATTTTTATCACTGTTGCAGAATATGTTCTGGCTGACTGCTGATCTTTGCGTACAATATAGAATTGTACATGGTCTATAATTTAATAGAAAGCAGTTATATTACATTACTATATCCTTCACACAGGCAGTGAGGAAAGATACAATCTAAGAAAACATACTGTAGCAAGTGGTTACGTGACTCTCCTATACTTCCACACAGGATATGGCGGGACAAAGAATCTCGTACACAACCAACAATGGCTGCAGGGGATACGGTCGTATTGTCGACCCGTCTTAGGTAGACAGGCAACAAGGTCGACATGGGTTTTTTTCACTGTTTTTTTCACTGTTTTTTTTAGCAGACATGCAGAATTTCATGCCCTACCATCCACTAGGGCGTGGTGGAAGAATAAAATGGTGTGCCGAGAACAGCGAGGCACCATGCCAAGCATTACAAGCGATGCGAGGGGCTGTGGTTGACTGTGTCCATGTCGACATTCGGGTCAAAAACCAGTGGAAAAAACCCATGTCGACCTAGAACCCTGTCAACCTGAGTCGGGTCGACAATACGATCCACACCCTGCTGCAGACCACGTAAGGGGTAGAAGTAATAAAAACATGTTTTCAGTGGTGTCAATGCCCTTGAACTGAAGATGTACAAATCTACATTCCATCCAGGTGTTTACTATGAATGTCCAAACTTGTGGAATGATACAGGAGGAGTTGCACATCTAACATGGTGTTAGCCAAAGTATAAAAGGAAAAACCAGGTGGCCCCACCTATCTTGTACAATTTAGCAGCATTAGAAGTAACTCGGGCCAGTTGTAAATCAGCAACCTACGGCCGTCCAGCTTTTTAGAAAACATATGCAGGATTGAATTTGTAGTTCAGCAGCAGTAGGAGAACTACAGGTTACTCCAGTCTTGCTGAAAGGAGTCAATGGGAAATAGGTTTTATATTAATTTGCACAAAAACCATGGGGGTGAAAAAAGTGGGCAAGTGCACATCAGGCATTCTGTGGGGCAATTATAAGGTTTGATATCCGGCATAGCTCTTTCTTCTGCCAATTAAGTAAGCAATCACAACAATGAGAATTAAGCCTGCAAGTGCAGCACCAACTACGATTGGAATTAAAATGGAGTCGTCGTCGAGGGAACATTCAGAAGCTGTAGATGGAAAAAAATATATATAATGGGTGATAACAGAAAAAAATAAAATAAAAAGTTTAAAAACTAATCAAAAACAGATAGAAAAACACAGACAGACATTGACAGATGGTATGTGGGGTGCCTACTAGGAGATGATGATACACTCCTCATCTCAAGCTCTAAAACAAAAAACGCAATTGGTTCCAGACATCTAGTGTGCCATTCTGATAAACAGCCATACTGTTGACCTAATCGTGTCGAAATTATAATAATCATCCAGAAAAGAGCTACAGTAATAACATTCCATTCCTCAGAGTTCTAGAAGCTGAACTCGCAATGCAGTTGTCCCTTATTTAAATTGCCAAGCATATCGCCAGGGAATGGCTAACATGGAAAAATAAATGCATGGTACGAAACACCAAAATCTCTGGCTGTAGAATGGTCATTATAAAAGATGATCCAAAAACTGCACCAAAAACTCAATTGAAACTGCTAGGAACGCAAATAACACAACCGCCTTACATATATAATGTGCTTACTATGCCTAGTATTAAACTAGAGCAGTAGTTCTCAAACTCTGTCCTCAGGACCCCACACAGTTCATCTTTTCTAGGTCACCCGGCCGGTGCACAGGTGCACTCATTACGCACTGACGTGTTTTAAAAGATCCACAGGTGGAGCTAATTATTTCACTTGAGACCTGAAAAACATGCACTGTGTTGGGTGAGGACCGACTTTGAGAACCTGTGAACTAGAGTAAGCAGACAAGTACAGAAAGGAATTTCTAAGGTAGCCCTTTGATGCCGAGGTAATGTATTACTACAGTACACCTTGGAGCAACTCTCCAGTCTACCAATTACTGTATACAACTAGTTTTCATTAGAAACGTAAAATGGTACCACTGGGACAAGTGAGCCACTATGGTGTATGGTCATAAATACTAGCTCATTAAGTTACTGAACTACATTAAGAGACCGTGAAAACTTTGCAGTTTAATGTAAATAGGAGAATTGAATGTCACTAAGGAAAATGAGGATATTGAATAAAACATTGGCCAACAAAAACATTCAGACAGCCCAGCTTTAACATTCCAATATGTATAAGTTGAGGGATACAACATATCTGGGCTCCAAGAACTATGGTTTTAGATTTCTAAACAGCTTTGTAAAATACCAGGAGTTAAAGGGCCAGATGTACTAAGGCTTGAAAAGTGATAAAATGGAGTGATAAACCTCCAATGTGACATTTTTCAAACCCAGCCTTAGGATTGGCTGGTGGTTTATCACTTTTCAAGCTTAGTACATCCAGCCCAAAGCAATAAATATTTATGCACTGCAGTTTACTATGAGAAGCTGGATTGGAACCACCACAATTATCCAGAAATTGCTGCATATTTAGTCCAAAATTATTACCAATGCAGATTATATTGCACCAGGTGTAAAAACCTGAGGGCAGATAACGGATCGTTTGTGCATGCAGTCAGCTGCTAATTTTGCCAAGTATAACCCACTGGATTCTGTCACTCGTCCAAACCGCCCTGTCCAGTTTGGCTGTGTACGTGTGACTACATTAGATACAACAGGCGGTGCAAAAGAGCTGCACATCCCTACGAATAGCCAAATAACAGTACACTCGGGTTAACAGGAATTTGCAGAAACTAGCCACACTCCATAGAATAGCAGGATTAGAACACAGACTTACAGGTACATTCTCTTACCTGTATTGTACGTTCCATTCTTTACACTGAATGGCTGAACTCTTACGTCAAATGTATTCATGTACAGGTCATCAGACACAGTGATGAGCTGCTCCTTGCGACAGAGGTAAGAGTTTCCCAAAGACGCTTCCCACAAGCTTAGATTTTGTTTTGCTCTTTGAACGATGCCTGTAATAGAAGATATTTTAAATGACATGTGATCATGCACAATAGTAACGCATTCTCAAACATATGCGCAGGGTAAAGCCTTCGGACTAACTGGCAGACTGGTTTTGACTTAAATTATTGCCACTTTAAAATCTGTGGGCTGAATCTTTTAAACTCTGCCATTTCCAACCAATATTTAAAAATTACTCTAGTCGATCCACACCATGAAAGTTGCATAATTGTGTATTTGGAGGACTATGTTCCTGTATCTGTACCTGAAAGGGGACATTTAAAAGAAGTGCGGAACGCCATTTCCCTGCCATTCAAACACACGATGCACTCAGGCCTAGGAGAGGCCCAGTTCTGGTACACTCATTTGAGTAAAGTGAATGTAATTGTTGTTTATAGTTTTATCTAATACGCACCATGAGAGTTGTGTGACCTTTTGATGTTGAGGACAAAAATGAACTCCTGTGGAAACGTTTGAGGGACGACACAATCTTGCTACAGATTCCTTGGGACTTCGGAACAATTCCATAAAAGACTAAATATACATACTTTTCAGGACATGAATTTGTTAATGTGTAAGTGTGTATCCCAATTAGGCTCGCTGGTGCCACAGTTTATGGACATTGTATTCTATTGTTGTGATAGTGTGTGTTTTACCACAGGCTTTCAGCTGCACCTGTTTTGAAGTGCAGAAATCCTATACTACCATTTTTCTCCAATCGTCTAAAGTGCCACCCCCCAGGCCAAGGCTTGCTCAGCCCTTTCATAATCACTCAATTTGTGACTTTGCTAATCCGCAATCAACTTTTAATCAGGCCCTAAGTGTGGCTATATCCCACACTTATTACATTACTGGATTCATAGATATGCGTTTGCAGCTCTGCTGAAAACAAGAATCCACACATCTGTGGCAAGTTGGAGCCACAAGTTGCCATGCCACATTTACATGCCGTTACTATGGCAAATGGTCTGCCTCAAGTGGAGGGTTGAATTAATTGGACTGACCCCTAGCCTCTTCAGATTATTATACCATGACAGAACACGAGCCAATAGTTTTAACCAGTTTTCCTATATAGTTTTTTTTTTTTAAATGTACTCTTTATTTGCTTTCTGTTGTGTTCTGTTAAGTACAGCTCTTTAAATTATAGCATATTGTACCAACAACATGTTAAAGCTCATTCAATTTTTTTTCCTTTCTAAAATTACATTTTTATTAGGTTTATGCAACATAAAACAAAATAATATGGTACAGAAGGAAGGAACAAGAACTCATAGATATCACCTAAAAATTCCATAATTTCCCACATCCTCTGTATTACTATGCAGCCAAGTTTCATTTTACTCAAGTTATTTTACACTGACACTTGTGGAGTTGGGTCTGCTATGGGGAATGTATACACTAAAAAGCCTTTATGTTCCTTAGCTGTGCTCTGGTATGGAGTACATTTTTTTTTTGATACATGTATCCAAATTTGTTCACCTACTGCGCAAAAAATGTGTAGCCATGGGCTTCTGTATCTGCCCAAGTCTGTTTATTTACAAACAATAAATTGTGACTTTTTTTAAGCCTCATCCCCTTCACGTTATTCAAAATAAAGGATGTGATGTTTATTAGAGCAAACAGAGATTCCGGTACTTATGTATTATCTGGGCTCCCATGTTAAATGCACCCCATTTTTTCATATCTCTACTATCCAACTACGCATGGAGTTGATTTTATATAGTGTGGCGAGCGCAGCGAGCCACCGTGCCCGAAGCGCAGTGAGCGCAGCGAGCCCCGCGAGGGGACGCGGTCTCGTAAGAAAAACGGGAGCCCAGATATTACATAAGTACCGAGATTCCAATATACCCTTTGCAGAGCAATTTATCTCTTATTATAATGTGCCATCGCTTGTTTCTCGTTTTCGAACCATCATGTCTGACAGTGTCCCTTTCACCATGCCTGTAAACATTATATAGCACTTACTGAGATTAAACAGACTGGCGAGAAAAGTTAGTAACTGGTTTACTGAAGTCTGCGGTTTGACTTTTGCAAGTGAAAAAATATGGAAATTTCACTGAGGTATTCTCTTATTTTTGTACTCTTAAAAATGGACTAAATATATTTTGGAATAAAATCTGAAAGGAATGTAGTTACTTACCGGAGACATTCGTTAGGGTCACATTAACTTCTTGAAGGTAAAAATTATTTTTTCTCTATATTTAGAAGGAAAAAATGACATTATTCAATACCGTTACAGATTTCAGTGACAGCACACATTTTTACTCATTTAATAAAACACATAACAAAGTTATTTGCCAAAGTATAACCAAGGTAAAAGTGTACAATAATTAGCCATAACTACATAATTCAGATGGCGTGGTCTATCTTTCCATCGGGTATCTCGCAGGTTGCTTGTGTCCTGATAACCCATATTTGACCCTATTACCATTTGCAGATATAATGAAGCGAAGCCAAGAAGTTTTATTGTTGGCTTCCTTCTGCCTTGACAATGACATGCAAAAAAAAAAGTCAACTTCTGTACATTTTATCATTGGTTGAAACACAATCTGTGTTTATTGGCTGTACACATGTTACAGTAATCTCTAGTGCAGGGGTGGTCAAACCTGCAGGGGTGGTCAAACCGATCCTCAAGATCTACCAATGATCCATGTTTTCCAGCTCACCTAGATGATGCACAGCTGTAGTCATTACTAACTGTCACATTATCAAACATGCTGCATTTATTCCTGCTATAGAGGGCAGGTTCGGCCACCCCTATGCTAGTAAATGGCATCTGCACAGCTGTGGGAGTAGTTTTTGTGGTGTGACCATGGTGAGTCAATTAAAACAGTTTTATAACTTTAGGCAAGGCTGGAGTTTGGTCAACATACATTGAAGGATAAAGACGATGACCAGGTCAGGAAATCTATAAAGATTTACAATTACTGTACAAAGACTGTATATGTTCTGGTGCTATACTGTGTTTCGTTGTTTATGGTATACTCATGCTACATTTCACTAAAGTTTGTTACAGCCTTCTCCTATAATAAAAGTTTTTAAAGGAGTCATATTTAAGAGTTATCTTGATAGTAGCAAAGTGGAATGTGCATTATTTAACCAGGAAAGCAAAAATCAAGCAGAATAAATACTTACAATGGAGAAATAAAATTCAATGTACGTTTGGTTGTTCGCATTGAGCCGAAGAATGGCGGTGTCATTACCACAGCTTCCGGAACTATCAGTGCTGTTGGGGTTAATGTCGATCAGAGTAGATATATTCTAGAGTGAAAGAAATATAATATACATCTGAGAAAGGGAAATTGGTGCATGAGAGGTTACAGGTTAAATACTTTGAGCTTGTTCTCCCTCTAACTTTGCTTTTCATATTGCACAAACTACATAACAGTACTCAATCTAATCTTGCTTTTTCTTGTTACCCACTGAAAAATCTAAATAAATTAATCATATCTATCTATCTATATACACTAAAGCAAGCATGTCCAAACATGGCCCTCCAGCTGTTGTGAAACTACAAGTCCCATCATGCCTTGCCAGTTTTGCAATTAGGGAATGCTAAAACTTTAACAAGGCATGCTGGGATGTGTAGTTTCACAACAGCTG
Organism: Crinia signifera; assembly: GCF_055691185.1. Taxonomy (NCBI): domain Eukaryota; kingdom Metazoa; phylum Chordata; class Amphibia; order Anura; family Myobatrachidae; genus Crinia; species Crinia signifera. The sequence goes on along the minus strand of NC_139225.1, from coordinate 81,360,545 downwards.
GAGGGCCATAGTTTGGACATGCCTGTACTAGAGCACTGTGCTAATTAACTGCAACCATAGTATTAGCTATTTATGTTTTCCCCAGGAATGAAGACTGTATTGGTTGGTGGAGCTGGTTACAGGAAGTTATGTCACCCTACAGCAGTGATGGCTAACCTTGACACGCCAGCTGTTGTTGAACTACACATCCCAGCATGCTCTGCTACAGTTTTGCTATTTGGCCATGCTAAAAATGATGTAGGGCATACTGGGATGTGTAGTTCAACAACAGCTCAATGTTAGCCATCAATGCCTTACAGTAATTTATATTTTAAAGCCAGAATTCTGTCCTGCTTTCTCATTTCAAGTAAAAAATAAAATAAATTATGCAATATGGATTTTATGCAAGATGGGTAAAATACTTATGTACATGTGATTTCTTAGTTTTTCTTTTTAATAAATTTGCAAAAATCTCTTATGGGGTATTGGATGCAGAATTTTGAGAGAATTTTTTTTTTTTATTCCATTTTGGAATAAGGCTATAACATACAGTAACAAAATGTTGAAAACGTAAAGTGCTGCAAATACTATCTGGATGCACTGTAGTTATATTTTCCTATAAGACAGAAGAAAAAAAAAAAAAAAAACACACAACAACTTTTCAACCACCAGACATATTCTTACCTTTGTTCCAACTTGTAGGGATACATTGAGCTGTATACCTAAAGAGGCCAACAGACAAGTTTCTGTACCGTTTGAGACTGAATAGTTGCCAGTTGCTGGCTTGTCCACAGGTTTAGAGGTAGGTGTTGGGGCTGCTGAAGTGGTGTTGGGTGTAGTTGGAGTTTGGGTAGTAGGAGTATCAGCACTGCAATGCACCTCTGAAACAAACAGCAACCGGATATTTTGTTACACGCATATATAAAATACTGGAGGATAAAGTAATACAGGGAATGGTACTTTTTTACTAGCACGGCGCCCATCGCATCGTATACCATAAGACTAAATATTGTATACAATGGGGTGCGATATTGTACAATAAAATATTGTATCGCATCGTATGCCATACAATGCGATGGTATACAGTTTTTTATTGTACAACCACCCTGATGGGTCCTTACAATGTTAAATGCCCCCCCCCCCATTGTCAACGCCACCCCCAGGATCAACGCCAACCCGAAGCGTGGAGAGCGCAGCGGTACGCATCCTCTGACCTTTTCATACCCCCACTGTCCATGTCGGCATGGAGTTGATTTAACATAGTAAATACATGTAAAGTAATACGCGTCCCCTCGCGGGGCTCTGTGGCTCGCCACATTATCTAAAATCAACTCCACGCCGACGTGGATAGTGGGGGTATGAAAAGGTCAGAGGACGCGTACCACTGCGCTCGCCACACTTTGGGTTGGCGTTGATACTGGGGGTGGCATTTAACATTGTAAGGACCCATCAGGGTGGTTGTACAATAAAAAAATCGTATACCATCGCATTGCATGCATCTATATGGCATGTGATCGCATAAGATGAAAATATTGGGTGCCGTGCTAGGAAACAAGTACCCAGGGAATTTATTTCAGCTTGACAAAATAAAGTTATAATAAAGATACAGATGTGTCTTCAAACTCTGTGGCTTTAGCCATGCCAAATAATCCTCTAGCCATGTCAGGCCCTGGGCATCTTGGTTGCACAGAACATCACAACTACATTGCTGGCTTGCACTGACCAATTTAATGTGTGACATTTATACATCAGTAGGCAAAGGAGTCTGAGTCTGCAAACAAAGTGCTGTGATGCAGCTGCTGCAGCCATTTTCTCATGCCCGGTTATGTCTTTTCACCTACAATCATGTACATGTTTAAGCGAATTCCTGGAAGGTTTATGTAGTAGCCCAGCATCTCCAGTACATTTTTTGTGGTGTTTCTGAGTCTGTGATGCGAATAGTAGGCAACATTTAATAGAGACTATTTGCTAAGCCTTGAGTAGAGACTCAGTCAAGTTGTATGGTGTATAGACATTAGGGAGGTGGTTATTCTGGTTCACTGCTTCTGGCAAATTCCTTCTTAGATGGACAAAACCATGTGCACTGCAGGGGGCAGATGTAACATGTGCAGAGAGTTAGATTTCGGTGGGGTTTTACTTCAAAATGAGATCAATATTGCAGTGTAAAAATAAAGCAGTCCGTATTTTCCCTGCACAGAAACAAATGTATATTTCTTGAAACCCAGATGAGCGCCGCCAATACATTAGATCAGTGACCGTAATCTCCTACTAATCTTTGTATCGTTAGCTATGACAAACAATCCTATTATAATTTCGAGTGCATGTTTAAACCCCCTTTTCATCAAGAGACTTAATTTCTTGTTAGCCATTGCCACTGCTCACTTTTCTGACTTAAGTGCTCTTAGTCCAGGCATGGCCAAACTATGGCCCTCCAACTGTTGTGAAACTACAAGTCCCATCATGCCTTGCCACAGTTTTGCCATTAGGAAATGCTAAAACTATGGCAAGGCATGCTGGGATGTTTCACAACAGCTATAGGGCCACATTTTGGCCATGCTGGTTTTAGGCGCTCTATTTCATAGAGCTTATTTCCTAGTTTTTCACCTGGAGGGAGGGAGGGGGGGGGGGGGTAGTTTCAGGTTCACCCACAAAGCACATTTGGTTTCCTAATGGACAAGACCATATATGCTGCAGGTGGGGCATGTAACATGTGCAGAGAGCGTTAGATTTGGGAGAGTTTTGTTTCTGTGCAGAGTAAATACTGGCTGCTTTAGTTTTACACTGCAATATTAGATTATCAATTTGAAGTACAAACCCCACCCAAATCTAAAACTCTGCAAATGTTACATCTGCCCCACCTGCATTCCACATGTTTTGTCCATTAGCAAACCAAACATGTCGTATATTGAGTGAACCTGAATCAGGCGGGAGTGGAAATCAGATGCCAGATTTCTCTTTAATGTTCAACTAATTTTTTACTTTTACACAAAAGCATCCCACAGATCTGACTGGGCGATGCTTCAGAGGCGGCCTTGTTTGCGGCCGATAAACCAAATACAAAGTACTTCACCATCGGAAATTATGAATCCTGAGAGCTCGCCAGCTTAGTAAATAAACTGCAAAAATCGATCCAATCCCGTATGTACTGTAACCAGCAGAGTTGCTGATCATCCAAAATGGATAATCTTAGTAAATTTCCCTCCCAGGCTCCAGTGTCCCCTAGTGGCTGAGGGAGAAAACATAATTTTGGTACTTAGCGATAAATTCATTTAACCAATTTCATAGGGGACAGTGGACACCCGCCTGCGCTGCATTACCTGCTCTTGTTGTTTTGTTTGTTCATTGTGTGCTTGTACATTATCTTAATTGGTGCAGATTCTGGGCATAGAGGGAGGAGGAGTCTGTTTATTTAAATACAATTAAATTGGTAGGCTCCACTGATCCACCAGTGTCTAAGGTCCATACACACTGGTGACTATGGACAGCGATGATCACTATCATCGATGCAGGGAAAGCCACTCAGTGCATACACAGTGAGCGGCTTTCCCCATGCCGATGGAGGGGGCGGGGGGGGGGGGATGTGTGATGGCATTGCATAGCGCAGCGCTATGCAAAGCCATCCTGAAAGCCACTCATCTGCTGGTATAACCGGCAGATGAACGGCTTTCCCGGCGATGAGCTGAAAGCTGCTCAAATCTACTGTTTTGAGCGACTTTCAGCTCAAAGTCGCCCAGTGTGTATGGGCCTTTAAGCTCCAAAGTCCTCTATGGATTTATTATGGGTTTTTTTTTTTTTTTTTTTTTTTTAAAGTACAATCCTGTTTTTCGACACTCCATTTTTCACCAGGGGCTCAGAACCAAACATGCAGCATGTACTGTGCCCTTCTATACATCTTACAGTCTGCACATAAGCCAATGCCACATCTATGGTATAGAGCCATTGATTTACATATCTAAGACAGATAGCCTTGTCTCTAGATATTATGTGAACTTGGTCTTGGGAAAGTTCTGCTGAGGAATGAAACAGGATTTTAAGAAAATGCTATGCAGGTAATACAAAACAGACTTTGAAAGAAGCCTGGTGAGCGAAACTGCTTTAATATATTCTAGAAAGGTATTTAGGCTTAAATTACTTACCTGGGCTTTGTATAACATGCTCAGCATATGCTAGCAGTGTTACATTCCAGAAGATCTGTGTGACATTTTCTGCACCCACAACTTCGCGATGTAAACATTTGAAGGTTGAATTCAATGGTATTGGGTTAGAATATGAAATTGTTGAATTTAAAATCCCTAGGAAACAAAGGGAAAAAAAATGATAAGTAGGAAGAAGTGCAGCACAGAACTGATCTGTGTATCCAAATAAGAGTCGTACAAAGCTGGACGAAAAAGGAAAATCATTTTGCTACACATCTCAGAATCAGCTTTATTGGCCAGGTATACTTGCGTATACTAGGTATTTGATTTGGATTAGGTACAGTTCAACAGTGAAGGTACAAATATAGATAAACACATACGGCATAGACTAGTTGTGCCTTGGGGGATAAGAGACACAATGGACATATATTCACTGAGCTGCACAGCTCCTAGGCATCCATCAGCCGTGCCAATGGTCACCGCAACAGCCAGGTAAGTAACAATACAGGCAGAGACACTATACTTATTCAAAGGAGGTTGGGGATATTAAAGATACCTTTAGGAGTGGATCACGGCGAGTTGCTCTGTGAGTATGGTAGGCATATTATGCGGATAAAGCAATTGAGTAATTACCATCTGACTTACTACCGATCTCCTCCTTCCCCTGTGAGTGGGGTATGCACCATACCTGTCCACAATGAAGTGGATGAAGCCAGTAACATAAGGTTACTGAGGGAAAGAGAAATCAGAGTGATTCAGGATGCGCAGGGTCATCCAATAACATCTATTGTATTGCAGAGGTTAAGAGATTTAAATAGCGCTGAAAATGGCGTTATGGTTAACATTCCTGCCTCACAGCGCTGAGGTCATGGGTTCAATTCCCACCATGGCCGTAACTGTGCAGAGTTTGTATAATCTCCCAGTACTTGCGTGGGTTTACTCCGGTTTCCTCCCACAATCCAAAAATATACAGGTAGGTTAATTGGCTCCCATCAGCTTCTGATCTGGTTTATGCAGGAAATTTAAAAGGGCAATGATGTTACTAGCTGTAATTTATTGGTATGATCACTGCCATATACATGATCAGAAACATAGAAACCCCATGTGTCAACATGTCGATGTTCTGAATGGACTGGAGGGTTAGGGCTAGATTGCAGCAGGGGAGGGTTAGACTCATGGTTCCAAAACTCTGTCCTCAAGAGACCGCAACAGTCCACATTTTCAATTTTAAATGCAGGTGACTTAATATCTCAGTTTACGGTACCTTGAGCAGAAACCCAGGTTAGGCGGAAATCTTTGGGAAAGCCAAGTTAGGCACTAGGGGGAAAGGTAGAAAAGCTCCCAACCAATAGTGCCACAGGATCAGCCGGACCTCACCGCCAGCTGAGAATTGGACCCAGAAGAGACTGGAGCCACTAGACCAGGTTAATCACCAGGAACATTACGTCAACATTCTAATCATAATGACATTTCACAAGAAAAGCTGCCTGAAGACATGATGTCCATATCAATATTCTCAAATCAACAATACATACCAGAGCCTATCAGGACTGGCTACATGAAGTTCTCATTGCATATTTCTGAAGGTATACAGGGGTAGATTTATTTATTAGGTAGGTTCGCTTCACCACTTTATCGTGGTGAAGCTCCCCTGCATTTCGCCCAAATGTATCAACAGAGTGGCCTTTGTTATGGGAGTGCGTTATCCCCTGCTGCCGGGGATACGCTGCCTCCCATAACGTCTCCTGCACTCCCATCCAGCTGTGTAATCTGCGCATGCGCTGGATACCTTTTCTCGTTAAACGTAACCAGCGCATGCGCAGTTATCACAGCAGAGTGATGTTCTGAAAGTCCTCTACAGCACATTGCAGAGTGGCCATTAAGACCATTAGAGACAGGACCTGATCAAATGGTTGTAGACATACAAACAGTCGCAATAAGGGTGTAAAAACAAACAACCAACAAAAAAACACAATCATACCTTTTCTTTGAGCGTCAGGAAACAACTTGGTGTCATTAGTGTTGTATGTGAAAGTGATGACGTTACCACTGTACGTGGTATTATTTTTGGTAAAGCTTAGACTCCATGTATAGTTTCCAAAATTGACTTTGAGCAAAGGATCTACTCCGCTGCCCCCACACGTGCTTCCATCAGTGGTTACTGTACCATTTGCTGGAAGAGTTACATTTTCCTGAGACAACAAAGAAAGCATAAATACAAAAAAAAGGCATCAAACATATGCAGACTAATAGTGGGTCCACACGGTGCAACTTTGTTTGTGATTCGATTGGGAACGAAGGGTATGCAAAATGCATTGGATTTGACTATATGGTACAAATCTGTACTATATAGTCTTGCCTGACAGGACTATTTTTCTATTTGATTTACACTACACAAGAATGCGCATTGGGGTTGAATCTGCATCGAATGTAGAAAAAAAAACCATTCTATTTAATTTTGCTTCTATAAACAAAATCGAATAGACCAATAGTGCATATCTCACCGTGTGTACCCTCTAGAAAAATGCTATTTATTTTTCTGATTTTACATTGTAAGCAAATTGTTTGCAATGTTACACCGTCACCAAACAGCATATGCCAGCTCATCTTACTCACTTCCCAGATCCTTTACTAACATATTCATCACAATACAGTCTCCCCCACAACCCTGGCCCTCTATTCTGACTCTATTTCTACAGAAATATTCTCACTTCTGAGAGTCCCAACATCTTGCAGATATTTTCCACTTCATATTAGTTTTTTCACCTAAATCTCTGCTGTCACTCTACACAATGCTAGTAGAAGCCTCATCTCTTCCCTGTACTCTTACCCTTGCTGTATTTTACCTTTAAAAACTTTCTCCCTCCCCCTCAGTATAGACTTTACCACCCACGATATCATCAAAAATGAGGTGACCCTTTCATTCCATCAGGTCTCACTTCCCTCTCACCAGTACTGCATACCTGGTCCTGTAGATCTGATCGCAAAGCTGCTTTTTTGGCAAATGAACAAGACTATGTAACACTGCAGCTGGGGCAGATGTAACATGTGCAGAGAGTTAGTTTTGGGTGGGGTGTCTTCAAACTGAAGCCTAAATTGCAGTAAAGCAGCCAATATTTACTTAGCACAGAAACAAACTATCTGACCCAAATGTAACTCTGCACGTTACCCCCTTACAGTATAACATGGTTCTGAAAATGTGCTACAAAAGCAGCTTAGCAATCAGGTCTGAATAACCCCCTCTATCTCCAGGAATGGGGTCCAGACCCTCCTCTCTTACCTGATGTCTGCTCCCAAACTGCCCATCTCCTCTGGCATCTTAGGTATACGCTAGGCCAGTGGTAGCCAACCCTAGCCCTCGAGAGCTACCAACAGGTCACATTTTCCAGACAACCTAGCTGCTACACAGCTGCACTCATTACTCACTGACACATTTTAAAAGATACACAGATGGAGTTAATTAGCTCACGTAATTCTGTGAGGAGACCTGCAAAACATGCACTGTTGGTAGCTCTCGAGGACTAGGGTTGGCTACCCCAGCGCTAGGCAATATATTGCCTGCTCTCCTGGATCTAGCAACCTTACAGGTACATCATGTCGTGTGCACCAATTATGTGCATGCCCCAACGGATCGCTAGCAACATCCTCCACTGGCCCTGCATAAAGTGTGGGGGGTGCCGTGTCATGACCACCCCCTAACTGTACAAACTCATACGACCCTAGAGGAGTCTCACTCACCATTAGGTGTAAAAAGACTTTGAGAACTGTTACAGGAGAAACAGTGGGGCTCAGAAAAAAAACTACTTGCCGTGACACCCAAAGCTTAATAGAAACTGCTTTAGTCCCTCATCGTCAAGACTTGTTCCATTGACCTTGGTGTGAGTAACACAAAACAGCGGCGCTCTTGTTTTCCCATACAAATTGCTAGTGGCAGTGTGCCATACAATTTCACACACATAGAGTAACAGACTCACGTTTGTGCGGTTGCTGGTTTCATACTGTACTATGAAGTTCACCATCATGTTGGCATATATACAGGTGTTATTGGAACCATCTTGTATTTTCACTTCAAAAGCATTTGATTGCAGAAGCCCTGGAGGAGAAAGACTGGGTCAGTCACACATGATCACTAGATTGTACATATAAATGTTCTGGGAATTACCTCAAGGGTGCAAAGTCCTTCAGTGTTATTAAAAGAGGCTATATAGATAGATATATATCACATGACACGAGAAGCCCACACACACACGCACACACCTGTATAACATATTAAACCAGGGTGCTAAGTACAAAATGGTGTATGAAGGCAGCTTGAAAAAATAGTTAAAAAAAAAAAAAAAAAAAGAAGAAGGAGGGGGGGGGGGGGAATTGGAAGAGAAGAAGGGAACAACACACCACCTTGAACATTAACCATGTATTAAATTAAAGTAGCCGCTATAAGTCATATAGCAGTAATGAAAAATTACCATATCTAGTGGCAGCCTAATAACAATTTAATGGGCCGACAACCAAATCGGGAAAGTCTACCATGAGTGAGAAAATACATTGTGAAGCCCTGACCCTACATCAGCCTAAAATCTCTAGCAAATAACACATTACCAGACATATAGCCAGGTACAAAGCATCCCTTCACCCTGCCACACAATCCAAGTATAATCCTTTATCATCTATATACAGGTCTAGTGTCTGTGAGTCTCGGAAACACTGCCATCTTCTGGCAGACAAACGACATCGCTTTCTCACACATGCACAAACACAGAAGGTAGCAGACTAGGTTTCGAAGCTTTTGCGTCTAGCACACACATCTAGTTATCACTATTGGCAGAGAAGTTCTGGTCTGGAAGCTGCATTAGGTTACCGGACTACATTAAATTGAAATCTGATAGTCACCCACCCCCTGGACAGAGGTATGCCCTTTTGTCAACCTTGTGTTTTAAATTAGCCCTTTGTAACTTGAATATGCAGATAACAGGGTAGTAAAACAAAATCTTCAAGACTTCCAGTTTTCTACAGTAGTTTCATTACATGGGTAATAACTGGCGCAATGATTTTACCAAAAACACTTTTCTGGGCAATTGTTATGGAAATATTTTCAGTATGTACAGAATAAACCCCGTATCTATCACTTAAACATCCAACCCATGCCAACTGTGTGAACTCTGTGGTACAGTATGAAATGCTACACACTGTACAAACCCGGCAATTACGCTAAATGACAAAAAAAAAAAAAGTGGGTCCCAGTGACGCCTCACCTTAGTAAACCGGGGTTTTACTCCACTGTTTTCGGTTCAATTACATGCTATCAGTGACCACTTGTAAAATGGTCCATACATGTCTGCACCACCCTAACACTGTCTCCCCATCCCTACTGACAAACAAAATGTGACAGCATCCTTTCATGATGTCATTGCAGTTTGATCTATGCGCATGCATGCTGCAGCAGCTGTGCATGCACAGAAGTGTGAAAATCAGCCAATACCAATTTTCGCACTAATGTGGGGCTTCTCGAATTAGCCCCACAATACACAACTGAGGCTGTCAGTTGGAAGGAAAAATAAATAAATGCAGAAGAGACGTCTGGAAAGCAATGTAAGTCGACAGTCTCTTACATATTACAAGTAGAAGAATAAACCTATGATAATAATGCAATAAGAACTAACTCTCCATGTGTATAGAGCATAGGGTCTCTGACCAAGCTCATGTTACATCCACCAGCCAAATGTCTACCTACTTGTGTTCTGTCTTGGTCCTTTAGTAAGAATGCCATACCATGCACACCGTGGCTCTAGCCTGGCTGCGATACAAGGACGATAGGATGCGGCATCCCACCAGATTAGTAAGAATGCCATATCCAGTGGCTCTAGCCTGGCTGTGATACAAGGATGATAGGACGCAACATCCCACCAGAACGCGTCTCTTGGAAGATCAGATTTCACCATCAATTATTGGCTGTGAGAACTGATGTCATTAAGTGTGAAACAGAACTACTTCCAGAATCTTCTGTACACCTGATGCAAAGTCGAATCTGTGCGCATGCGACTGAAATTATGCAAATTAAAGTAACTCCTGGATTTCTATTAGGATGCCCAACAGCAACTTAACAGATCCGAGCAGAGAATCACTTTGACAATGATCACGCTTGCATTTCTGGAGGGTCTCCACATTGCTTCCCCCAAACGGTGTCAGATTGTCACTTTGTGAATAAATCCTCACTGCATGTGGCTTCGCTAAAGTCCAGACATGTACAGTTGGCAAATAATCAACTCCATAAATATCAGTCTTGTGTACAACTCTAATTCAGACCCCTTGTTCTTTAGAAGGGATGCGGTTAACTTGCCAGATCTGTCTGGATTCCGGCAGTCAGAATACCAATGCCGGAATCCAGACATTGATGGGGGTGCTGAGGACAAACTCCCAACTGTTAACACCTCGATCATAAAGTATAGGGGGCCAGGTTTAGGCCCTAGCAGGGGGCTTCGGGTTAGGCGGTGGGGGGGATGTTAGGGTCATGCTCCAGGTCGGGAGTGTTAGGCTGGTTTCACACACTCCGGCTCCTGCCGGACAGCGAAAACCCACACGGCCAGGGAGCCGTGCCGCACTCAGCAGATTACAATGGTGGGGATGGCCACAGCCCGGCAGCCGTCCCTTCCAGTGATGGGATCCGGCTGCAGCCGTGCGGCCGGGCCGTGGCCGTCCCGTGTGAATGGACACAATAGTGTCCATTCGCAACTAATGCGTGCGGCACGGCTCCCTGTCCGTGCGCGATTTCACCGTCCGGCAGCAGCCGGAGTGTGTGAAACCAGCCTTTAGCTGCCGGGGATGACAGGGATTAGGCTGCAGGAAGAAGTCAGGTTTCCCTCCGTTGGGATGCCATTGTCAGTATTCTAACCTCTGGTATCCTGTCCACCAGTCATCTGCATGTAATCCCTTTAGAAGACCTGTACACCTAACAGCACGGGATGTCTTCCATACATACTGTATACAAACAGAATCTGCAGAAGTTCCCATATCTTCAGCTATGTCCCTGTATAATTGCTGTAAAGCAGAGTGCAGCTATTACTCATTGCAATTTGCCAAGTCCAGCTGTGAGAGGGTGAGAAGATGGCTGCTGTGTCCTTCACCTGAATTACTCACAGGAATACTACTGTATATGTAGTAGAACATATCCCTCACAATTAACCCTTTACTGAAGATAAAGTTCCCTTCCAAAAAGCTCCCAAGACTTTAAAAAATATAATTTGCATGTCATTAGCAACTCCAGAAGCATAACCAAAAAATTTTTGGGCCCAAATGCTAGTTTTTTTTTTTTAAAGGGCCCTGAGTATGGTCACCACCCATGGGGTAAATATATATAAATAAAGCATACACATGGGGAAACTAATAGCCCCTTCACACTGCACCTTAAACCCCTTGTTATTACCAGGACAAGGTGTGAAAGCACCAAACCTTATCATACCTCCCAACATGACCCTTGCCAGGAGGGACACAATGCTCTGTTCCTCGACTTCCTTCTGAATGTAGTATTGCCATCATCTGTTTTGATCAGGTTAAGTGATAAGAAAGGGGTTTCACCACAGGTGATGGTAATCATGCATTCAGAGGGAAGTCCAGGAACAGGACGTCCCTCCTGGAGAGGGTCATGTTGGAAGGTATGCCTTATAACCCAGCAAGTCGACCATGGTTATTAGAAGGGTTAAACTAGGGTCACCCTGTATATAATGGGCTCAGAGATACCAGGTCCAACACAGCAATTGCGATGTGAGGAGTGGTGCATGAAAACATATCCTAATCTCTACAAGGGCCAAGTGTGAGTGCACTTACTCAGTGCTGTGTCATCAGACAAAATAGGATACTACACAACCAAAAAAAGTGCCAACATACTTCCTCATCACTCACAGGCACCACAAGTCAGAGTTGTGCAATCTGTAACATAGGTACACAGTATACAGCGCTGTAAGGGGAAAACAACCTTAGATGAGATTGCATTGACTGGCTACCAGTACAGTTAAACGATTTTATGGTCCCTGATCTAAGGTGGTGACACATCAGCATCAAGGTTATATATTACTACAAGTGTGCAAAGACCAAAGCAACGGATTTGTATTGGTCTCATAATAGACAGACTGACTCGTTCTCTGCAGTGAGTGAGTGCGTGAGTGAGTGCACTTGCAGTAGGGAAGCTATACGCAAACCTGCCCCCATCCTCCCCAAGCTTTAAGCCCGGCCAACAGCATGAGATCATGTACTCCTAGCATGCAGCAGGAGTATGTCCCTTCCCAATATAGCGGGTCTGCGCTGCCGGGGCCCGGCCTAACCCCTCTTCATTATCAGGCCTACAGTCCCCATCCCTTTCACGTCCAATCCTACTTACCCAGGCCGAGCAGGCACAGCGTCACACGGTACAGAGAGCGATACATCATCGACTTGACTTGACTGGACACAACAGCAACTAGAGCAGCACCGAGCACCTCAGAGACCCCGCTGACGCTGTCACACTGCCTCACACACACCGCAATACACAGCACGGTCACATGACAGCGCCCGGCCGCGCCCACCGCTATGCCATCACCTTTGCTCTTATGTTTCACTACAGCAATAACCGTACTAACTGACGCGGTAGGGACAGATTTTGTTTTACAAATATTTTTTCAGAACCTTATGTTTTATACAAAGTTACCCATAATAATCTCAAAATAAAATCATCTAAAAGCTACCGATCAGGTTGGTAGTTTAGTTTAGGGTGGAGGAGATTTGCTGACACAGATGGGCGGATGTGAAATTTATTTGTGCCGGAGGCAAATGTCAAACAAAGGATATCGTAATGGACCATAAATGCTGAGTCAAATGAACTTGTGATGAGAGGTCCAGGAGTACATTCATTATGTAACACAATAGAAACCTACCTGAGAAAGAAAAATGACTCTCTAATTTCTCTCTAGTGACGCCAAGCCCCTCTGCCTTGTTCCCGCCATACCCAAATCTCCATCTGCATACTTCTCCACAATTACATATACAAATGATTCCTGTTAGACAACGACCTTCCCTGTAAATTCTGTAGTATTAGTGGGATTCACCCATTTCTTGTTTAGTTCATTGCTAGTTTTTGTCAACATGCATTAGGTCGACCATTGAAGGTTAACAGGCTGTAGGTCAACACACTCAGAAGGTTGACATAGTCATTAGGTTGACACAAGCATTAGGTCGACATGGGGATGGTCGACATGGGTTTTTTCACCTTTTTTTTTTTTTTCAGCATGTGCTGACAGGCGATAGTTCATGCCCTACCATCCACTAGGGCAGGCATTCCCAACCACAGTCCTCAAGGCACACCAACAGTATAGGTTTTAGTGATATCCAGGCTTGAGCACAGGTGACTTAATTAGTACCTTAGTGATTCTGATTAAACCATCTGTGCTGAAGCCTGGATATCACTAAAGGAGCCCATACTCGCTCCGATAGCGGAGGTGCGATGTGTGCTTTGAGGTGCGCACTCCCGCGGCACCTCATCGCACAGTACAAAAAGTATGTGCTGCACATACTTTTTGTACTTGCTTTTCAGCACATCGCATTGCATGCACAAGGCATGCAATGCGATGTGATGGATGCTATTTAAGCCCAGAACCCACACCGCTATCGGAGCATGTATGGGCTACTTAAAACCTGCACTGTTGGTGTGCCTTGAGGACCGTGGTTGGGAATGCCTGCACTAGGGCATGGAGAGAGAATAGAATAGTGTGCCGAGTCTACCGAGGCACCGTGCTCGAAGCATGGTGAGCGCAGCAAGCCATGCGAGGGGGGACAGTGCACCGATGTGGTGTCCACATTCTAGACAAAAAAATGACCTAATGACCTTGACTACCTAAACTCACGTCAACCATTTGAGTGTGTCGGCCTTCAGTGGTCGACCTAATAATCCCAACCTGTCTTGACGTACACACACGGCTTAAAGTGAGGGGGAACGGGGCGGAACTGAGTTCCACCACCTCTAATCTCACAGTAATTCTCACAGAAAAGCATTATAGTTTGCAGAGGGATGCCAAAAACCCTACCCCTGGCCCTGTCTCTGCATGACCACTACTCCCTGCGTACACAGGTAAATGTATAACACGGTTCTCAGTAATAATGCAATAATAGAAAGCAAGTGACTTTGGTGACACTCCTTATAAGCGTATGAGTGTCAGAACAAAAATCAGAATATTATGTTTGATAATTACATAATAAAAGGGTAAAGTAATAAATTATTAAGTCGTACTGCCAAAGTGGAAATGCATTGGCATTGTTGAACCTGAACCTGAACAGTGACGTGTTTCGTCGCTGGGACCTCTGACGAAGTCCCAGTGACGAAACGCGTCAGGGCATGGCCTGTGACGCTCCATCTGACTCCTGTCAGCTACCTGAGAAACCTGCCGATATCTCCTGCCCCATCATCCCGCATCTTGCGGTGCACGCCAGCGTCTGTTACCTGCTGGACTCGTGGACGGGACATACGGCCGTTTGGACTCGGGAGCTGCCCTTGCCGTGTTATTTATTACTATTGAGCAACATACCTCCAACTGTCACGATTACAGCGGGACAGTCCCGATTTTCGGGTCCTGTCCCGCTGTCCCACCCGCGGCAGGCATTGTCCCGCTGCGGGGGGTGGCAGTTGGGAGACCCCCCAATCTAATAGAATAGACGCTGTGCGCATGCGCACAGCGTCTATTCTTGTATGACAATGAGGTTGCGGCTAATTAGCATAAGCCACGCCCTCATTTGCATACGCCCCACCCCCTTTTCAGGCGCTCGCGAGTGTCCCTATTTCTGAAGCAAAGAAGTTGGGAGGTATGGAGCCATGTGGTAACCAGCCCACAGAGTGTATATTTTCGGTACGAGCAATTGTCTTGTTGTATCGTGGATCTTTGATGTGTGTGATCCAATAAAGTAATCTTTTAATGCACCATGAAGCGCCCTCTCTCCTTCGACTTTCCATATATATATATATATATATATATATATATATATATATATATGTATATTGATATATATATTGATATATCTAGTGTCCGTTTCTGTGTCTCCGAAACACTGCCATCTGTCGGCAGCGAGTGAAATTACATCTCTTTCTCTGTCACACATGCACAAACAAAGAGGCAATCACGAGGTAGCAAACTAGCTTTCTAAGCATTTGCTTCGGGTGGGGACCCTACCTATTCTCCAGCGGTATGGGTGGGGGAAGCTTTGATGGTGGTAGGGGATATTATATCAACTGCTCAGCATGTAGGGCCTGGATCAGTAATTTCCACTAATCACCCCTTTACTGCACAGATGGTGGGAGATGAGGTGGGAGAAGGGGGCATTGGCATAGGCGTGCGCCCATTGAGTGTTAAGGGTGCACAGGCACCCTCTAATGCTGTGCCCCCACCCCACACTTATTGCTGCTAGTAATACCAGCAATACCTTTTACCAAAGACTTTTGCTTTTTAGACCTGTATTCCATTAAAATAAGCACCCATCAATCAATTATGTGTGTTTTGCATTGTTAATTGTACTAGACCATTGTCATATCACTACATACCTGTGTCATCCATATATGTTTATGACTTTATTTGCATGTGCTGTTACACAGAGTAATTAGAAGATTAAACCTGAAATAGGCAGGAGATTATGGTGTGGCTGAGAGACGTTTTATATTGTAGTGAGTGCACGCCTGATTGGCGGTGTTAGACAGACCCAATGGCAGTGTTTTAGACATGCCCAATAGGTGGTGCTAGGCACACCGCTGTGACAGTGCACCCCCTAATAAAATTTGCTGCGCTCGCCTATGGGCATTGGGCTGAATGAAGGGGTCCTGATACATAACTTCCAGGGTGGTAGAGGATGTTTAACAAGTAGGGGTGTATAGTGGAGTGGGCATATTATTCATAATTTTCTAGTGGGAGGACAGCTTGCTTGACTGCAGATATCTCCAGTTCCCAGAACTCGATTTCTTAGCTTTTAATGAAATTAAAAACTAGAGAGTCTAGGGGACTAGGGGATCAGAGTTCAGGAGGCAGAGCAATCAGCCAACGAGGATATAAAACTACATTCCAGGTGTTTGGAGCTGGAGCAGTAACCAGCTGCTAGAAGGCTGATATCTCTGGTTCTGGGGACAGTAGAGACAAGCTGCTAGTGTCTTTCAAAGGGGGAGAGTCCCAGCTTTTGGATATACCCTCAGAAAAACTGTAGGTCAGACAGAACCTGAAATATCTGACTGGGAAGAGCAATTAACAGGCTTGGATGTTGACCACTGTTTTGAAGTCAGATATCTCCAGTTCCCCAGGGCCGATTTTTTTAATTTTTGTACCCTTGATTCCTGGGCGGTTTCTGGGTACTCAGAAACCCCCCATGCATGCGCCACTGCCCTCGGAATCATAGGGAAAGGAGGGAACACATAGACAAGGTTGAAATGCCATGGAACGGTCATGGCATCCACTGTGGTCCGGTCCGAGAACAGAATCTGGGAACTTGACAGTTTTTCCTGGACGTCATCAGGTCTATCTCTGGGAGCCCCCAGCGATATGCTATCTCGGGAAAAACTTCCTGATGAAGCATCCACTCCCCCTCCAGCAGCTCCTACCTGCTGAGAAAATCTGCTTCTATATTCCAGATGCCTGGAATGAACACAGCCAACAAAGCAGGAATGTTCACCTCTGCCAAGATTAAGATTAAGATCTTCGAAACCTCCAGCATTGCCATCCTGCTGCGAGTCCCACCCTGATGATTTAAGTAAGCCATTGCCGTGGCATTGTCCGACTGTATACACACTGGTGATCCCCTCAGAAGATCCTTTGCCTGTAGAAGGGTGTTCTAATATGTTGATTGGCAGTCTGGTTTCTTCCCTGGACAACAGACCCTGCAACATCAGATGTAGGGCCACCGCCCCCCAGCCCCTGAGACTGCCATCTGTTGTGACAACCAGCCATTCCCATGAGCGAAGAAAGTGCCCCAACTGCAGAGTCTCCAGATCCATCCACCAGATCAAGGACTCCCTTGTCTCCTGAGACAGTAACAAGCTCTCTTGCTTCATGGTCTTTCAATTCCCTGACCAACATGAGAGAATGTGCCACTGAAAAATCCTCAAGTGAAACCTTGCAATCTGCAGCGTCTCGAAGGTTGCCACCATCTTGCCAAGCAGTTTCACCGCCTGCAAAACTGTCGGGTTTGGGGACTGCAGGATAAACAATATCAAGTGACTAATGTCTGCCTTGGATTCTGGTAGAAACACTTGATGTAAGGGTGTGTCCAAAATCACCCCCAGAAACTGAAGTCTCTGCGTGGGTGTCAAATAAGACTTTGAGAGGTTCAACCACCACCCTTGATTCTGAAAAAAAACGTTGTCGCAATGGCCAAATGTTCCTGTAACATTTCCGCTGACTCTGCCTTGAAAAGTAGGTCATCCAGGGAAGGGATAATTACTATACCTTTCAGCCCGAGGGCCTCTGCCATGACAGCCATCACTTTTGTGACGAACCTCGGTGCTGTGGCTAGACCAAAGGGTAGAGCTTGGAACTGCAAATGAGTCTCCCCTATCACGAACCTTAGCAACGACTGATGTACCCTGAAGATAGGTACATGCAAATAAGCATCTTGGATGTCCACCAATGCCAGAATTCTCCCGATTCTATGCTTAACAGCACTGACCGAAAAGATTCCATGCGAAAATGGTCCACCACTAGATGCAGGTTTAAAGACTTAAAATTTAGAATGGGCCTGAATGACCCGTGTGGCTTGGGGACCAGGAAAATAATTGAATAAAATCCTTTCTTCCTTTCCTCCTGAGGTACCAGGACCACTACCCCCTTCTCTATAGAGCCTGACGCATGCAAGCTTCTCGTGGTAAAGGAGTAGGGAGAAATCTTCTTGGACAAGACCCCCTGAGATTTATCTTGTAACCCTGGGAAATAATGCCCCCCGAAGCCTGTGAGGATGCAAAAGGGCCAGGAGATTTAACTATGTCATCTTTCTTTAAAGCCTTCACTGAGGCATTCATAGACCTCCCCAACGCAGCTGCCCACGCAGGCTCAGACTGCTCAGGCCTCTGTGCTTGTGCACCACTGGGGACAGACACACATGAGGGGCACAAATCCCCCTGTTCACATGTTCATTTTTCACCACAAAATCTGCAGCAAACTAACAAGGCAGGCGCTCTTTCCCATACAGCAGCAGGACTACAACCTTCAGCCATGCTAAAACCACAGTGCACAATGTCAGGCAAATTGCACAGAGCAATATATACTGTGTACTTATCTGCTTGCTGTGATAACCCTCAGTGATCAGTGGGGACAGCGCTGCCCAAGGAGATACTTCTCT
Organism: Crinia signifera; assembly: GCF_055691185.1. Taxonomy (NCBI): domain Eukaryota; kingdom Metazoa; phylum Chordata; class Amphibia; order Anura; family Myobatrachidae; genus Crinia; species Crinia signifera. Next base: position 81,342,102 of record NC_139225.1, on the reverse strand, counting down.
CTGTGCTGTATAACAAAACTTGCTTTCAGCCCTGTTTCAACTCCGCAGCCTTTGTGTAGAAATGGAGACAACACAAGGAGCTTTTCTTCCATCCACCGTGCCCCCTTGCGTTTCTCCTACCTCCAGTGCCTCCCCTCTTCTGTTGGATCACTTAGAGTCATCAGCCTATAAGCCCGTCCAAGATGGCGCCCCCATCGCGGGGGTCCATCCCCTATGATACCCCCCTAAGCAGGGAGCATATTCTGGACCCCCCCAGAGCCCAAGAAACCTCTCTTTTAGCAGAGGTAAGCACTGTGCAGAGGGATCAGCCTGCTTCCCTCTGCACAGTGCGCTGACAGGACACACTTCTATCAGCCTCTGCTGCGCTCTCAGTGTGTGGAAACTTCTAATAGAAGTAACACACTGGCCAAAAAAACCTGCACTAACTAGTAAATTAATAAAATAAAAAAATTCCTAGCTACTCTATCCAGAAAAAAATCCAAAAGAAACAGCTGCAGCCTGTCAGCACAGCACCCACTCCTGTGGGCACCTCAAAGGAACGAGAGTATCTTGGGATGCAGAAGGGAGGAGCCTGCTATCAAAAGAAGTCAGCATAGGTGCCTTTGCTCCTGCGGACCCTCCTACATCCCAAGGTTATCTGTGTCACCAGGATGGACGAAAGAGAAAAACAGTAATCGTGAACAGAAGTTGCCTTTTTTTCTGGCACGCAACATGGTGGGAATTACCGCCAGGTGGACAAAGGAGCCTTGTGACAGCAAATTGTCCTGCAGGGGCCATGGTTTGTCTACGAGACGTTAGACTGGTGTACCAGGACCAGCGCAGCCAGTCTGGAACTATGAGAAGCACAGTGACTGTGCTGTAGAACTCATGGCAACATCAGAAACGGAGGGAAGAGGTAGACAAACTGGTAGCATTAAGGGATCATGAGTACATCTACCCCCACCACTGCAGGATCCCATCTCCCTGCACAATACAGGGGCAACTGATGGCTGTGGCAAGACGCCATCAGGTCTATTTGGGGCCTTCCCTAATTACGTATTATAGAGCATACACACTGTGAGATATGCACTATTTTTCTATTTGATTTTTCTTATAGAAGCAAATTCAAATGGGCATCAAATTGTTTTTCTACATTCGATTCAGATTCAATCCCAATGCACGCTCACGTGTAGTGTAAATCAAATAGAAAAATAGTCTTGGCAGCCAAAACTTTATAGTGGAAATCTAATAGTAATGTGTTCTCTGCAGCATTCGATTCAATGTCCATCTCCTGCCTGAAGCCAGTGTTGATCCAATAGCAAATAAAATGAACAATCAAATAGAAAATAGTGGAATCGAAAAGGAGTAGAAAAAAACTTCAGAGCAGGTCAAATAGTCCATACCTAATAGAAATCTAATCGAAAACAGAAAATTGAACCATGTAAGCACTATTAGTCTTTGGAAGAAGGATCAATTCCCTCTTATGCACGTCATACTGACTGAGCTAATTGGCTTCCCAGTTGTCTACACCAGGAATGAAAACCACTGAAATTACCTCGAGTAGAATCCAATTGACATCCTTCATCGCAGCGCAGCTGTGCGTCCTGCCTTATATTTTTATGTATGCCACAGCTGTGGCGTTGTTGGATTGTACTCTGATGGATTTTCCCAGGAGAAGACCTGTTGCCTCCAGAAACGCATTGTAGATTGCACATAATTCAATTGCCGGGTCTTTTCTAAGTTTCTAAATTTAGGTGTGGTTTCTGGTTTGGCTAAATAAGACAAAGAAAATTCAGATTTCTAGGGAACCACCTCTCTCTAATTTACATACTGTCACGACCACCTTGTCTGCCACCCATGCCTGCCACACTGAGGCACCATGATGCTGTGAACTCTGCCTGGGCCTTGCTGGACTGTACTGCACTGGAGTGTACTGCACACACTTCCTGGTTCTGAAACCTGTCGCCTTCCCTGGCGGCGGCCATCATGTTGGTTTCTCCAACCAGGCTGCACTACCAATTACCTTCAGCCAATTATAGTGCAGCTCTCCTTTTAAATACTGACCAGCTGGGCCAAACAGTCATCAGTACAATGATGTCCTTTCCCTAGACATCTGACTCCCACTCCTGCTGTAAGCGCTGCTGCCTGTCAGCTATCTCCAGACTGAATCCACTCCTACTCGCCTGCTGTGAAGACCATCCACCTGCAGAACCCTGCTGTCGCCTCTACGGTCCGGAAAATGTTAGCCCCCCAAAGGGGATCACCCTTTCCTCACCTGACGGTTACTTCCACTGCAACTCTCCCTGGTCACAGCTACTCAGGCCTGCTGCAATACTTCCTGGATTCATCCTATCAACCATTCAATCTTCAAAATCTTCCAATCATCCAACCGTCCAATCGGCCAATCATTCAACCATTCAATCATCCAATCTTTCATTCAATCATTCAATCTTCAATTCAATCATCTCTTCAAGTAAATCCTTCAAATCAACTATTCAAGTTTACGTTTATTCTTTAAATCTACACTTCAAGTCATCTTCAGTTTTCAACCTCGTTATCCATCCACTACGAACTTTACAATAAGTTTTTTATATCATTGCCTCTGGTTATTTCATATCTTCAGTATTACCTTTGTGCCACAGTTCATCTTCTGTATCGCAGTATCTTTTTTAAAACTGGTTTTCTTTTATCCAATTGCATCCCTCCCTTCTCTCGTCTATGCAAAAACCTTACATCAAGGCACCTAGCCTCTTTTACACTCAAGCTGGTGCTACTACTAGCGTGACCGTTTGTACTGACTCCATGGATCCAGCATCAGGTCAGGAGCGAGGAACTGCCCCTGTTCAACAACTTGCAGCCCGTCTGGATCACCAGGAAGCTGCCCAGGAGTAGGTCTTTCATGCCCTCCAGGACCTGTCTAAAAGACTGGACAATATACAGACCACTTTGAATCAAGGGTCAACTCCTACTCCAGCGCCATCGCCCAGACCCATGGTTTCAACGACAGGAGTCACAGCTCATCTCCAGTTATCTACTTCAACCAGATTCAACGGCAATCCCAAAAACTGTAGGGGTTTCATAAATCAATGCGAAATTCATTTTGAACTCCAATCCTCGTATTTCCCTACAGACCGGACCAAGGTTGCCTATGTGATATTGCTACTTACCGGCCCAGCCCTCAATTGGGCATCTCCCTTATGGGAAAAAGCAGATCCACTGCTGTCAGACTATGCTCGATTTATCAGTACTTTTAAAATTATCTTCGATGAGCCAGGTTGAATTAGTTCTGCTGCCACTGAGATACTATGCCTACGTCAAGGTTCCAGGACAGTGGATCAATACCTTATCCAGTTTAAAATTCTGGCAGCTCAGCTAGCATGGAACGAGGAGGCTTTCCTCGCAGCCTTCCTGAATGGCTTCGACGACAAAATTAAAGACGAACTAGTGGCTAGAGACCTGCCTTCCAAGTTGGAGGATCTAATCTCCTTATGCGCTAAGATCGACCTAAGACTCAGAGAGAGACATCAAGAGAAAAGTCGAGCATCTCCTAGTCGGCATCTACCTATACCCAAAACTCCACCTCTACAGATGGAAGAACCTATGCAGGTTGGCAATTACCTACTGTTCCCCTTCAGCGTCCATTATATCTAACAGCTGTGGATGGGAGTCGTATATTAGGTGAGACTGTTACTTTGCAAACCCAACCTTTAACCCTACAAATCGGTCTGTTGCATGTAGAAAAAATATAGTTTCTTGTCATACCCAAGTCAACATACCCAATTGTTTTGTGCCTCCCCTGGTTACGTGCCCATAACCCTAGTATCGATTGGGCCTCGTCCCAGGTCTTGGCGTGAGGTGCATCCTGCAACAAGTCCTGCCTTAAAACGGTGACACCATCCCGTCAAATTACCCTCCAAATCCCAGAAGGGTTACCTACCTCATATAGGGCCTTATTTTGGTTCATTCTTTCTGACAAAATCCTTCTTAGATGGGCAAAATCATGTGCACTGCAGGTGGGGCAGATGTAACATGTGCAGAGAGAATTAGATTTGGGTGGGGTTTTACTTCAAAGTGAGATCTATATTGCAGTGTAAAAATAAAGCAGTCAGTATTTTCACTGCACAGAAACAAAATTACTCACCCAAATCTAATTCTTTCTGCACATGTTACATCTGCCCCCCCTGCAGTGCACATGGTTTTGTCCATCTAAGAAGGATTTTGTCAGAAAGAATGAACCAAAATAAGGCCCATAGAGACTTCGCTGACGTATTCTGCAAGAAAGCTACTGACCAATTACCTCCTCATCGTCCATGGGACTGTCCCATCGAATTGCTACAGGCAAAAATCCTCCACGAGGCCGTACGTACCCATTGTCTGTGCCAGAGACACAAGCAATGTCAGAGTACATAAAAGAAAACCTCACCAAAGGGTTAATTCGTCCTTCATCCTCTCCTGCTGGGGCTGGGTTTTTCTTCATTAAGAAAAAGGATGGAGGGTTGCGGCCTTGTATCGATTACCATGGCCTGAATGAAATCACCATTAAGAATCGTTACCCACTGCCACTTATTACAGAATTGTTCGATCATATTAAGGGAGCCACCATCTTTACTAAGCTAGATCTACGCGGAGCCTACAATCTTATCCGCATCCGGAAAGGAGATGAATGGAAAACTGCCTTCAATACTAGAGATGGACATTATGAGTATCTCGTTATGCCTTTTGGGTTGAGTAATGCTCCCACAGTTTTCCAGTCCTATATGAATGAGCTATTTAGAGACCTTCTGTATAAACATGTTGTGGTTTATCTTGACGATATTCTTATATTTTCCAACAGTCGTCAGGAGCATCAAGAACTCGTCAGAGAGGTACTGTCACGCCTTAGAAAAAATCTTCGGTACTTGTTTCCTAGCACGGCCACACCGAAACATTTTTACGTTTACATGTGTCCTCTTCTCAAGATGATTGGGTTGAGGTATTGCCATGGGCCGAGTTTGGCCATAACAATCAGTATCACTTGTCTGCTTCTTCTACTCCTTTCTTTATTAACTATGGCTTCCATCCCAAGGTTCCTGATTTCCAGCGGCTTCCTTCGACATCTGTGCCAGCGGTAACCTTGACTCTCCAGCAACTGCGTCACCATTGGAGAAAGGTCAGGAAATCCTTGGTCAGCGCCTCTCAAAGGTACAAAAAATTTGGCGATAGAAGAAGAAGAGCAATTCTAAATTTTAAAATAGGTGATAAGGTATGGCTGTCCACACGGAATCTTCGCCTTCGGGTCCCCTCAATGAAGTTTGCACCGCGGTTCATTGGTCCTTTTCCAATCATGCAGATCATCAACCCGGTTGCCTACAATTTAAAATTACCTCATTATTTAAGGGTTCCCAACTCTTTTCATGTCTCCTTACTCAAACCATTGATTCTAACCAAATATCATGCAAGTCTCCCCAAATCTCCTAAAGTCTTTACTCACAGGGGCGTGGAATATGAAGTGGCTCGCATCCTGGACTCTCGTATAAGGTACAAGTGACTCCAGTACCTGATCGACTGGAAAGGATATGGCCCAGAAGAGAGATCTTGGACCAATGCCACAGAGGTACACGCACCCAAACTAATCAAAGATTTTCACAGGAAATGTCCAGCTAAGCCTAAGGAGTGTCCTGGGGCCACTCGTAAAGGAGGGGGTGCTGTCACGACCACCATGTCTCTCATACAAATGAACCGCAATGATGGAATCACCACCATAATGATCTGGAGTGTCTGAACTAGAATTATGTCAAACTGTTCCAGTTAATTTTTTCATTGAGACCACCGGGGTTTGTAGTCCCCAATCTCATGATCCACTGTGATTCCTTAATAAGCAAAATTTTTGCCCGGTCCCCTCCCCTTAATGACATAGGAACGTGGTCTATGATAAAATAACGGAGGGATTCTAGGGGATGATTTAATGCTTTAAAATGATGGGCCACAGGTTGGTCAATATTACGGCCTCTCAGTGCTAGACCGATAGAAGATCTATGGCCCCCCATGCGTTCTTTAAATTTGCATGTGGTTTGGCCCACATAGTATAGTCCACATGGACACACTACTATGTAGACCACGTGGGTAGAATTACATCCCAACACAAATCTGATGTCATACTTCTTATCATTGTGCGGGTGTCTGAAATTTTTGCAGGGAATCAGCAATTTACAGGTAGCGCAATCGCTATATTTGTAGCATCCTGGTGCTTTAAAGTAGGTGTTGGGGCATCTTTTTTTGCCCATATCGGTAATGTCCGTGCGCACTAACCGATCCCTGAGGTTACTACCCCGTGAAAATGCCACAATCGGTCTTACATGTTTAAATCCTGGGAGGTCAGTATCGGTACTGACAATGGGCCATAAAGCCTTAGTGGCCCGTTGAATCACAGGGTTTGAAGTAGAGTATTTGCAGACCAACGGAATTGTATTCTCATCCGCCCTGGGCTTAGGAGTAAGAAGATCATTGCGATCCATTCTCAAAACCCGTTTTTTGGTTTCCTCAAGTAACCCCTTCTGATACCCCCTGTTCTCAAATTTTTGTATCACCCGATCCAAACTCTGAGGCACACTCTCCCTGTCACTAGTGATCCTGGCCGCATGGATCATCTGAGACAGGAGGAGGCCCCTTTTTAAGGCCTTAGGGTGGAAACTGGTCGCTTCCAAAAGAGTGTTGCGATCAGTGGGTTTATTAAAAATGCTCGTAGTAAGATAACCATCTACAATGGTCAGATCCACATCCAGAAAGTTCGCCCTCACTGGATCACTTGTGGATCATTTACCCATCCTCACAGTGGAAAGAAAATCCAAATTAAACATCGGTTACACTGTCGCATGGACCATGTTGTATACATTCTCATCTGCCCCTGCGGCCTTTTATTACGTGGGCCTCACCAAACAAAGTTGCCATGCAAGGATGGCCAACTATCGGACATCTATTAGGTCAGCATTACAAACGAAAACATCAGATAAACCTGTTGCCAAACACTGTCTGTCCCAAGGTCATAGTGTTGCCAGTCTCAGATGCATGATGATTGACTATGTGCCTAAACCGATCAGGGGTGGTGATCGCTATTCCATGCTTAAGAAGAAGGAGTCCAAATGGATCCACGATCTGGACACGCTGTCCCCTCGTGGACTCAACGAATATAACCCACTGTCAATATTTTTGCGATAGATCTTGCCCATATCGGTAATGTCCGTGCGCACTAACCGATCCCTGAGGTTACTACCCCGTGAAAATGCCACAATCGGTCTTACATGTTTAAATCCTGGGAGGTCAGTATCGGTACTGACAATGGGCCATAAAGCCTTTTCCTGTTTTTTTTCAGTATTTTTGATTAATTTTTCCATTGTTTTGAGGCTCGATTGGGTGTCTTCAGGTCTTTCTGTTTATTTAGTTTTTTTAGTATACATATATAATTTGATGTGATATTGTTGATTGTAGATGATAAGTGATCAGTAACACCTGTTGTTGTCTGCTTGTATATATCTGAATATAACACGGGCTCCTAGCCTACTACTATATTACAATCCACCATTGATAAAACTATAAAATTATATATAAAAATTATAAAATTCTGAAAATTGCATAAAAAACTTAAAATAACCTTTATAAAACTACAAAAATATTTGGACAGATAAGATCCTTATGATCAGTCTAATTAAGTGATGATCTAATAATCAGTTAATTTACCAATGTTTGTCCTTTATATATTTTATTCAATTTTCATTATGTAGAGGTGATTGTATATAGGATTGTTTATTGTGATTATTACTATTATTTTTTTGTGTTATGTAACCAATATTGGTGTTGCCACCCGGGTTGGCTTATGCCCCACGTCCTGCACATTCTCTATGGCCACTTTATAAGCCACAGCACAATACTGTTTATGCGCTGACTGATTGCCATATTAATATGTTGCACAATGACTTATAGTCCAGCTATACGCTGCCGTTGGAAACCTATGACTGCTGTGACACACAATAGTATCTCCCCCTTAGTGATCTGATGCTTAATAGCATGCCAGTGTATACACAGTTCCATCCAGTGACACTGACACTCTGGGCGGCGTTTGGTTACTATGACTACACACAAGCTGGAGTACTCACTTCTGGGTAATGGAATGCAAAACGTCATTTTCAACGACGCCTGTTGGTATGCATCGCGTACTTCCGGCCCGGCGGCACAAAGGAGATTTTTGCCTTAACTGAGTTATTTCATCCTGTTTAATAGCGCCGTGTGTTTACTAGTTAGCTCTATCGCCAGGACCTTGACACATGTTATGGCCTATACGTTGTAATTATTCTTTGGTAGACTTTTGAGATGTGGGACCAATGGACAGCCAGTGATGACGTCACTTCCTGTCCAGGGTTATATATGCTGACCCGGTGAGGCAGTGTAGATGTATCCTCTCTGGAGGGTGGATGCCAGGTTGCTCGTCTGCTAACTGTTGTTTGTAATGCTGTACCTCATCCTGAAGATGGTCTATCTTAGACCGAAACGTAACGTCACGTCTATACGTCTTCTTGTCAGATGCCAATAAAGAATGTCTGATGTTTTACAAAACTGGTGAGTGCCCTTTTCATCTCCTCTATACCTTGATGTTTGTTCATCAGTAGGAGCAACCCCACAATTATGAGCTTGGAATAGAGGGGCAGATGTATCATAGCAGCGCTTATCTCGCCGCTATGATACTTCCTGCTTCGCCTCAATAGCGAGGCGAAGCAGGAAGGGACATCGACAAGATGTATTAACATCTTGTCTGCCGAAGCGGGGGAGCGTTAACTCCCCCCTTCAGCGATGTCCCTTTCTGGAGATAGCGCATCAGTTAATACTGATGCGCTATCTCCTGTCCCCCGGCCGGCCGCACTGGGCATGCGCGGGATCTCGCTGTTCACGCGAGATCCCCAGCGCAGCCCACAGCTGACAGCAGGGACAGCGCTGTCCCTGCTGTTTAGATAGGGCTTCGCCAGCCTGATGCTGGCGAAGCCAAACCCGGCTTCGTGCTGACCGTTCATACATTCGGCCTGCTATCATTTTGATAGCAGCGCCGATATGGACATTTTGATAGCAGCGCCGATATGGACAGGGGCGCATAGCGCCTCTGTCCTGTACCGCACGCTGGCTGCTTCATACATGGGGGAGAAGCGGTATCAGCGCACATAACGTGCGCTAATACCCCTTCTCCCCCATAACGACCGTTCATACATCTGCCCCAGAGTGCGGAATACTTGGGAAAAAAATAATAATTTATATATATATATAAAACCTGCAGGATTATAAAGATGAACTTTATCGTCAGCTAGACGATCCCGTGGTATACCAAAGACTTGAGACTGACCCCACCAATGAATTCTCTGCTGAATTGATGGCTATATTAAAGCAGGCGGTTGATAATGAGGTAATTACAGAACAGATTAAAACTGCTTTATTTGAGACATATCCAAGGGTACCTATCATATACAGCCTGCCTAAGATACATAAGAATAGTACCAAACCACCGGGTAGGCCAATTGTGTCTGCCCGTGATTCTATGTATTATAAGATTGCCAAATATCTTGACTTTTATTTACAGGCACCAGTGCAAGCAAAACCCACGTATCTAAAAGATACAACAACATTTTTGGAAAAATTGCGATTGCATGGAACCGTGACACCAGGTACATGGCTAGTGATGGCAGACGTCATAAGCCTCTACACCAATATCCCCCATGACAGAGGGGTGCGGGCTGTAGAGGCTTTACTTGTTGATAATCCAAATTACACGGGACCAGACATCGCTTTTTTTCTAACACTCCTCCGCAAAGTATTGGAAAGAAACTATTTTTTATTTGACAAATCATTTTTTCTACAGATACTTGGATGCGCGATGGGTGCGGCAGTCGCTCCGACGTATGCCAACGCATTCATGTTTAGTGTAGAAGAACAATTGTTCTTTAAGAGTGATTATGTTCAATTTATCGATATGTATACTAGATATATCGACGATGTATTCTTCCTATGGAGTGGGTCGAAAGAACAGTTGTTTGAAATGATGGAGATTGTTAATTGCTCTGATACTAATATTAAGTTTACATTTAATGTTCAGGCTGAGAGGATACAGTTCCTAGATGTGGAGGTGTCAATCTGTCAGGGTGAATTTGCTACCAGCTTATTTAGCAAACCCACAGACTGCAACAGCTTATTATCTTTTTCTAGCCATCATCCATTGCCATTGAGAAAGGGTTTACCCTATTCCCAATTCCTACGGGTTCACCGCATTTGCAGCGACCCGCTAGAGGAGAGGCGTCAGATGGATTTGATGGAGATCAAATTCTTGGAGAAAGGGTATGCCAAGGGGTTGTTGAGTGAAGCTAGACTCAAAGCATTAAAACAACCTAGGCAGACTGTTCTACCTAGGCCAGATAGAGTTCAGGATACTATCATTTGGATTAATAATTATTCCACAGAGTCCCCAGCCATCACATCAGTGGCGAAAAATATCTGGCCAATTATAACTACAGACCCAGACCTTATGGGCTTTTCTAAACGTAAATTATTACCTTGTTTTACTAGGGGGCGGAATCTTAAGGACATTTTGGTACGTACAGATATATCTGATTATGAACCAACTGGTCCTGTACACTTTCTGACCAAAAAACCTGGCAATTATAAATGCTTAGGTTGTGCCACTTGTAACCACCTGCTTGCCCAGGATTATATAATACATCCGCACATGGGACACAGAATTAAGATCAAAAAAGTTCTCACATGTTCCAGTAGGTACGTGGTTTATTGCATTATATGCCCGTGTAGCAAGTACTATGTTGGGAAAACCACCTGTCAGTTCAAGGAGAGGATGGCCCAACATAGGAGTGCTATAAAAAAGGCACTAGAGGGCAAACCTGTGGACCAACCGGTGGCTAAGCATTTTGTATCTTGTAAGCATACATTGTCAAGTCTTAAATATATCATGCTTGATCAGGTGGAAGAGAACAGGAGGGGTGGCGACAGGGGTCGACTCCTTTTGCAGAGGGAAGCCAGCTGGATCCACCGCTTAAAAACGGTGGCCCCAGCAGGATTAAATGAGTATATGAGTTACAGTTGTTTCTTTTGATTACATTGCAACTTTGATGTGTGACAATAATGTATTTATTTAAGATGTATAATAGAAAGTTACCTTATATTGTTTATCTTATATTGTTTATTGTACATTGTGTATTTTGATAGTGTTGCATGCCCTCACCTCAGTTCATCGGGAACGGATAGTTGTGGAGTCTTGTTTCCGGATACATACCGGTGAACACGTTTTGTGAGCACCCAGGGTGTTTCCGGTGTTAGCACGGTGAAGGCGGTGAGGGGAGGTCACTCTACACTTGTATAAAGGTGAGCACTTGTTTGTATTGTTTTATCTGAGGACGGAAATAAATTCCGAAACGTCATAATCATTACCTGAGCTCTTTGAGTCAGTTATTATTGATACAGCGAGTGCCGCCGCCGAACCCCGTGTATATTACTGCTGCAAAGCTAGGAGGGCACCGCGCTTGATGATCTTATTTGTATTGGAGTGCCGAACATCCAACTATATATATATATATATATATATATATATATATATATATATATATATATATATATATATATATATATATATATATATATATATATGAAAAAATAGAACAATGCGCTGAACACAATATAGAAATGTCCACAGATAGGAAAACCTTTTGCATCCGACACCAATAGTGTATCCGACACCAATAAGCCCTCTGACGAAGTTGATACGAAACGCGTAGGGGCGTGTTCAAATAAACCTTTTGAACGGATTTCATGCACTATCGAGCGCACGTCTCTATTTTTTCTAGAAATATATATATATATATATATATACACACACACACACACACAACAAAATCCCCAAAATTGCGCTTCAATATATATATAAATAGTGTCCCCAGCGCCCCAAGTGCAATATGTAATGTCCGTTCAATGAATATAAATATATATAAAAGAATAAAGATGCTTGTAGCTTCTGATTTTCTGGAATGAATTCCTGTTTATTTTGATTGATTAATACCCAACGCGTTTCGTTCCGGTTAGGAACTTCATCAGGGGCTTTTTTGATCTATGAAATATAACATAAATCCATATAAACAACAGATATTGACATTACATATATTCACATACATTTTTTTTTTCAAACACATTTTATTGAAATGGTCACAGAATACAGTAATTTATATCAAGGCGACAATTCTTTCCTTGTTTGACAAAAGTGCACCTCGCAGGGTGACCAATTTTTCCAAGAAATTACAGACAGACATAAATAAAAATAATAAAAAATAAAAACATATAAAACGGTAAACAGTGTGTGATACAGTCACATGGTGGCTTCATCTTAATTAGTATAGGTTTTTATTTTGTCAATAATCTACTTTAGGCCATGACCAGGTGTACTCTCTGGCCTTTAGTTCAAATGATCCACCAATATGTTGTATCGTTTCTGAAACATCATTCTAAGAACAAGTAAAAATCTAAACAGACTAGACAAGACAAAGGAAAGGTATGGGGAAGGATAGGTAATGAGATAGCTATGTCGAGATTCCAAAAGAAGGTCAAGTGGTGATGTTACACATTACATGCGGGTCCCAAGCATCCCATCCTCAATCTGTTGATTTCTAAGAGAATTTTCATGTAGAACCCAACTGTCGTATCAGATACCATGAAGTGTTTTCATACAATCGCAGGATTTGTGTTTGGGTGGTACTAGGCAAGGTCTCGATATAGGGGCCCCATTTTTTTTATAAAACCTCATTACTCCCGACTCAACATCAGGAATTCACATACATTTTTACATCTAAATTAAACACATAAGTGTTAAAATATTGGTACTAAGTGCATCTATTAAAACATTAGTAATAATTACACCATTGGTATGAATAGAAATTACAATTCATTTTTTGATTCGAACAGGGACAGTTTACTGAAGGGAACACTTATTGAGGATATAATAGGTTCTTAGAAAAATTATTTAACCCCTTCCCGACATATGACGTACATTTACGTCATATGTCGGTTGCGGGGGAATCAAGCCAGCTCACGGAGTGAGCTGGCTTGAAAGAGAGCAGGTAATGGCTGTATATTACAGCCAGGCACCTGCTCTCACGGCCACGAGCGGCGAGTTCGCCGATCGTGGCCGTTTAACCCTTTAAGCACTGCGGGCAAAGCGCCCGCAGTGCTTAAATAGCTGATCGGAGGGGGGGGCGCCCCCCTCCGGCGCCGATCGCGGCCCCCCGCGGCGAGATCGGAGGGTGCCGATCGGTTGCCATGGTAGCCAGGGGTCTAATGTAGACCCCTGTGCTGGCCGTGTCAGCATTCCTATTACATCCAGCCTGAGGCAGGATGTAATAGAAAGTGCTGAAAATCACTATGTTCAGCCATAGAGCTCTATGGCTGAACCTAGTACAGGCGATCGCGCCCCCTAGTGGTCAAGTACACTAGGGGGCCTTGTAGTAAAAGTAAAAAAAAAAAAAAAAATAAGTTTAAAAATAAAAAAAATATAAAAAAATATTAAAAGTTCAAATCACCCCCCTTTCCCCATTTCACAAATAAAAAAAAATAAAATAAAATAAAATAAACATATTTGGTATCGCCGCGTTCCTAAAAGTCCGATCTATTAAAATATAACATTAGTTATCCCGCACGGTTAAAGGCGTAAACGGAAAATAATTCCCAACGCCAAAACTACGTTTTTTGGTCGCATCGCCTACCCAAAAAAAAATAACTAAAAGAGATCAGAAAGTCGCCCATATCCCATAATGGTATTAATTAAAAAGTACACTTCAGCCCGCAAAAAATGAGCCCTCACCCAGGTCCGTAGGTGGAAAAATAAAAAAGTTATAAGCCGCAGAACATGGCGACGCGACGCAAATTAGAAAAACCGTAAAAGTTGCTATTTTTTTTTCAGTGGTAAAACATAACGAAAACTATATAAGTTTGGTATCACCAGAATCGTAATGACCCATAGAATAAAGATAACCCATCATTTTAAACGAACTATGAACTCCAAAAAAAGCGTAACCAGCGCAAAATTGTGGAATGGCGTTTTTTTTTTTTTTTACCCCACATTGAATTATTTCCTGATTCCCCAGAATATTATACGGTATAGTAAATGGTACCATTACAAAGTACAACTTGTCCCGCAAAAAAAAGCCCTCATGTGTCTATATAGCCGGAAAATTAAAAAAGTTACGCTTATTTGAACGCAGAGATAGGAATTCATAATTACATACCTATATTATGAATATAAACTGTCAATCCTATGCAGCTTAAAAAAAAAAACACCTTCCAGTTGTTATAGGTATATAAAGTCAGGAAATAATTCCTAGCACAAGAAAATAATAAACAATTAACATTATTGCAATAATTGAGGTCATCTTATATAACCCAAACCTCTCGGGTCTATACTCACCACTAAAGTGTGTGTCTGTGTGTGCTCCTTGGAGTCCAGCCAGCAAGTGAAGTCCTGCTGTGCTGGATCACCATATATATAGGATAAAAGTGATGACATCACTTCCTGTTGCTGATATTTTAAAAAAAAAATGTATCAAGAGAAACTATGAGAAAATCAGGGGTGACATTCTATGGGATGCGATTATCTTTTTTTGCGGTAATTAGACCACAAAATGACGATATCGCATTTTCCCATTAAATCGTTTATTTAATGGGATGCGCTCAGGGACTGAAATCTCATATTATGTGCGTTAAGGTATGCTGAGTAAAAATGCGAGATTAATTCGCATGTTTATCGCATCCAGATGTTTTCGTATAGAAAAGTATACAAGTCGCTTATTTAATGCTATGCGCATTTGCACATCGCATTTTTTAGGTGGCTAATTATCGCACTTATTTCAGACCAGGGTCTGTTAGGCGAATTAGCCAGAACCCTGCACAGATCACAATGTTCTGTGCAGGGTTCTGCTGTCAAAAATAAAAGAAAGGTTTCTTGGGGAACCACAAGTCCCAGCATGCGGGGCATTAAAGGGCCCGCTGGCACTTGTAGTTCTGCAGTGCAAAAAATAGTGCACAAAATCACACTGACACACTGTGAAATAAAACTTTAATACACACAAAACACACACACACTGATACTTACCTACCTTGAGCCCGTAGGTCGGTCCCTGGGTCCATCCTCCGGGGCTCCAGGGCAGAAGAGTCCGGTTCCGGGGCCTTGGTCCTGGTTCCGGGGCTGGTCCTGGGGTTCCGGGGCTCCTGGGCTGCAGAATCCGGGGTCCGGGATCCGAGGTAGTCCCCAGGGGTACCTAAGGAAGCAAATCCAACTCGCCTGGTCCCCGGCGGTGACCTCGGACTCCTCACCGGTGACTGCACTGATCCCATCTGGTACCCGGCTTGCAGGACTTTGACCGGCGCTGAGATGTTTCCTCCTCGGCGTCTCTGCACAGAATGATTTCTTGGCCAATCAGGAGCCGAGAAAGTCGGCTCCTGATTGGCCAGAAATCATTCTGAATACAGACGCCTAGGAAGAAACATCCCTGATTGGCCAAGAAATCATTCTGTGCAGAGACGCCGAGGAGGAAACATCTCAGAACCTATTATATTCTCTATAATTGTTCCCTTCAGTAAACTGTCCCTGTTCGAATCAAAAAATGAATAGGCCAAGTCTATTGCTCTATATCCAATCCATATTATTCTGTAAAGTATGTCACATTAAGAGAATTGACTGTAAAATTGAGGTCACCTTAGTAACCCATTGGGCAAGACAATGTGTTAAAAATTCTTATATATTTATTATATATTTTTTATTATTATTATTTTTTTATTATTATTATTTTTTTTTTATTATTATTATTGTATGTTATATATGTATATTATGAATAATTATATATTAACTAAATTACTCAATTCCTGGAGAAAATATATTTATTAATTAATATTTTTTTTTAGTTTAATTTAGTTTAATTACCGGTATATATACTAAATAGAACACATAGTACATTGTAAATTACTTATTATAGAAATTAGAACACACACTAAGTCACTTTTAAGATGCGCTCCACCACTAAGTATTAATGACACGCATAAATAGTATTTCCGGTATTGGAAATCACACAAATAGAATCCTCCAATATGGAGATGCGTTCCACCACTATATAGGTGGAACGCATACACCTCATATCTAGGAGCCACCTCCCAAGTACGCGGAATAGCCGCGTCAGGAGTAATGACGAGCGCGTCCCGGACGAGGTGGAACGCAAACCGCGAGTTTAAGAGTTTTCACATACACCAGATGGACACCTGTATCATCATAGTCCCTAAGGCACGCCAGACTTCATTATTTATTAAAAGTGCACTTTATAATACAAATAAAACCCTTATTTTGACACTTTTCCGACTAGAAGGATGCAATGCATTATGGGGCAGAAGCCCAATCAAGTAAACATTAGACAATTTCAAGCTTAGGAAACTTGTGCATGAATTATCATTCACTGGAGAGTTAGTCACATTAAATGAATTGTAAGTTTGGATATAGGAATTTTTTTTTTTAAATATCAGCAACAGGTGGGGGCGTGGCCTGACGGACTAGGGGGAAGACGTGTGATCTGGCTCACCTGCCCGAAATCCTGCAAATGATCCTGTTTCTCTGCAGTACCCCCTGATCCAGGCACCCAGAACCTGTGCAGTATCCCTGCCTATACCGCCTGTACCTCCTGGCTCCTGCTGCGGCCGCGTGTGGACTCCCTCCGTGTTTGCTGTGCTCCCCGTGCTTGCGGCCTGCTGCTCCCGCCGATGCCGTGCTCCGGGCTCTGTTGTCCCGCTGAATGTGGGTGTGCTCAGCCACTGCCAGTTCCGCGTTTGGCCGTCGGACCTTCCGTCCTCCGAATCGTGCCTGCGGCCCCTTCCGGGTGGCTTTGTGCTGCTGTCAGGCTTCCTGCTGCTGCGGAGCGGCGCGTGGCCATCTTGGAGCCTCCTGTGTGCAAGACTCTGATGGTAACCTTGCGCTCTTCCCGGTGCCTTGCTGCTTTGTTTGGTGGTCCAGACCAGTCCCTCCTGCTTGCCCCTTGTTGTCTGGATCCGGTGTCACAGTGCTTGGAGTGTAGCGGCGCCCATATTGGGGCATTTAGACTCAGCGTCTTTTCACTCCTCTGTAGTTTCCAGCCTGGAGACTGCGGGTTCCTGCTCCCGTCTCTGTCCTCTGTAACACTATCCAATTGATTAAGTCTGGGCTTTCTACTGTACCTCTCTACGCTGCATGGTTTTTGTAGTCTCACCATGGATGTCTCGCTACTCCTCAAAGTTATCCAGGATTCCACTCAGAGACTACTGCATAGCCTTGAAGCAATCCATCTGGCTACTCCTTCTCCCTCCTGGACCGCTGGGGAGGATGATGGAGGAGTAAATGCTGCTGTACATACTTGTTATGAATATGATACTTCTACACCTGCATTAGTTCATCTGGATGCACTTTCCCTTCCCCATACCTCCCAACTGTCACGCTTATTTCGGGGACGTTCCCGCGTCCCGCCCGGGGCCGCCATTGCCCCGCGGTGGGGAGGACAGTTGGGAGCCCCCCAGCTTGCCGAGAATAGATGCTGTGCGCATGCGCAAAGCGTCTATTCAGCGCCGAAAACGGGGCGTGGCCGGAGTTCCCGCCACCCCGTGAGGCCACGCCCCCTTTTCGGGAGTGCGCGCGTCTTCGCCGTGCGAACGTCCCGACCTCCCAACTTCAAAAGTTGGGAGGTATGCCTTCCCTGTCCCACTGTGAATAGTGATGGAGGGGTTAATACTGTGAAGTCTCTCTATTATATACAAGCCTCTTTCATATATCCTGACAATATACAGTTCATCACTCCTTCTGTTTCCTACACCCCTGCGGACGCGGATGATGATATTTTCCTTGATCCCCGTGATCCTATGGTTCTTGCTAACTCTGCAGGATTATCTGCAGAAACTCTTTTCCCTGCATACATTTCTATGAAATACAAAGCTGAGGCCACTCTATCTCCTGGCGGGATCCTTCATACTCTTACAAATCCTGTTGCTATCTACAATGCAGGCCTACATTTCTCTCTGGTTCTGTCCGGACTGCAGACTTATTATCACTGCACACCTGCATACCGTGTTGCTGACGCATCTTTTTCAACAATACTACCCCTCCTCACGCTGGATAAACTGGGAACTCTCCACTCTGATTCTGCCATGCTCTTTAGGGATGGGACTGCACCTACACCTCTACTCTGCCAGATTGTTCAACGATGGCCGGACTAAAGTTTCAATTCTGTTTATTGATATGGAAGCTCTTTTACTTATGTTTACTTAACCCCTTCCCGACATTTGACGTATATATACGTCATGGCCGGGATGTACTTCCCGACACATGACGTATATATACGTCATGACTTTAAACTGTCGCCGCGTCTATAGACGCGGTGACAGTTTAAACATGTCTGCTGTCCCTGACAGCAGACATGTCCCTGCATGCCCAGGGGGGGCGGCGACGCCTCCCCCCCGTCGGCGATCGCTGTGATTGGCTGTTCAATGTGAACAGCCAGTCGCAGCGTTTTCCTGTGTTACCGGCGAATCAGACGCTCGGTAACACAGGGATCAATCACCGCCGGGTGGGAGGGGGCGTGAGGGGGTCACCGGTGATGACCACACCTCACCCCACCTGCCCCCAAGGCTGTGATTGGTCCGTCGGATTTAAACTAACGGTGACTGCGCTGCAGACGCCATTCCGGTCTGGAATTGCGTGCAGAGCGGTCACCGTGCCAATCTGTCGTGATATACTGACCTGATCCTTGCCTGATACTTACCTGATCACCGCTGGTAGCGTGCTGCCAGCAGCTGGATGCTTCCTGGATCTTGTGACTTCCTGTGTGCTGCTGCTGCAGTGTCATAGAGTGAGAGATAGTGAGAGATAGTGAGAGATAGTGAGAGATAGTGAGAGATAGTGACAGAGAGTGATAGAGAGTGCTATATTTTGTGTCTGCTGCCCCCCCTTTTGTGCTGATCAGCAACTTTTTGGGGGTGCAGGTTTTTTTTTTATATATATATATATATACCTGTCAGTTGCACCAAAGGTTGTGCTGCCTGTGCAACTGACTGCTGCCCCCCCCTTTTGTGCTGATCAGTATAAACTAAGTGATCAGCACCTTTTTTGGGGTCCAGTTTTTTTTTTTATATATATATACCCTGTCAGGTTGCACCCACAGTTGTGTGCCTGCTGCCCCTCACTGCTAATCAGTGTTGCATCACTGCATCACTGATCTGCAGTTTTTTTTTTTTGGAGAGTGCAGTGGGGTTTTGTTTTTAAACCCACGTTGCTTTTGTGGGTGTCCTGTGGCCGCTGAGCGCTGATCAGTGGGACGTACATCACTGAACAGCATTTTTGGCACAGGGTTGATATAATTTTTTTTCTGCAGTTTTTTTAAATTGTTTTTTTTTTGGAGAGTGCTGTGGTTTATTTTTTTTAAATTGTTTTTACACCCACGTTGCTTTTGTGGGTGTCCTGTGGCCGCTGAGCGCTGATCAGTGACGTACATCACTGAACAGGATTTTTGGCACAGGGTTGATATAATTTTTTTTCTGCAGTTTTTTTAAATTGTCGTACATCACTGATCAGCATTTTCGGCACAGGGTTGATCTATTTTTTTTTTGGATCAAATTCCTGTTGCCTTTGAGCGCTGTTCAGTGACGGACGTTACTGACCAACATCTGTGCTCAATTTTTGGCGCAGGACCTTTTTTTTTTTTTTTTTAACCCCTTCAAGGTTGTACCAAAAGCTGCCTTGAAGTTGCTGAGTGACGTACATCACAGATCAGCATTTTTGCCACAGGGTTGATCTAATTTTTTTTTTTTATTGGGATCAAATTCCTGTATAAAGTATTTTTTTTTCTGCACTACATACACACTACACACTACATACCCCCCGTGTTGAAATAAAGTTTGTACCCCCCCTACACTATACACGTGTTGAAACATTACACTTACAGAAACACAAAAATAAAAATGGCATCCCAAATGTCATCCCAGTCATCCAGAAGAATGTATTCAGCGGAGGAGGCATATGCCATGCTTGCCTCTGACTCTGACACAGCCAGTGATGCAAGCGGGGAATTTGAAGGATTCGTCTTAACCTCATCTTCCTCCTCTAGTGATGAGGGACCCCCTCAAAGACGCCCCCGTAGAGCAGCTGAGACCCCCCCCCAAATGATTGATCCCGTATGGACCCCACCACCAGACAATTTTGAGCCCCAGGTTCCTGAGTTTTTGGCCATCCCAGGAATCCAATTTGATTCAACAGGTCTCAGAGAAATTGACTTTTTCAAATTATTTTTCTCTGATGATTTTATAAATTTAATGGTGGACCAAAGTAATTTATATGCCCAGCAGTTTATTGCTCAAAACCCCACGTCATCATTTGCTAGGTGGACCCCTGTAGATGCAGTAGAGATGATGACATTTTGGGGTCTGGTGTTACATATGGGCATAGTAAAAAAGCCAGAAATTAGGCAATATTGGAGTACAGATGTTCTGTACAGCACCCCACTTTACCGTATGGCCATGACTCGGACTCGTTTTGAGACAATCCTTAAATTTTTACATTACACCGATAATGCACAGTGCCCACCCAGAGATGATCCCACCTTTGACCGGCTATTCAAAGTCAGGCCGGTCATTGATCATTTCAGTGCCAAATTTGCAGAGTTGTACATCCCTGAAAAATGTATTTGTATCGACGAGTCCCTTATACATTTTAAAGGAAGGGTTAAATTCCGCCAGTACCTTCCCAGTTAGAGGGCAAGGTATGGCATAAAAATGTATAAACTGTGTGAAAGCACCTCAGGGTACACCCACAGGTTTAGGGTATATGAAGGGAAGGATTCAAGAATTGAACCGCCAGAATGCCCCCCCTCCCTCGTAGGTGTTAGTGGAAAAATTGTCTGGGATTTAGTGCACCCCTTCCTGGATAAAGGTTATCACCTCTATGTGGATAACTTTTACACTAGCATCCCCCTGTTTAAGGCCCTTGGTTCAAGAGGTACAGCAGCTTGCTGTACTGTGCGCAAGAACCAAAGAGGCCTCCCAAAAACGCACATTGCCCAAGTACTGAGAAGGGGTGAAAGCAGGGCACAATCCACCGAAAATATGTTGTTGGTCAAATATAAGGACAAGAGGGATGTCCTTATACTGACAACAATTCATGGAGACAGTACCACCTCCGTCCCTGTACGAGGTACCAGTACCCACACCTCAAAACCTAATTGTATCCTAGATTACAATAAGTAGATGGGCGGAGTGGATCTTTCAGATCAGGTACTGAAGCCGTACAGTCCCCTGCGGAAAACAAAAATCTGGTACAAGAAGCTGGCCGTGTATATCATCCAGATGGCACTGTATAACGCTTACGTGCTATTCCGTTCTACCAGCCAGAGGGGGACATTTATGCACTTTCAAGAGGAAGTCATAAAGGGCCTAATATTTGGGAACCAGCAGGCAGAGGGCCCCAGTACTTCTAGTACTGGCCCCCGTATTGTACCAGGGCAGCATTTTCCTAACGAAATCCCCTCCACTGCAAAAAAGGGCAGGACACAAAAAAGTGCAAAGTTTGCTATAAAAAGGGAATAAGAAAGGATACTATTTTCCACTGTGAAACTTGCCCCGACAAACCCGGCCTATGTATAAAGGAGTGTTTTAAAATATACCACACATCTATGGATTATTAGGTTCATAATTTCACCGTGCTTCGGGGGTCTTGCTAATGCCACATAGCACCCACCATTCATTCCACCAGAATCTGAGCTGCAAAATCCAAAAATCACTCCTTCCCTTCTGAGTCCTGCCATGCACCCAACTGGTATTTTTTGGTCACATATGAGGCATTGCCATACTGGGGAGAAATTGGGGCACAGATTTTGGGGGGCTTTTTCTCCTTCATACCTTATGAAAATGAAAAATTTTGAGCCAGAACTGCATTTTTGTGTAAAAAAATGTAATTTTTCATTTGCACAGCCCAGTTGTATCAAAATTGGTGAAACCCCTGGGGGTTTGAAATGTACACTATACCCCTAGATGAATTCCCTGAGGGGTGTAGTTTGCAAAATGGGGTCAATTGTGGGGGGTTCCACTGTATTGGTGCTTTGGGGGTCTTGCTAATGCGACATAGCACCCACCATTCATTCCCCCAGAATCTGTGCTGCAAAATCCAAATATCACTCCTTCCCTTCTGAGTCCTGCCATTTTTTGGTCACACATGAGGCATTGCCGTACTCGGGAGAAATTGGGGCACAGATTTTGGGGTGCTTTGTCTCCTTCATTCCCTGTGAAAATGAAAAATCTTGAGCCAGAACTGCATTTTTGTGTAAAAAATTAAATTTTTCATTTTCACTGCCCAGTTGTACCACAATTGGTGAAACCCCTGGGGGTTTGAAATGTACACTATACCCCTAGTTGAATTCCCTGAGGGGTGTAGTTTGCAAAATGGGGTCACTTGTGGGGGGGTTCCACTGTATTGGTGCTTCGGGGGTCTTGCTAATGCGACATAGCACCCACCAACATTCCACCAGAATCTGTGCTGCAAAATCCAAATATCACTCCTTCCCTTCTGAGTCCTGCCATGCACCCAAATGGTATTTTTTGGTCACATGTGAGGCATTGCCGTACTCGGGAGAAATTGGGGCACAGATTTTGGGGTGCTTTGTCTCCTTCATTCCTTGTGAAAATGAAACATTTTGAGCCAGAACTGCATTTTTGTGTAAAAAATTTAATTTTTCATTTTCACTGCCCAGTTGTACCACAATTGGTGAAACCCCTGGGGGTTTGAAATGTACACTATACCCCTAGTTGAATTCCCTGAGGGGTGTAGTTTGCAAAATGGGGTCACTTGTGGGGGGGTTCCACTGTATTGGTGCTTCGGGGGTCTTGCTAATGCGACATAGCACCCACCAACATTCCACCAGAATCTGTGCTGCAAAATCCAAATATCACTCCTTCCCTTCTGAGTCCTGCCATGCACCCAAATGGTATTTTTTGGTCACATGTGAGGCATTGCCGTACTCGGGAGAAATTGGGGCACAGATTTTGGGGTGCTTTGTCTCCTTCATTCCTTGTGAAAATGAAAAATTTTGAGCCAGAACTGCATTTTTGTGTAAAAAATTTAATTTTTCATTTTCACTGCCCAGTTGTACCACAATTGGTGAAACCCCTGGGGATTTGAAATGTACACTATACCCCTAGTTGAATTCCCTGAGGGGTGTAGTTTGCAAAATGGGGTCACTTGTGGGGGGGTTCCACTGTATTGGTGCTTCAGGGGTCTTGCTAATGCGACATAGCACCCACCAACATTCCACCAGAATCTGTGCTGCAAAATCCAAATATCACTCCTTCCCTTCTGAGTCCTGCCATGCACCCAAATGGTATTTTTTGGTCACATGTGAGGCATTGCCGTACTCGGGAGAAATTGGGGCACAGATTTTGGGGTGCTTTGTCTCCTTCATTCCTTGTGAAAATGAAACATTTTGAGCCAGAACTGCATTTTTGTGTAAAAAATGTAATTTTTCATTTTCACAGCCCAGTTGTACCACAATTGGTGAAACCCCTGGGGGTTTGAAATGTACACTATACCCCTAGATGAATTCCCTGAGGGGTGTAGTTTGCAAAATGGGGTCACTTGTGGGGGGGTTCCACTGTATTGGTGCTTCGGGGGTCTTGCTAATGCGACATAGCACCCACCAACATTCCACCAGAATCTGTGCTGCAAAATCCAAATATCACTCCTTCCCTTCTGAGTCCTGCCATGCACCCAAATGGTATTTTTTGGTCACATGTGAGGCATTGCCGTACTCGGGAGAAATTGGGGCACAGATTTTGGGGTGCTTTGTCTCCTTCATTCCTTGTGAAAATGAAAAATTTTGAGCCAGAACTGCATTTTTGTGTAAAAAATTTAATTTTTCATTTTCACTGCCCAGTTGTACCACAATTGGTGAAACCCCTGGGGGTTTGAAATGTACACTATACCCCTAGTTGAATTCCCTGAGGGGTGTAGTTTGCAAAATGGGGTCACTTGTGGGGGGGTTCCACTGTATTGGTGCTTCGGGGGTCTTGCTAATGCGACGTAGCACCCACCAACATTCCACCAGAATCTGTGCTGCAAAATCCAAATATAACTCCTTCCCTTCTGAGTCCTGCCATGCACCCAAATGGTATTTTTTGGTCACGTGAGGCATTGCCGTACTCGGGAGAAATTGGGGCACAGATTTTGGGGTGCTTTGTCTCCTTCATTCCTTGTGAAAATGAAACATTTTGAGCCAGAACTGCATTTTTGTGTAAAAAATGTAATTTTTCATTTTCACAGCCCAGTTGTACCACAATTGGTGAAACCCCTGGGGGTTTGAAATGTACACTATACCCCTAGATGAATTCCCTGAGGGGTGTAGTTTGCAAAATGGGGTCACTTGTGGGGGGGTTCCACTGTATTGGTGCTTCGGGGGTCTTGCTAATGCGACATAGCACCCACCAACATTCCACCAGAATCTGTGCTGCAAAATCCAAATATCACTCCTTCCCTTCTGAGTCCTGCCATGCACCCAAATGGTATTTTTTGGTCACATGTGAGGCATTGCCGCACTCGGGAGAAATTGGGGCACAGATTTTGGGGTGCTTTGTCTCCTTCATTCCTTGTGAAAATGAAAAATTTTGAGCCAGAACTGCATTTTTGTGTAAAAAATTAAATTTTTCATTTTCACTGCCCAGTTGTACCACAATTGGTGAAACCCCTGGGGGTTTGAAATGTACACTATACCCCTAGTTGAATTCCCTGAGGGGTGTAGTTTGCAAAATGGGGTCACTTGTGGGGGGGTTCCACTGTATTGGTGCTTCGGGGGTCTTGCTAATGCGACATAGCACCCACCAACATTCCACCAGAATCTGTGCAGCAAAATCCAAATATCACTCCTTCCCTTCTGAGTCCTGCCATGCACCCAAATGGTATTTTTTGGTCACATGTGAGGCATTGCCGTACTCGGGAGAAATTGGGGCACAGATTTTGGGGTGCTTTGTCTCCTTCATTCCTTGTGAAAATGAAAAATTTTGAGCCAGAACTGCATTTTTGGGTAAAAAATGTAATTTTTCATTTTCACAGCCCAGTTGTACCACAATTGGTGAAACCCCTGGGGGTTTGAAATGTACACTATACCCCTAGATGAATTCCCTGAGGGGTGTAGTTTGCAAAATGGGGTCACTTGTGGGGGGGTTCCTAACTTTTAGCATCTTATGGTGCCTAGAAACCTACATGGTGCCTAAAAAATAATCTCATAAAAAGGAGGCTCCAAAATCAAGTAGGTGCTCCTTCTATTATGAAGCCTGTGGTTTGGTCAACGTGCACACTAGGGCCACATATAGGATATTTATGAAAACAAAAGAATTGGGGGAATCAATTTTTAGTCACATTTCTCTAGTAAAATCTACTGTGTTCCTTAGAAAAATGTATTAAAACTGAAAATCTGCAAAAAAAATGAAATTTTTAAATTTCACCTACACTTTGTTTTAATTCCTGTGAAACACCTAAAGGGTTAACAAACTTCCAAAATGCTGTTTTGAATACTGTGAGGGGTGCAGTTTTTGAAATGGCATCATTTATGGGGGTGTCTCACATACAAGTCCCTCAAAGTCACATCAGAACTGAACTGATCCCTAAAAAAATCAGTGTTTGAAATTTTCTTGAAAATTTGAGAATTTGCTATTCATATTTTAAGCCTCCTAGTTAGGGTGGCCAATCCCGGGATCGGCGGGATCCCGGGATTTGGCCCCTAAAACACCGGGATTTCAATCCCGGGATTGGAGTTTCCAATCCCGGGATTTCGGGATTAGACTGCGCATGCGCAGTCTAATGCCGGGCAGCGTCTGAGCTAGTGCTCAGACGCTGCGCGGCTTCTCCCGTCCCGGGCAGCGCGGCTCTGCGCAGCGTGACGGCGTCAGAGGTCACGCTGCGCAGGCCACACAAACAGCCACCTCATCCGTGCGCACCACGCTGACCTCCAGCCGCGCCTTGATGATACCGCCCACCCACCCAGGCTGTCTACACTGGAGTCTTACTGGACCCCGAAGCATCGCCCGACGAACCAGCCAGTCACCCACCCAGGCTGCATCCTCCTCCATGCCCAGCTCCATCGCCCACCGGCCCGGCCGCACCGCAATTGTAAGTAAATATGCGGGCGGCCGGGGCGGGATTTTGTATAGGAAGCCAATCCTGGGAATCCCGGGATTGGGCTTTTTTTCAATCCCGAATCCCGGGATTGAAAAAATGCCCCGGGATTGGCTTCCCTACTCCTAGTGTCCAAAAAAATTAAAAGGAGGTTGAAATAATGATGGAAACATAAAGTAGACATATGGTCTATGTTAGTTATTAACTATTTTGAGTGGTATGATTATTTGTCTCACAAGCAGAAAATTTAACATTTTGAAAATTGCTAAATTTTCCATTTTTTTACGACATTTTGGTATTTTTCACAAAAAAACACAGACTGTATCGACCCAAATTTACCACTAACTTGAAGTACAATGTGTCACGAGAAAACAGTCTCAAAATCACTGGGATAAGTAAAAGCAAAAAAAAGTTATCCCCACTTAAGTGATACATGTCAGATTTGAAAAAAAGGGCTCTGTCAGGAAGGCAAAAACAGGCTGCGGCGGGAAGGGGTTAAAATTGTTTGACTGCTGTTTAAAGTTAATCTATTCTCCTAGTCTTAATGTGACCCTAAACATTATATCTGTATGAGTCCTGTTATGCATCCTTCTGGTGGGAGAGCCAGTTACACCCTAGTAACGGGTCATTAGTCTATTGTGCCTGTGGGTTGGTGGGGGGGGGGGGGGGGCTAAGTTAGTTAGTGTAGTCAGTAGGGAAAGTTAAAATGTTTAGGGATCCAGGTATGCCTGAGTTGAGGGTAGGTAATACAGGGTGGGGGTTATAGGGTGATTTGCTTTGGGTGGTTCGGTTTTGTTTTATTTATATATATTATATACATCCTTTTTTCTAATTGGAGGTCTGTCAATAATTCTTTCTTATGATAGCAATTTTTTTTTCCGATTGGGCATATAGATATATGAACACATCGTACTACAAGGGTTTATTTTCTAATAGGTTTCCCTTTTTTTTTCCCTTCTTCTCCACAGTCACCCCATTAATATCCGTATTCTTATACCCAAATGGCGCCTTTGGGTAGTTCCTGAGCTTTATTAATATCAAGCGAGGGGTGGTTAATACACTATATTACTAAGTACTGTATGCCCTTTCTCCTTTCATATTGTTATACTATAGTGGTCTGAGTATATCCTATTCCTGTATGGTCTGCACCATGTAAAGTGACCTCTTTTGTATTCCCTTTTTATTTTATATTTTTGTTTTGTCTGTTTGTTACACGAAAAATCAATAAAAAGTATTGAATTAAATATCAGCAACAGGAAGTGATGTCATCACTTTTATCTTATATATATGGTGATCCAGCACAGCAGGACTTCACTTGCTGGCTGGACTCCAAGGAGCACACACAGACACACACCTTAGTGGTGAGTATAGACCTGAGAGGGTTATATAAGATGACCTCAATTATTGCAATAATGTTAATTGTTTATTATTTTCTTGTGCTAGGAATTATTTCCTGACTTTATATACCTATAACAACTGGAAGGTGTTTTTTTTTTTAAGCTGTATAGGATTGACAGTTTATATTCATAATATAGGTATGTAATTATTAATTCACATCTCAGAGAATGCAACAGTACCTAATAATGTATCAATAGAATTAAGATCAATTGTTTGCCTTTATACTAAGAGATTTATCTGAAACACCTTTAGAATTAGAGGCTTTATTTCCTCTCTATCTATTAAAAGGTATGTTAAGACAAATTAAAAGAATAAATATTCTATGGTCTGTATGGTGTAAATAAAATAAAATGACCTCCCTTATGATATAACCAGGTCAAAAAACCATACACAAATTTACCACCAGAGGGATTCATCCCACACCTTCGGACACCCAAAGTAAACCTAGAAATAGACAAAAAATACTTACGAGGTATGTAACAAGAGAAACTATGAGAAAATCCAATATGTTCTCCCATACATGAATCTTCTACTTTTCTCCAAGAACCTGCTATGTCCTCCTCAATTAATTAAATAATTTTTCTAAGAACCTATTATATCCTCCATAATTGTTCCCTTCAGTAAACTGTCCCTGTTCGAATCAAAAAATTATTTGTAATTTCTATTCATACCAATGGTATAATTATTACTATTGTTTTAATAGATGCACTTGGTACCAATTTTTTAAACACTTGTGTATAATTTATATGTAAAAATGTATGTGAATACATGTAATGTCAATATCTGTTGTTTATATGGATTTATGTTAGGTTTCATAGATCAAAAAGGCCCCTGATGAAGTTCCTAACCAGAACGAAACGCGTTGGGTATTGATCAATCAAAATAAACAGGAATTTATTCCAGAAAATCAGAAGCTACAAGCATCTTTATTTTTATATATTTTATATTCATTGAACGGACATTACATATTGTACTTAGGGCGCTGGGGACACTACTGTGGTTAGAAATATATATATATATATATATATATATATATATATATATATATATATATATATATATATATATATAAATAAATAAATAAAAAACATTTTTTTTTTTTACTTCATCAGGGGCAATATGAACAGTAGACACCTTAATTAGAAATGATGCTTAGATCTGCAGTTGGCAGTGAAACGTGTCAGGTGGACAGCTCTTTCTTCACTCCCATGAATTACCAGTGTGAACTTACTGGTTCCAGATATATCAAATACCAACCCCTGATACTTTGTTCCTGTGTGGTGGACACCGCTCCCTGAAGTCCCCAGTGACAGAATTCCATCTAGCCAACAAGTGTGAGGAAACCATCCTATGAGAGCGGATACCACCATTCCACTTGTATATTGAAATTATTGGTGGACACAGCGCTTTGGACCCCCTTGGTGGCCATACCTCCTCTAAGACCATCCAAGCGAGAGGACATAAATCCATGCGGAAGTCTCCTCTCCCTCCAACGACTGATACAGTGCCATACTTAATAGTGAGGATTGTACCATCTAACAAGTGGAAACCTTTTAACAACAAGTTCTCCAAGTAACTGGTGCACTTGCTTGTGACTTTTCCCCCCACCACTTCCCTCCCCCCCCATTCCCAATACCACACTGTGTCCACTGTCCTGTGACGTGAAGAATACACATCCATTTATTGCCGATCAGCATATGGTTTTATATATATTTTCTTTTATATATTTACTAATTGTTCTTATATATGCTTTTATTGAGTGAAAGGAAAATTTTCCACTTTGTACCAAACACTTGTTCATTTATTTTATGCTTTAGCGCTGCTTTCATGCCTTGCACGTGATTGGTGTTGTGTTTTTCTCTTTGTTGGGGACTGACTACCCCCCCTGTTGAGCAGCTACTAATCAATAGAATTACAGCTACTGTCTTAGCGCCTGATTTTTCCTTGGAAAGTTTTTTCCTTGCTCTTTGATATTAGGCATTCTAGAATTCTACTAGTGCTTCAACAGAATTTAAGACTACAGTTATAATGGAAGCTACTGACTAGTTATCTACCGACACTGATCGCTCTGTCTGCATTGCTTTGCTGATAACATGAGCAGCGGTATAATGAGTAGGTCAGCCAAATGCAAGAAAACCAATTATGCACAGCTTTCCGACACATCAGCTGCTACTTAAACTGCTGTACACATGGCCTGCAGACACCAAGCATCAACAATACAAGTCATTTAGAGAATTGTTCACTATGTCCAAGATGCATTTTATTACTTTAGAACAGTATGCCAATTTAAAAATAGTCCTGAGTGACGGCCAAAACTCACACTAGCGGTGACCGCTTCCTGCATGCAATTCCACTTACTATTAAAGAAGAGCAAGAGCGCAAAATGAACGTATACAGGTCATGGTTATATTCCAGCAGGTATGTTACTGAATTGTAAATTTGTTTGTGGATTTTAGAGTTTATGGTTGGAGTGGGGATAAGTCAGTTAACCCAGTTATGCCATGTTAGAAGGGAAAAGTCAGCAAATAAAGCAAAACATTTGTAGCAGATATTGCAAATCATTTGCGCAACAGTTCTACATTTGGATCACCTTTCACTATGCTTTTGGCCCTAGCCTTGCACAGAGGGCCAGATGTATCAAGCTTCAGAAAGTGATAAAAAAGGAGAGTGGTAAACAAACAGCCAATCAGTTCTTACCTGTCATTTTTTAAACCCAGCTTATAACATGAGTTAGGGGCTGATAAAATGGGGAGTGATAAACAGCCAGCCTATCACTTTTTGAAGCTGGATACAGCTGGATAACTTGTAGCGATGTTATGCATTTATCACTTTTTATAAACCCTACCTCTTTCCTTAAGCGTTTTTGTAGCATCAGTAGTATAAACCAGTATAGTCTCAGCAGGTGTGCAAACTCTTCTGGTTTATAATAAAAGTGAATGACCGCATTGGGTATTCAAGCAGAACATTAGCTTACGGCAACAAATTTAGAATTTGCACTTGACTATAAAAAAAAAGTTGCCCGTTTGCGTTCAAGGTTTTGTCTGAGCTTATATTTGTTTTTAAACCGTGTTCTCAAATCTCCTCTGCAATGAAATGGTATACCTCTTTCATAAGTACTACCATAGCTTTCTGTTGTATTGTACACATTTATTCAGGTCTACTTTTTG
This sequence comes from Crinia signifera, assembly GCF_055691185.1. Taxonomy (NCBI): domain Eukaryota; kingdom Metazoa; phylum Chordata; class Amphibia; order Anura; family Myobatrachidae; genus Crinia; species Crinia signifera. The sequence goes on along the minus strand of NC_139225.1, from coordinate 81,311,340 downwards.
CAAGGCACATATTTAAAGCTGATTACAATGTGTGTGTAAAAACATGACCGGATCTGTGTATAGGTTGGGGGGGGGGGGGGACATAATCCATATGTATTATGAAATGAAACAAATAATTTAGCAACACAAAACTGTTTGATATTTATTAAATGACACAAAATACCTAGATACAGACTCACTCTTCTTTGAAGGGGACACATATTTACATTATTTATCAACTTAGAAAGATCTTGTACCCTTTGTCATATGTATTTTATGAAACATTAAAAAGGTTCCAACTTTTGCCTGAAAAGGATGCGGTGAGGGCACACACCTTTTATATCACATTGAGTTTTCATACAGTGAACAGACACCAGTAATATTTTTTTCCTGAAATCTACAACTGGAGTGACAAGCTCACCTTTAAAAATAAAATCGAGATTTTCACTCCACTTAATGAACAATTTGTCAAATGAAAAAGTATATTACACTTCTGAATGCTGCTGTACTCTTTAAAACAAAGTCCACATTTTTCTTGAACCCTTTAGTAGAGATTCAGCAATGAAAGGGTAGAAAACCAGGGAGCTGATCAGCCATTTGTAACATTAAGGTGGTAAAGTCTAATGGTGTTTGCAATTGTGCAACCACCATACGCACATCATTGTACAGCAAAGAGAATGCTTAATGTGATCACACCCAACTTTTCAGATAGAAACTGCCGAAGTCTTGTTTTCTAGAACACTTTGATAAGAGGGATTGTGACTCAGATTACAAATAAAACTATTAAAAAAAATAAAATAAAAAAAAAGCCCAAATGACTTTGAAGAGACAAAATTTGTTGCCTCTGTAAAACAATACAATATTAAATCTAAAACATTTTTTATTGGTCATTTAGTCCATTCGGTTTTACATTTACTGCACTTATTTTGGCACCTTTAAGTAAACAATATAAAAACACTTTCCTATAACAGCCGCTTAGACAAACAGCCAAGATACATTAAGGATAAACAAAGCAAACAGTTACGGGAGTTCAGGTTAAAAAGAAAACAAACAGTCTGCAAAAATAATAAATTAAAATAGCATCAGCTAGAGGTTTCAAATTAAGTCATTCATGCTAGCTTGCCCATTCTGTCGAATCAGAAGTGGCATTTAATATGCAAGAAAATTCCAACACAATCCCACTCATACAAAAAAACAAACAAAAAAAAACACACATTAGGCAGGTGTTCCGATCACAAATATCCCGACATGTATCTTTAAATACTGGAGTAGACTGAAGAAGCGGTCTGAAAACAAAACAAAAACTGTTGATTTAGGAAAGAATTGAAGGGCAGATTTATTAAACTCAGTGAAGTGATAAAATGTCTGTTTTTTTATCACCGACCATCGGCTCCTACCTGTGAAGTTACAGGCTTGGTTTGATAAATGACAGGTAGGAGCCGATTGGCTGGTGATAAAAAACAGACATTTTATTACTTCACCGAGCTTAATAAATCTACCCCTCAATCTGTAAAGTAACATTACATTCGAACAGCTCATTTATGTCATCAAGCAGCTCTCAAATCAAATTCAGCAAGTGTTTGTTCACTGAAAAGAAATAAAGTCTGCCAACACTGAGTGCAGGAAAAGACCAGCCCTGCAGGTTAACCAGTTGAGCTGACATTTTAAATGGTTTAATAACATTATGGTGAGTGGATGCCAATTCACTGCTTGAGCTCTCTGAAACTGAATCATTTCTCGGAGCTTTGGTATTTTTCCATTAGGAAAATGCAACAACTATAGACACAAACTGGCTATGTTTCAATAGGATACCATAGTTAAGCTAACCAAAGACTTATGTGAACAGAGGGGACTACTGTAGTAACAGCAAGTAGCAAATCTTGGGACAGAACCACCCATGTATAAAAACCTCCCCAATAACAGTTTGGTGTAGGCAAAGTATTTACAAAAAAAACCCCATCATTTATCAGGTGTATGCCCAAGGTGACAAGTATTTTAAAACAAATTACTGCTAGTATTTTTTTTTCAGTAACATTGAAAAGGATTAATTGGATTAGGTAACACCGAATAAACTTCTGAATTGTCTTAGTCACAGATGATTCACAAACATTACTTTTGATGTTGTTGCACAATGACATTGACTTAACCTAGCGGGGCAGCCAGGCCTAGCCACCCCCAGGCCAACCAGAGCTAGCCACCACTGGGGGCCCCAGGAGGCCAGCCAGGGCAAACCACCCTGGGGGCCCCAGGGGAGATTTCAGTTGAAAAAAAAAAAAAATGCTAAAAAGTTGCCTAAAGCTCGGTAACAATTATCACTCTGCTACCTTTTAAAAAAACGCTCTTAGAATTCAGAAAATCAAACCAACAAAAAGGCAACATTGGTAAACCCTGTACATGGCTGCATTTGTTCTTGGCATGAAAGAAATAGCTCTCTAGATAGGTTTCATAATTATATTGGGCCTGACAAATGTAGTCCAAGTATTGAAGGCTTTCGTAGAGGAACAGCCTCCTCCATTACAGTGAAAATATGGAAACAATGGTAAAAACTATAAATTTGACTATCATTCATTTAGAGGACACATTCGACTGCAGCTATAAATTCTATTGGAGTCTTTGATAAAAGGCACAAAATACACAGAACCCTTAAGTGATTTTACTTTGGACACAATACACTTGCTCGCTCACTATAAAACCAGCCCAAAAGGTCATTAAAAGCCTAATTTGAGAGAACAGGTATGTATGTAGGAAGCCTTAATAAAAGCAGTTGATCTACCGTAATAGACAAACCTCTTGCCATGTTGTCTCCCCAGACCCTGTGAAGGCAGGAAATCACCATATGAATGTTAGTACGAGTTCAGGCTAATTCAGGGGCTAAAGCTGTACCCATGGAAACAAAAACTACTCATACTGTACAAGCAACTGCAGAGTGTAGTGTTTAGCTGAATTGCTATAAAAAGGTATGTCAGATTTTCCTCAATTGTCTCAGATTAGCCACATTTCAGATGAGAGTCAAATATGTACTGTGAACACAGAGTTACAATAGCATTTAGCACTTAAGGTCCCAATTGATACAGGAGATTTTGGTGCAGTGCCTCTTGCTTTAGGAAATGATGGATATCCAGTTTAGCTTATAATGGATGACATGAGCCACTGGGAAGGAGCAGCCTCCCTGCACACCTTTGACCAGCTAGGTGGTAACAGTTTGCAAGCAGCTTCAAAGAGCAGAGCTATCATGTTCGTTCCTTGTTTAGTTTCATCAGAGGCTGGAAAAAGGGGTTATGAGACCACAACATTATCTTCCTCTCGTACAGCAGACTAGAACCCAGGGAATACTCCGCGCACATCATTCTAAAGAACATGCAATGGAAAAAAAAAAAAAAAGGGAGTTCCAACAGCATTCTTGTTACGTGTAAATTGTACTCTTTAAAACGGGCATTTCAATTTGCTGGAAGATTTTGCTCACATTTTCGTCTTTAAGCAGGATTCATTCGGTTATTGATGGTGTAAAAAGTTAATGCAATGGGATCAACAGGCTAATTTTAATATCCGCTAGGTGCCCATCAATATAAAGGCTGGCATATATATTATGCAACGTAATTGTACTGGTTTGGGTTCTCTTTGTCTCTTTCCATGTAGTCCCTGTCTATTAAGGATTCTATTCTTTTCTTCAGATCGGCAGGCTATACGGGGGAAAAGAAAAAGAAAGGAGAAGTAGCCGTTAAGAGTAGTACTGCTGGCAATTGTGCATGTATAAAGAGACAAGGGAATAAATTATGAAGCTTTATTGTAGGGTATTCCCCTTCATTCAATTTAGAAATCTACAATCTACCATTTACCAATAATAAATCCATCAGTGCCAAAATAACAAGTCCAAAAAAAGTGGCTGCTGACCCAGTTACGAAACAAGCATCTGTATTATGGTCTTTCCCACTACCTATATGCCTAATGTATAATTATGGGCATACAAGTTTTGGCCAAGGATTAAAGTAAACCTGTAAAAACAAACATACACACCAAAAAAAAAAAAAAATCACACACACAACCAATAAATACTGTAACTATCGGATGTGTAATTCTATGGACCACTGTTTGATTACTTTCAACCAATTACCTTCACTGGGAACTTAAGTTGGTTGTACACCTCCGAAACCAAGAGATTGTGGCTAAGAGTCTTCCTCATCTTCATGATTCGAACAATGGCTGCATCAATTTGGTACTGTCTGTCCTGAAACACTCGTTCTGTAGTGCTCGCTTGTTCTTCCACCTTTTAAAAAATAAAAAGTAAATCGAAACCTAACACTTATAAAAAAATAAATAAAAAAAAGGAGGAGTACATGAACATTTTACAAGTTAAAATAAGTACAACTCTTCATTCAACCAGCAAAACAAATCTCTGGTTGTGAAAGACACCATATGTGATATTATGATCTCTGCTCTCTTCTGCTTAAAGTCTCGTCAATGGAGCAGATAGAAGATAACGCATGGATTGCCTTGATTTTATAGTTGTTGACCTTTCTACTCAATATCGGACACAAGCGAGCACTGAAGTGCTATCCTGCTGCTTTCTTCAGTAGAGTATTGACAGCAAATGTCTGGTGGTTATTATCTCAATGCCAAAAATTCAGTGCAAATAGTGATCTTACAAGAACAATAAAAATGTCAAAGCAGCTGGTCATAGCACTGAAATCTTACCATTAATGCAAGTTTTTTGGGGGAGCGCTCCCTAAAAAAAAACCGCAATGTCATGCCGCACACAGCTGGGGGAAGGAGGCGGGGCTGGGAAGCAGCTGATTTCAGCGGCACTGCCCGCCAGGAGGGAGTGCAGGCAGTGGCACTCCTGAGAATTTTCTGGGTTTGCCAGTCTACGCACTGGAGCACAACCCGTAAAATTCTTGGGAGTACCAGGGAAGGGGTTAAGCAGTGGATAAAACTCATGTTTCTATGCAATCCTAAAACTAATTGGCACATCTCCTGCCAACATGCGTGCTCAAAGCCACACAGATAGTAGGCCTGCTGCCTCTGCTTGTTAGATCAACATCATCTTTTCTTAACAATGCTAATTAAAGTACCGTTTCCTTCATCTGAATCTGATTGATTCTTATCCTGAACAGCTGATGCCTGAAGTCATCATTGAATGTGAACTTGTCTCCGTCATCTACATCTTTACTCCTGGGATTCTTGGTAAGCACTCTGGCTCTGCCACAGGCCAGTGACTGAAGTGTTCTTCTTAATTCACTATCCTCTGACAGACAAGAAATATTAGTAAAATTGACAAGTCTTTCTTCCTTGTACCAGAAGGTAAATATATCTTCAGCAGGCATTTATCACTTACCTATGCCTGTAGCTTGTCTAATGTCTTCAAAACTGAATTCCTCACCTTCATTAAACATTAGTAATACAAGGGTCTGGAAGAGTGAAACTTGCAGCTCTTTTCTCCCCTGCAGAATAAAAATGGACATATCGCATGAAAATGGAACAAAGGGTGAAATTGAATAGGATGGGAGATTCAGACAGGGAGAGATTTGATAAGAAATCTCCAGGTTTTTTTAAAGTGGCAATCATTTACATGGCAAAACCAGTTTGATTTTGAAGTGAAATTATTGCAGCTTTAAAAAAAAAAAAATAATAATAATAAAAAAAAACACACAGCCTGGAGATTTCTTACCAGATCTCTCACTTTCTGAATCTCCCATCCTATAAAATTTTACTGAATGTGCTTGGACATCAATTAAGAGTTTTATTCCTGTAGTCTTGCATAAAATCGCACAGGTTACAAAATGTTCAGTGTATTAAAAATCTATGAAATTAAACTCTTGATCACTTCACACTTACACAAAATGGAAATTTTTCATAGTAAAAACATAAATGCATCTGCACACCAATTACGCACTTACGTCACTAAAACACAAACGCTCAAAAAAAAATTATCCACTGAAACTCACCTCATTAAACTCTGCTTTTAAGACACACTGCCCTAATGTTGACTGCCATTGCAGCTTCCTTCCGCTGTGCTTGCCAAGATAAAACGTCTTAAATATCTCTTGTAATTTCACCATCTACAGCAGGGAAACAGAAACACATATTCAAAGTAATGAAAGGTACATAAAAAGCAAGGGCTGCAGACATTTGGCTGGAGAGAATGGTCCAAATCACAAAAACGGATGTAACTTTTAGCTTGCTTTAAACCAGAAGGGGCAGAAAGGAAACCTCTTACTGCACACTATATGAATGCGTCAACAATACGATAAGTACCTATCATTCAATGCGTACCCACTAAATCGTTAACAACCTTTATCATCTGAAAATGCAATGATAATGTCAGTGACTGCATGTTCGGCTGGGGTCCCGATGTCAATGAACAGTATCGTACAAGATTTAACCCACGATTGTTAAGGATACCAGCTGTGCGGCATATCCTATAGTGCAGCGGTTCTCAAACTGTGGGTCCCGACCTTCTCAACATGGGGTCACGACATGTTGCTGACCATCAGGCTGATGACTTTTCTAATCTCAGTCAGTGATTGAAGGAGTCTAAAAATAACAAACAATTCAACAGATTTGTCAGATGTGCAGGTTCGGATTTACCCGGAAGTCAAAATTGTATCTGATTAGCTATTGGCTGTCACATGATTTGGAGTCAACACATGTGACAGCCGATAGCCAATGACTAAATCCGGGTAAATCCGAACCTGCACATCTCTAGTTATTTTAGACTCCTCACATCATTTTGTACCTCCACAATGCTGCCATGCATGTGCTGTCTGCTGACCACATATATGTGATGGCCTTCTGCAGTAACTTGCTGGGGTCCTGTAATTAATTTTATTGTCCGATGAGGTCCTAGAGCAAAATAGTTTGAGGTATAGTGTGTTAGAGGCATAATGGTAAGTATTGCAGTGCCATTGCCAACAGAATAATGGATGTAATGTTGGTCTAGGACTTAGAGACATCCTGAGGAAACCGTTCAGGTGCCCATAAAAAACTGCAGAAGTGATCTCATGATACCCCATCCCCATGGCACCGCCATTCAGTCAACTAGATGTGCCAATTAGTGGCCAGAGATGATTGGGGAAAAGTAAGCATTTTAAGTCTAGATTCTGCAAATCCTAGCCGGAACCTGTCACTTGGGATTTTTAGGCATGTTTAATATCCCTTATACCCCTACACGACAGTCAGGGGATGTGGGAATGGCCCCAATACACTGCTAGCGTATGGCACCTTCAGTCATTAAAAAGATTTTTATTTTTAAATTCCCATAAACCTAGAAATAATATTACTGTACTTTTAACACTTTATAAATACTAAAAGCTTATAATTCTACCCTATTAAAGTACACGTATAAGGTGTGCCTCATCCTGCACCAATCCTAGACAAAGGCACCTAAATAATACCGCTCAGTACAGAAATACAATATGGCAGCATATAGTGAAAGAGAGAATGCTTCTCATATATCAGTAGTTCCCAAACAATTATGGGGAGTATCAGAATTTTGGTTCTGGACCACCAACCTGAGGCACGGGAGCCACGGCGCAGTTTAGGAACCACTGTCATATACTCTAACATGAGGATAAAACAATTAGTACACAATAGGAGATCAGAATTTCCCCCAGAGATTTACACAATGCTAGACTTTTACCTCAGGAGGTAGGTGAACTTCCATAGGCACATAGGTTGGCCAGTAACCCATTGTGAGGATATTTACGGTTAACTCGATGTTACCTGGGACATTCTGATTCTGCATATACTAAAAACAAAAATAAATTTTACTTGATAATATGCATAATTTTACACAAACACCGTTTAACCCAATACAAATTTATCACTATCGAAAAAAAAAACACCACACACAATACATTGTTGTTGATAACTCCAGTTGAATATTTACTATAAAACATAGTGATTAGATAGTTATTCATATACCTGCTTAAAGTGAACCATTATGTCTTTAGATAATTCCATGTCTTTGAACATCCCCTCAAGTTTGCTGGTAAAGGCAGCTCCACATTCTATGCAGAGGACAAAAAAAAGGAAAATATATATATGGGGAAATTTATTAGCATGGGAGAATCAGGAGAGTTTTTGGCAATCATTTACACAGCAAAATCACCTGGTTCTGCTGTGTGAAGGATTGCCAGGTTAAAAGAAAAAACCCTGGAGAAGTCACAAAATACTCTGCACAGCCCGATTCTCAGATGCCCATTACATTCCTCCAATAGTCTGTTTGCACAAAAGCATTATTAAATACTTCTCAAATAGGCATAGGACTTAAATATAAGAATGATTTGTATACATAAAAAAAAACAGATAAAAAAAAAAAAAAAATAAAAAAAATATATTATAATAATAATAATAATAATAATAATCTGTTGGAGGTTATCCCCCATAGGCTGCTGAAAGCGCATGAAAAATTAGACCCCTAATCCCTGTGTTGTACCCCAAAAAATATGTATACAGCACACATCATTGCAAAGAGATTGGTGTGTCAGACAAAAAAAAATCCAGCATTAAGCCAAGAGGTACAAAGTAAACAAATATATTTGGAGTTTAGAGACAAAGCGAAAGAATCGATAAAAACCTCCAAAGCTTTTAATGCAAGATATGCACTAGTTAATTTTGAAAGCAGGAAATCGTTCAACCTGGAAGAAACCACAGGGGGATCTGAATGGATCCACATCTGTAATATGCACTTACCAGCCACTGATGAAATCATTTATATATTTTTTACTCTCCCGATCACCCAGAACAGATTAGGGCACAATAGCCAAAGCCAACCCTTGTACTGATAGTGGTAGATTTACTTCTGTGTAACATGTAAGTTACCTATTAACCAAATACCAAAACCATCTAATAAGGGGGCATTCCCACAATGTATAAAGGATGCACTGGAAGACCCACATTTAGTGCAAATGCTAGTATCGGAGAAACTGTACAAAAATTTGTGGTGGAGGGGGAGAGAGATCCCACTTGTGACAACACATGCATGCTAGACCACTGACTGGGAGTTATTGCAGAAGTGTTTCCCTGGTAATATGGGGAATGCAGTATACCATGAAAATAGTCCTGCAGATAATTTAGTAGGATTTAATGGAGCATGGAGAATTTATAAAGAAGGGAAAAGGCTCTACCTCACCCTCATAGGTCCAGCCAATAATAAACCAAAGGAAAAAGCCCTTATCATGGAGATCACATAATGGGCCTGATTCTGGTTGACTCGATAAGCAGCAAAAAAAAAAAAACGCTGCTTAGTGAGCCCCCCCCCTGTGCGAACATCCCCACCGCATTGTTACTGGATGTTCAGCATAAACATCCAATCACAGGGGTGCATATGGGGACTAAATCATTAGATGGTTGGCAACCAGCAAATGATTTTTTTCCCCTGTTCACAAATATAAAAGTCAGTCTTGACTGACCTATATTCGTGGCGTCCTGCTCTGAGAACAAGGCAGGCGGCTGACGTCCTGTGACATCAGCCGCCTGCCCCCAGAAGGCAGCTGCCTGCCTAATGTGATTGTGGGTACGCCCAGGAAACACAGAGCATCTCCATGCAAACACCTCCTGCTGACACAGTCTCCAAGCGCTGCTTCCTCCATAATGTGAGCGGGACACAGGTCGCTAGACACAGGTTACCCGTTCACACTGCACAAAAGGCCCTTTCACATCGCACAGAGGCCTGGGTCGACTTTTGCGATGTGAAAGAGGTAATAGAGCGCATCATAAACCTGACATTAAAACCCTTTCATATGAATTTAAGACCTCATTAAGCAACCCAACAACATAAATAGAATTGGTAAAGAATTTCCCTTGGGCTTCAGTACATTTCAGATATAAAATAATTTTTCCCTGAAAAAAAAAAAAAAAAAAAGAAAAACAGAAAGTGCATACAGATTACCACGTGGTGCCATTTAGGGGAGAAGACCACTAGCAGTATTTAGCTGACCAAGAGGCAATAAAACAACCTTACTTTTCAGAAAAAGTGAATTACTCTTACCATGCTTAAGTTTGGAAAGCATAGACTTTTCAGCATCCACAGAAGCACTTTTCCCAACCAAGAGCCTCTTGGCTAAGTCTTTTTTGTAGAAAGCCTCAAACACATCCTTTCCTGTAAGATCCACCAGAACATTATGATTAATTCATACATAAAGCAATATATTAACAGAAAATGAGCTGACACTTAAGGTGCCCACACACTAGAACGATTTTTGGGCCGATGGCCGATTTTCGATAAATCGGCCGATATGTACCGATAATCGGTCGAAAATCGGCCGATGTTCGCTCCCGTGGATCTTTTGCTAAATCTTCTGATCTTACGTGCTGCACAAAAGATCAGAAGATTTAACAAAAGATCCATAGGAACGCACACGGGATCTTAAGAAAAATCTTTGGTAAAGATGTGCACTTGCCTGAAATCTTTTGTCCAGATCGGACAAAAGATTTGAAGGCTAATTTATGCGCACATCTTATGATCGCAGATCTTTCTAGTGTGTGGGCACCTTTAAACAGCTCTGTAAAACTGTGGTGATAGATAAGGGATGGTGTCCTTTTGTAAGTTACTTCTAATTGGTTTAGTTTGCTACTTACTGAAATCTACAGTATATGCTCTACAAAAAAAGTGCATTTCACTAAATTGAGCCCCTTATCAAATATGCAATAGACCTGCATGCAAGGCATGTCCAACCTGCAGTCCTCCATCTGTTGTGAAACTACACATCCCAGCATGCCTTGCCACAGTTTTAGCAAATAATTATAGCAAAACTGTGGCAAGGCATGCTGGGAAGTGTAGTTTCACAACAGATGGAGAGCCACATGACATGCCTGATATATATATATATATATATATATATCACACACACACACACACACACACACACATATATACACACCTATCATTCTTCTTTCATTTGAACACTTGAAATACTTGACCATGTGTTCACCCAACAAAATTACTGAACAGAACAGTAGAATTTAATGGTGTGTAAGAAGGGGGGGGGGGTAAATACTGTGGCCAGGTTGTTAAAGGAAGCCCAATCCACACCCCTTTGGGATAGCAAATACTTTTGAGGGAGACCCTACCACTGCAAAGATCAGTGGATGCTGTGAAAATTTGTCTAGTGAATTATTTTGTCTGGTGAGGTATTACATCAAAAATAAAAAAACACAGACACACACAACTTACCATATATAAACCTAAATATTATCATAATTTTATCCAACATTTTCTCCAGCTCTTCATCTGTAGCTTCTTTGTTTCCAGTTCGAAGTTTTGAATCTACATATTTGGCTGTGCATAAAAAATAAAAAAAAAACAGAAGAATATGACAATGTGCAAATTTTGGCAAACCTTGCAAAAATATTGGAAATAAACAGTCACACTGTCCAGGAGTTTTAGAGACTAGAATAAATACAAACCTATAAGAGCAGGCTATGAAAGACGTGTGAATATTAAAGATAACCTGTGCTTAGAGGATTACTGAAAAAGGTACTGTAAAAGGCCCCTCGGGAGACTGCTTACCATTTGGCACTTGATGTGCCAGGTTATTGCATGTATATCCCCAGAGAGAGCTGGCAGTGGCTGTGAGTGGGCCGGGGGTCAATGCAGCGTGGGGACGGGCAGCAGGGTTCCTGCGGCACTGGGCAGTAAGTCAGCGGGATCCGTGCACTGGCTGGGAACTAAGTAGCGCTATTTGCCGGGCTGCATCTGGCCAGGGTTTTCAAATTCAGCAGCACTTCCCACGCCGCCGCCCTGCAAAAAGCCCTACTTAGTTCTCAGCTGCCGTACCACTGACTTAATGCCCTGCACGAACGCCGCTTGACAGCAACCACTGCTCATGTGTGTGCTTCACCGCTGTCACACACCTACGGATCGGATCAACACGGCCACTGATGGTCCGATCCAACAGATTGAAACTGCAGCAGGGACCGCGCATTGGGTCAGTGTGGATGTCAAACATCAGATTTTGCCCAATTTCTAACTGATCTGTATGGATCGGACAAAATCTGCCTGATTCAGACAAGTGTATGGGCACCATAAGGTCAGTATAAGAGTTGTGCCAAAGTTTGTTTCTAAGAATATTTAGGGGGGGGGGGGGACCACTTATTTTTGGCTATAAAAAAGGTGCTAGTGCTGGAGATAAACAACATATACAACTAACACATAACTTTAACCTCTCCGTCCTACGCTGCTCCGATAGATAGATATACATATAGAAATACATATCTAGTCAAGAAGCACCAGGCAGTGTCTTTGGATATGACATTTTAGGTGTCTTGAAAAGATCCCCGTCGTGGATCAAAACGTCGGCTGCTGTGATGACCTAAATAAACCTTTTTTATTCAACTTGCTCTATTGCCCATGGTGAGTGCCTGCTTCAACAAACTTTTTAAGCGAAGAAGTGGCACTCAGACTAATAACTGGTGAAAAAAGTTGACTATATGGAATAAAGATTCCACTTTTTTTCACCAGTTATAAGACTGAGCGCCACTTCTTCGCTCACTATATTTGGTAGGACTGCCATCTTCCCTATAGAGATTTTAATAGACAGATAGAGATACACACATACACACACACACACACACCCTTGGGATGGGTACGCTTTATCACATTGGTATGGAAAAGATACTGTTCAGTCAACATGCATGTGATTAGGCAGACGCAATTTAACTTTGAACTTCCAATAGCGAACTTCAATTATCTTTTCTGGCCTGATATTCAGAAAAGGCTGTTGTGCCCACAGGGCCTGAATGTCACTTAAGGTCCATACACACTGGCCGATTTTGGACGTGAAATGTTATTATGTACTCAGGCCTGCCTTCTCTCTTCCTCCCCTGGATTTCGGAATAAGAATACTAAATCACATAAAGGAATGCAAGGGCTCAAATGGAGATCAGTGTATTCCAATCATATGTGGCTACACAGGATCTAATCTGTGAAGGAATCCTTTTTATTGCATGACTGTATACTTTAATGAAATCATTTCCCACTAGCTTCCCATGAAGAATTCTTAGGATGGTTATCTGAACCTTCACGGCCAACACAACTAATCCTTTCATAGAACGATCAGGAATGAATAAACTTAGGAAGTGTTCACACCTAGTAAATTTAGATAAATCTAAGCCTATCGAAACAACTTTCATTTTGCAGTCTGGTAAAAAAAAAGAAAAAAAAAAAAAAAGGACAGGAGCCGTCTGTCCGTCACTTTCCACTGTGTCTCTCCAAGCTTTGATAAATCTGCATCTTCATTCCTGTCGACGCGACGAGATAAAGGTTCTCCATATTCTGTGCTATGAAAGTGAAGACTATTTCTCCCTTGTAATAGGCCCTGAATTACCTGGTCAGGTAGCCCTTTTTGTTTCAACAATGTCAGCTCAGTTTCTATACTGTCAAACTGAATCTTGCCAGATTCAGATAAAGTGGTTCCTCCTGCAATGGATTGGAACCAATTGTTTACACCCACGGCTGTTCTGTAAGCCTTTTCGTGGCGGTTCAAAAATCAAATGCTTTTTGCCCAGTAGATGAATACCCGTTTCACACCGAAATGCTGCGTCACATCTTAGATTTTGTACAATTCATCCCCTTTCAGACTTGTGGCACGACCCGTTTTTATTGGCTGGTTGATGAACTCACTGCTGACACAGAGGGGTAGATTTATAGACGCGCCGCTATAACAGTTCCTGCTTCGCCTCATTAGCGAGGCGAAGCAGTAGGGGACACCGACAAGATGTATCAACATCTTGCCGGTCGAAGCGGGGGAGCACTAACTCGCTCGGCACTATCCCATGGCACAACGCACAGGGATAGCGCATATTCCCTTCATCGACCGGTCATAAATCTATCCCTTAAAGTTGAGCTCTACAAGCACCAGCACGTCTAATGATGTGAACGGGTCCCATCGACCTGGCCATACATCTACAGATGGATTGTCAGATCTGGCTGGTTGGAAACAAATCCTGGTAATGGATGATAGTAAATGACAGTTGACCATTTGCTTTGAAATGCCGGAAAACTGCCATTCAGATATTACCAGGTTTTTGTTCCAACCAGCCCAATCTGACAATCGATCTGTAGATGTATGGCCACCTTTACTCATTAACACTGCACTATGGCCTGGGTTATTTCAGCTGGACCCCTTCAGACTGAGCAAAAACCCAGGTTGCGGCACATTCTCAATAAGTGACCTGGGTTATTATTGGCAGTGTGAAAGGCTTATGAGTAATGTACAACACCTGTACACATGCTGGGTGACCTGGAAACAGAACTGTTAAGAGGTCCACGAGACCGGAATTTGGGAACCACTGCTCATTTTACTTCCATCATCCGCTCTTAGTATTGCAAATAAACTGCCATTCAGAGAAAAAAAATAATAATTTGTATCAAATTTATCAAAAAGGAAACACCATCTCTTTGACCCATCTTCAAACAAGTCCTGTTCAACACATTGCTCAGACACGCCTTTATAATTCATTGACTTCAACAGATTTTCTTCCAGCTCATTGTGAATTGCACGCATTTCTTCACAAATTTCCCCCAATTTGTAATTTGTCAAATATCCTCAAAAGCATTTATCATACACATTCTAAAGCAGCTGCACCATTCTCCAATCAAAATTCATCTGCGATTTAGATCCTTGAAAAGTTCCACCATGGAGTCAAAATGATCAATTCCATATAGGCTAGACTGCGAACTTGCATGTTGAACACAATCAGCACAGAAGAGAATACCTTGAGTCTCAGAAAAAGTGGGCATGAAAGTTCTTTTTTTCCTATGGGGTTGCTGGGATATACGTTCATCGGTATTGAGATATTTGCTATTCCGAATCCCGGTATTAAAAAAAAAAAAAAAAATTTAAGTGGGATTGGCTTTCCTAATTTCAGCGTTCATACAATTGGGTGATTAAACCATCATACGTAGCTAATGCCTTACTTTAACACTAGCACCATCTATTCCCCATTGTATAATAGTGCCTGCCAATATAGTTGACAGAAACAAGCTTTCCAAAAAGTCCATGGACATAATACACATGCCAATTGATTCTCTCAAGTGGAGAGAAGTTAGAAAAAACACTTTAGGTGGGAAAAGAAACATTTTATTACCGATAAGTTCGGCTGGCTTGTTTGGTCTTTTGTTAATGAAGGTTTCAAAAGCTTCTTTCATGGCGTTGACAAACTTCTCATTTTTCAGAAAACAGATGTCAATCACATGGTCAACTTTGTCCTTGAAGTCAAGCAGTTCTTGTACCATGGTTTTATCTTTTTCTGGGTTAATTACAATGGTGCTGCCAAATGCCTGTATGAACAGTAATACAAAGAACATACTTTAAAATCCATGTTTCGGAACCTAAAAAATGCACTAAATTATACAGTTTCGGAACCTAAAAAATGCATGTTTCGGAACCTAAAAAATGCACTAAAATATACAGTTGTATTCATAAAATAATAGTAAAAGAATAACCTAGCACCTTGAGATTTAAAACCATTAAGGGGGGTAACGCAATCCCGAATCAGACATTCCAGAAAGTCATTCATGCCCATTTCAGACTGTAATTTGACAGTCTGTATTCAATGTTCCGACTGGCGAGTGTTGGAACAGCCACATCTGGTCAGGAACGGCAACTAAAAATTGTCGGAATCAGCCGCGAATTCGAAAATTCGAGCCCATTTCCGACAAATCAGATTCTCTCTCTAAGCATAACCTGAAAGCCTTCAGTGTTGTCCAAAACGGCACCATTGAATAGGAGAATGCCACTGTGTAACAGCAGAAATTGCAGCATAGATTGAATACCCCCCTTAAGCTGCCCACATACTGTAAGATATTTTGAACAATATGGCTGGTTTTAATCAATTTGAACAACCAATCATTTAAATACTTTGTGTGTGGGCATGATAATGATCCAATGCTTATATCCACCAGTCGTTCATCTAGCTGGCTGGTCCCTTTACCATGCGGAAAGTTGAACAACATGCCGAGCAGGATTTGGCACACATTGTTCCGTGTGTAGGCATGACGAACCGTCTGGCAATGATGTGTATGATTTGTAGTTGTTTAATGACCCTAATCTAATCTTCTGATCATTTACTCAATGGTTCTGTGAGTGCGCATGATATTGTGTGGCCAGTGGCGTTCTGCATGTCAAGGGAAATTAGGTAAGAGATTGGATTGTTCATAAATCCCACGTATGGGCACCGTAACACCCACCTTGATGTATTCAATCCAATGCTGTAGAAGAACCTGCACACCACCTCGGACTCTGCTGAACAGCTGATAAAGCAAGGAAAGGTCCTGGATTCGGTTTTCATCCAGAAGGTGATTCAAACCTATTTACCCCAAACAAGTGATTAGATCTGCCCATTAGCATCAAGCAACATAAAACAAGGAACCTTATTCTGGTTCAAACGCAACGCTGCAAAATTTGCAACGTTGCTTGTGGATTAAACGCATTCTTCTTGCTTCTAAAAAGGACACAATAGAGCACTTTGATTATCAAAAAATAACAAAACATAATGTACCTTTCTGGAGGGTAGAGGTTAGGTGCTCGCCAAGAAGTTGCTTCTCAACTGTGGCGATTAATGGTTTCCTAAAGCAAACAGGAAGAGCTTGAAGTCACAATCTCAAAAACATATGATCTAAATACATTGTTTGCTAGCTTTTTTTTTGTTGAGGGGGTTAAAGTTAAGATTCAAAATAAAATAAGTCCAGTTTATATAATATTTTTTTGCTTAACAGAAACCATGGTTATAGCATGGAGTAAGCTTGTGGCAGACACTGAATCAAATACAAGTCACACCAAGATCTGCAGTATATGTAATAGCCTGGGAGCTACCGGCATCAGGGAGTTTCAAGTAAAGTCAGCCCCATGTTTTAAAAAGTAGCCATTATTACAAAAATACAAAACCAGGCTGATTTTGCCATTTTAGACTTGCACAGAACCCATGGTGCCAGCATTACATTTACTCACAAATCTTGCAATGAGAAGCTTGAAACAACATTTAATATGTGCTGCTCAGGAGACAGACATGGAAGGTTACACTTACTGTGTGCTTTGATCTAAATATGTAATAACTCGATCTGCTTCTTCTTCTAAGCGCTTGTTTACATGATGGAGATATTCTGGGACCTGCACATAAGCAAAACCTCATCAACTACAAGGTGATTAATATTGTAACTTATAGAAGATATATAAGCCATGTAACTTGCATGGCATCATGGGATATGAATGCAGCTAGCTGGGTTCTATGACAATAGCATCCCATGCAACTGTGCTGTTCCCCAGTGTTTCATGAAGAAACCCTGCTCTACACTTGTACAGAATAAAATATCCCCTCTCATGTCTCCCCCCTCCACAGCAGTGATGTTGGGGACTGTCAGTAACAAAAACATGAAGAGGGCGGGGGAGAGGACACAAGTCTCTGTAAGGGCACCAGGGTGTGGGACAAGGGGTAGACAACAAAAAGGTAGACATGTTTTTTTGACCTGAATGTTGACATGGACACAGGGTAAAGTGCACAGCGCCCTCTCGCATGGCTCGCCATGATTCGGGCACGGTGTCTTGCTGCGCTTGGCACACTATTTTATTCTCCCACAGTAAATACTGCCTGTCGGCACATGTTGGCTCCCAAAAAAGTGAAAAAACCCATGTCGACCTTTTTGACCATTGACCTTCCCCAGGTCTACCTTTTTGCATGTCGACCTAATCATCTACCCGTTGTCCGTATACTGGGCACCGATGGGTTGGGAGAGATTTATCACAGAATCATTTACTCCTACTGTGGATGGAGAGTAATCATTAAAATTTACTGGGAAGGTGTGGGGGGCATAATACTACAAAAGACCCAGTAGTGACCTATGGACACTCAGGTGGTGTAAGAAGCTACATTACAGATCACAAATGGTTGCACAGCTACATTGTAGAGATCTAGTTTTGTGAAATTAAAGCTTTATTTTCATACAGCATTGTAAAGAGATTTTCCGGAAGGGTCTAAAACTCCTAAAGCAGAACTGGGATTTTGAAATCACTCTGCTTAGAAAAAAAATTCAACTTAAGTCTTGGGATATAATTATTTAATAAAAATCCTAAAGCTTAGAGAATGGTCATAAATACACTCTGGTCAAGGGACTATGGGGGTATTCTAGTTGATTCACAAGGCTGCAAATTCGCAGCCTTACGTGTCCACCAAACCCCGCCTTGCAAATGGTGGTACGACATCCCACCATTCGCAGGGCACGTACGTTCGTACGGCATATGAATGAATGTTTCAAATAAACATCCATTCGCATGTCAATGGAATCACCCACATCTTTCGATGGTTGCTGACTATCAAAAGATGTGGAAGGTGCACACCCGGATGACCCGCTCACGATGCGCACCGTGGTGAGCTGGTCCGATCCGATGGCGCCCCGCACCCGGGAGCATGGTTGTTATTCAGATCCTACCTGCTGCAGGTAGGATCTGAATAACAACCGACCAACCCGCGGGACCGTGCATCGGATCGGAGCACACTAGTACAGAAAAGGGCCCAATCACCACACAATCTACATCCAATCGGTCGGAATTGGATCTAGATTGATGGGATCGGTCCCTTGTCGTCCTGGTGTGAACCCAGCATAAGATTACTCTGAGCAACCTTACATATGCACTGGGCTTCCCCCATATGCTAATGGACCAGCCCGCCACCCCACACAAGGATGGTTGTGTGCACTCTGCAAACAGTTTGTTCGCTGTAGGCGCACGCACCCAGCACAGAAACACAATGACCCAATGCGAATGGACCAGAATAATGTCCTATAAACAGCCACTGCAACAAGCCTTTAAAGCAAAGCTGCAGCAACCACCAAAAACATACATTTGGCAGGTATTAATAAAAGGAGAACCAAGCTACTAAAAGCATACATTTTATGTCAACCCTCGTTGGGTTAACAATTACCAGGATAAATCTACGATCCCTAAGCAATACCGTTTATACAACCACACCATTCCTTTTATCGAATAAAAGTTATGTTTTAGACATTTTCGAAGTACTGGAAGTGGAAAAACTCTATCTAAAAAACAATTCATTCTCTGAAAACAGATTGGTACCAGTGGCCAGAAATATAGTGGTCATTGAATAGACCCTATGGCTACATATATGTTGCTCTAGAGAGAATACAGCATCAAATAATACCTCTCTTTCCTGCATGAGCCTCTGGCCTTCCGCTGCGTACAAGCGGTTTGTTTCTTCCAAGAACCTGTGCTCAAATGAATCTTGATAAATCTATAGAAAATAAAAACCATATGAAAGTATTACATGAACGTCACTTAAGTCACCTAATGCAGACTAGACACTTACTACTCTTAACCAGAAGTTCTTAACTGTTCATCCACAACACAGCTAAAGCCCTGAAGGGAGCTTTGAA
This sequence comes from Crinia signifera, assembly GCF_055691185.1. Taxonomy (NCBI): domain Eukaryota; kingdom Metazoa; phylum Chordata; class Amphibia; order Anura; family Myobatrachidae; genus Crinia; species Crinia signifera. The sequence goes on along the minus strand of NC_139225.1, from coordinate 81,291,977 downwards.
CCAGTGCTGGGTGCACAAAAATAGGACTGTTCAGGAATTAGGGCCTATAGGTTATTTGACAACACACAATAGTTTTAAATTGGTAGGAGAGCTATGGAGGAGTTACTCCCTAACTGGCATGGGAACCTGTTTGGTTTTAGTGGTGAGCCACAGGTTAAGAACTTCTGCTGTAAGCAATGTATTACTTACTTGCAGGTCAGAAAGCATACTTAAAAGACTCCGTAACAAACTTCTGTCAATGGCTTCCCCATTCCTTTCCCTCTCAATTAACAGAAGAATGCCGTCAATGGTCTTGTTCTGAACTTTCTGATCGCTGATTATGTGGTTTCTAAATAGCTCTAGACCCATGTCCCTATACATAAGAAATAAGCAATTGTTAATATTTACAAGAAAGACTAGTGGCCAAACACGGAACTATCTGGTCATTGGGCGGATTGAAAAAGGGAACCATACACTAAAGCCATGCACATCTATACAGAGTTAATAGCTACATCTAATCTGCTGCCATTTTATGACTTGGGCAAGTCTAGCAAAAGCATATTTTAGTGTTTGGGAATCTTAATCAAAATACATATTCACAGAAAGGTGCCTGCCAATCCATTGATACTAACGTAAAAGGTCCGGTGTTCTCCCCCATCTACCTCTAAAAGTCATGCTAAGAGAATTTTCCTCTTTGGTAATAAATGACTGAAGCTGGGCATGCACTATACAATTATGTGGCATGTCATCTGCCACCACTGAAGGTCGACATGGTTGGAAGGTCAACAATCAAAAAGGTCGACGTGATGCAAGGAGATGGGGTACACTTAGACGTGTCCACATCAACTGTGTTAACTGTCGGGACAAGGAAAAAAAGTGAAAAACTCATGTCGAACTTGCCATTGTTGACCATCCAACCATGTAGACCTTAGGTCAACACATAAAATAGGTTGACATGCCTAAGTCACATCGACCTTACACAGTCAACCCAATGACCCATACCCTGAAAGATCAGGGGGGTTGGAATAAAAATCTGGTAATGGATGAGAGCAAAGGACCACTGGCCATTTGCTTCGAACACTGGAAATCAGACAAAAGTGGTCGTTCAATCACGGACGCATGTACAGTTTTTGTCCATTTTCCAGTATTTGGGAGCAAATTGTTATCTTATAATTTGCTCTTATACATTACCAGATTGTCATTCTGCCCAGCTAGATTGTAACTGTATAGTGTGTACCAAGCTTAAGGCGATGCATCAAGCTTTGGTGAGAGATAAAGTCAAGAAGTACTTCAAAAACAACCAACCAACTTCTGTCATTTAACGTGTATAGTTTATGAAAGGACAATTAGAAGCTGTTTGCTTTCTTTGGGTAACTACTTTATTTCTCACAAAGGCTTGATAAATATCCCACCTTAGTCAGAATAATAAGGTAAAGAAACAGCTAAACATTAAGGTGTGGCATTACCAAGCATTGGGTCTAGGAAAGGTGTGGCACTCCAGCTGTTGTGAAACTACACATGCCAGCATGCCTTGCCATAGTTTTAGCATCCCCTAATAGCAAAACTGTAGCAAGGCATAATGGGACTTGTAGTTTTACAACAGCTGGAGGGCCATAGTTGGACATGCCTGGTTTAGGAGATAGTTAGGCTATGGACTATCATGATCTCCTTTTCTGCAGTGTAAAAGGGAGTTAACAATCACTGCTAATGAATGCCAACTTTTATGTAGCCCTGTATAATGTGAAATGGGAACACTAACTCTTTACTTCTACAGGTGGGAAATAAGCAAGCCTGTCCTTGTATACAATCTAGACAGCATAGGTGCTCAAACTCGATCCTCAGGACTCCAAACAGTCCATGTTAACCATGTCTCCATGCAGAATCACAAGAGAGTAATGACTACACCTGTACACTTGCTAGTGGACGTGGAATATGTGAACCGTTGTGAATCTTGAGGAGAGAGTTTAAGAACCACGTAAAGAGATACAATATGTAGTGCGGCCTGGGATAAGGTTGATGCAATTTAAAAGTTTTATAATGGATTTTTCAGTAAAGAAGACGATCTTACCAAATTGATGGAAGCATGGAATTCTGAAGAACATAGGTTCGATCCAAGAATAAAAAAATGCTTCTAATCATGATCTTTAAAAAAGAAAGAAGCAAATTTATTAGCTTTGTTTACTACATCAGAATCGTAAATAAATAAATAAAAAAATAAATAAATAAATAAATATATATATACATATATACATATATATACACACACACACACACATATATACATACATACATACATACACACACACACAATTATTTGCATTGACATTTTTTTCAATTGTAGAGAGGCCTGAAGTCCAATCCACACCATCTTACATGGTGGTTAAACTACATCTGTGGTTCTCAGAAGGTTCCTGTTGTCCAGATCACCTGGCAGGAGCACAGTGTAGCCCCAATAATACACAGGTGACATGGAAAACGTGAACAGTGTTGGGTTTGAGGAGAGAGTTTGAGAATGACATGAATTATTTTATATTTCTCTGTAATAGACACAAGTTACCTTTTTTCCACTTGAACAGGGCAAAACACTAAATTGGAAATCTGTAATTTGTATCTAAGGTGGGTAATACATTTTCCCGTAAGTTGAGCAGGTAAGATGTAGCGTTCACACTAGTGTTTTAACAAGGTGCTGCACCTTACCTGATTTTCTATTGGCACACTGAGGAAAACAGATTATGCTTACCGATAATTCCTTTTCTTCATAAAGATTCCATGACAGCCAATACCTAGGGATTACAGCCAATACCTAGGGATTTCACCCCACAGCCTTGAGTTAGACAGGTTACTTTTTCCCTCAGAAACCTCCCCCTCAGGTATAAATCCCTGCTCCTCCCTTTCCTGGATGTCTTTCGAGCGTCTTCTTAATATCAGGTTCCTAGAAAAAAAAAAAAGAAAACCCAAAAGGAGACAAGGAAGGGCAATTGACGGCTGCCATGGGATCTCTATGAAGAAAAGGAATTATCAGTAAGCATAATCCGTTGTTTTCTTCTACGATCCCCATGGCAGCCAATACCTAGGGAAATACCATAGCTTAAAAAAAAAAAAAAAAAAAAAAAAAGGACCCAGGATTGCATGTAATTAAATAATTTTAATCATCAAGGACTCCTTGCAGAACTTGAGCCCCAAACTGCGGCAGATACATTGAGTTCATAGTGTCTTGCGAATGTTTGCACTGATGACCTCATAGCTGCATCACTAATGTCCTTGATTGAAGCCTTTGGCTTCCAGGCCCAAGATGTCGCTACTGCCCTGGTGGAGTGTGCCTTGATGAAAGGAACTTCCTTCCTTTCTCTTTGATGGACAAATGTCATCAGTTCTCGTATCCATCTTGAGATAGTTTGTTTTGTTGGAGGTAAACCTCTTCTTGCTCCTTCAGGGAGTACAAATAAGGGTACTTATGTAATATCTGGGCTCCCGTTTTTCTAATGAGACCGCTGCGCTCGCCACGCTTCGGGCATGGTGGCTCGCTGCGCTCGCCACACTATATAAAATCAACTCCGTGCGTAGTTGGATGGTAGGGGTATGAAAAAATGGGGTGCATTTATCATGGAAGCCCAGATAATACATAAGTACCCAAATAAGTTATTGGATTTCTTTATTTCTTTTAGTCTATCCAGATATGTAGTAATTCCTCTTACCACATCTAAGTTGTGCCACAACTGCTCCTTCTTTTCAGCATTTGGGTAGAAAGCTGGCAGTGAGATCACCTGATTAAGGTGAAACGAGGAGATAACTTTGGGTAAAAGGGTACGGGTTAGTCCATAATACTACCCTATCAGGCATGATTTTCAGATAGGGTTCTTCTGCCCAAAGTGCTTGGATCTCGCTATCTCTTCTAGGGGAGGTAATTGCCACTCAAAAGCCTATTTCCCACGTCAAAAATTTTAAAGGGATTTCCGATAATGGTTCAAAAGGTTCCTTCAGTGGAGCTTTCACAATCAAGTTCAAGTCCCAAGGGGCAACAAATGATTTCACTGATGGCCTCAATCTTCTAATAGCATTTCCAAATGTAATAATTCTTCACCTTCTTGTTGGTATGTATCGCCATCCACAGATCCACATCCGGTTCTCCAAACCTCTTCACAACTTCCTTGAAGATCTGTGTTCAGTCCCACTCCCCTGGGAATATCTTGCTCCAACTGAGCAAAATCGGCCAACGTAGTTTCGGGTTGGGATCGTTTGGTCGAATGCATTATGGTCGAATGTCATTACATCGAATCCATTAGGTCGAATTGCTAAAAGGTCGACATGATTCTATGTCGACATGGGAAAAGGTCGAAAAGATTCTAGGTCGAAAGGTCATTAGGTCGACAAGGTCATTAGGTCGACATTCACAAAGTCGACATGGGGTTTTTCACTGTTTTTTTACCTGAATGTCAACACAGTCGACATGGACACAGTTTAAAGTGCACTGCATCCCCTCGCATCGCTCGCTATGCGTCGGGCACGGTGCCTCGCTACGCTCGGCACACTATTTTATTCTCCCACCACGCCCTAGTGGATGGTAGGGCATGAAATACCGCCTGTCAGCACATGTCGGCTCAAAAAACAGTGAAAAACCCCATGTCGACTTTGTGAATGTCGACCTAGACAATGTCGACCTAATGACCTTGTCGACCTAATGACCTGTCGACCTAATGACCTGTCGACCTAGAATCATTTCGACCTTTTCCCATGTCGACCTAGAATCATGTCGACCTTTTAGCAATTCGACCTAATGGATTCGATGTAATGACATTCGACCAAATGACCGCATCCCGTAGTTTCCTTCCCTGGGACAAAAACTGCTGTAAGAGAACTCATTTACTACTGCCCAGGTCAGTATCTTGGATATCACTGCCATCAGGTCCTTGCTTCTTGTTCCTCCCTGGTGGCTTATGTAGGCCACTACCTACCGTTGTATTGTCTGAGAAAATTCTTAAGTGAGAATGGACCACTCTGTGACCAAATTCTCCTATTGCTCTCTATACAGCCTCTGCTTCTATCCAGTTTGAAGATTTTGCACTCTCCTTTGTCCAAAGACCGTGAACCGTATGTTCTTTGAAATGGGCACCCCCAACCTGATTGACTCGCATCCGTCGTTATTACTTGAAACTGGAGTAGATAAAGAGACATAGCCCTCTTGCTCAAGCTTGGTTCTGTCCACAACTCTAGAGACTTTCTTACTGAGGGATCCAACTTCACACAACCCGCCTTGCAACTTCTTCTCTTTATATGGGGCAGAACGGCCCACTGGAATTCTCATCTTCCACTGTGCCCAGAGCACCGCTCCAATCGTGGAGAACATCATAACTATGACCTGTATGCACTCCATCACTGGGGCTGTCTTTTGAGCCACTTCCTTTGAGAGTGTAGTAATCTTTACACATCTTTCTTTTGACAGAAGTAGTCTGAAGTTTTCTGAATCTATAATCACTTCCAAAAACTTAGTTTTTTTGATCTGGAGTCAATTGGCTCTTTGGAAGGTTGACTAACCAACCATGGTCCTGAAGGACAGCCATCACAATGTGTAAGTCTCTTAAGACCTTTTCTATGGATGAAGCTGCAATTAGTAGGTCGTCGAGATAGGGCCAAACTTGAATGCCTTTTCTTCTGAAATTCGCTATTAGCGTTACTAAAACATTTTCGTCAAAACCCTCAGAGAAGTGGTCAGTCCAAAGGGTAGACAGGTGTACTGGAAATGTCTGCCTTGAACACAGAACCTGAGAAATAGTCGATGGAAACTGTGGCTAGGAATATGGCAATACGCATCTTTCAGGTCCAGAGACCATAAAATCTCCTCTTCTGATGCCTGAAGTGATAGTCTTCAACGTCTCCATTCGGAACTTATTCCCCTCTATATACAGATTCAGCATTCTTAGAACTAGGATGGTCCTGAAGCCACCTGTAACTTTATCCACCAAGAAAAGACTTGAATAAAACCCCTTCTTTTCTTGTGATAATGGCACTATCGCTATGATGTTTAACAACTGATCCAGGATCTTCAGTAATGCCTTTCTTTTTAGAAAATACGTAGGCATCCTTGATTGAATAAAGTGATCTCTTCTTGGTATCTGCACAAACTCTATTCTGTAACCATCGCATATTACACTCAGCACCCATCTGTCTTGTACTGAACAATGCCATTTGTTTTCGAATTGTAGAAGGTGAGCTCCAATGGCTGGGGTTCCATGATTGTCAGTTTTGCAACTCTTCTTAAGTTGGAACGAAAAAAAAAATCTTCTAGAGGTACCAAATGCACCCCTCTGAGTATAAGGTCTTCCTGGTCCGTAAGTCTTAGCGTCCTTATACATTTGCTTTGCAGATGTAGGTAATGGATATTTAAACTTCTTTTCTTGTGGCAATCTCAGTGATTTCCCTCCAGTGATGCGATGAATAAGGGCATCAAATTTAGAACCCTCAAAAGGGAAGTGACACCGGTCTATTTTTAGAATGGGCATCAGCCGATTTTCAATATCAGCGTGAAGATTCATACTCCAGAGTCGCAAGGCCCTGGCTACAGATGCGATAGAAACACTAGCATTTAAAGAGACTGCAGCGGATAGATGTAATTTTCTAAGTGAACCTTCCATCCTCCTATCCATCGGATCTTTAAAGGCAACTCCATCCTCCAGAGGAATGGTCGTACGGGAGGTTACTTTGGCCACAGCCCCATCCACCTTGGGAAGGCCACACCACTGAAGAAATAATTAATCTTTAACTGGGTACATGCGATCTATGCAAAATAATTTTCCTTGTTTCTTCTGTAAGTTAACCCATTCCTTAGAAATCAAATTCTTCATGACCTAATGAACTGGAAAAGGTCTAGTCTTTTTGGACTTCTCTTCAAATAATAGGTCCTCACCTTCTGCTTGCACAGCCGTGTCTTTATAATTCATGGTTTGATAAATATTTTTGAATACATTCTCCACAGTGTCAAAGTGACACCCTATTATCCTCTTTAACTTAACCGGAGTCCTCTGATGAATTATCTTCTACTTCAAAAACCTCATCAGAGGAAATAGATTCAAATTCAGCCCGAGAGCTAGATCTCTTGTCCTTGCAGTTCCATAACCTCCTTGGACACAAACGACTGCTTCATCCAGTCCATTAGCTCTTTCAACATTTTATTCTGATGGCTGAATTTCACAATCATCACATAGGGTCCTATCTTGTGATTCTTTAAACAATGTATCACATTCCATGCACTTAAAGTTGATGTTTCTTCTTAGGTATAACAGGCACACTAAGGAACAGAATAGAAAAGCCTATCACTAACACTAAAAATAAAATACTAAACCTACAAAACAAGGCTCATTAATAGGAAAAACATAACGCTCCTTTCCAGGTGCACAGCACTGTTCACTCTGCCAACAGCCTCCAGTATAAGCAACTCTCTTGCTTGTTTAAATAGCAGCTGTTCAATTGCAGAGCGCGTTTCCGGAAGCATGCAACCACCCACAATATTATGGGATATGTAGTCCCCTTCAGATGCCGCCGCCAGCACTCCAAAGCGCACAGTTTTCTGGGAATTGTAGTTTCAGAGTCCCACCTGTAGACGCCGAAGCGTCATACGGGCGGCGGAAGTGACGCGTACTTCCATCGGCGATGCTCAGAACGGCAGCTGCGTGCGTCCTAACACATGATGCTCGCACTGCATCCTGGGAGATGTAGTCCGGTCAACACGCCGTCTGAGTGCCACAGCCCCGCTGGAACTGTAGTAGGGAGAGCCAGCGTCCTTGTGTGGTTTCTTCCAAACCAAGGAAATACAACCCACATAAAATTAAGGCTTATAACTCGCCAAGCTTCTTTATCTGGACATTCAGCCAGGAGGATGACATGGACAGAATCCCCACAGGTGTCACACTCCCATGCTGCTTCCCCCCAGAGTGAACCCTGTATCTGTGAGGCGAGCCCAAAACTAAAGTTACACTGCCTGTCCTATCTAACTAACAAGGAGACAGGAGAAAAAAAAAAACACATCCAGGAAATGAAGGAGCAGGGATTTGTACCTGAGGGGGAGGCTCCTGAGGAAAAAAGTAACCAAACTCAAGGCTGTGGGATGAAATCTCGAGGCATTTGCTGCCATGGGGATCGTAGAAGAAATACCAGTTCACGGTGTCTCTATATAGCAGGAGTTGCCCAGAAACAGGAGTCTCTGTACACATGTTTGCAGGGCCCCCTATCCCTCCCCAATAGGTACAGCCCATTGATTGTTGCCAGAGAAGAAAAAAGTGTATCCCTGCGCACCCCTTGCTGCCTAGGTTAAACTTCCCGGTGTCTTCCCGTAAGGCACCAAAAGAGCTGATTTGTAGAGAAATGGGTGGAAGTGGACCTTTGGCGCACTGGCTGTTTTTAGGAATTTTTTAAGAATTTTCCTTCTATCCAACAATGAACCAAAAAATATGGAATAATGGTTTATTTCATGGGCATAGTATAACAACAAAGGAAAACAATTCTGAAAATGGTATTAAGTTCTCTCACCCATCTGGGGGGGTGGAGCCAGGATGGGGTGAAACAGAGTGTTCCAATGATGGGGTACACCCTGTAGGCTCCACGAACTTAATATTGGGTCCACGTGGGATAAAAACACATCAAGAAAAAACACATCAAGAAAAAACACATAAAAAAGATTATATGATAGGAATCCTTCTCACCCAGATGGAGAGGTGGAGCCTGGGATGATAAGTAACAGGGTGTCCAAGGAAAAGCTCACCCTGTTGGCTCCACAAGCTGACAACTGGGCAGAGGTCCTCTATGGTGATCTGCAATCCTCCTCGGGCCAACGCGTTTCGAGTCTTAGGAGACTCTTTTTCAAGGCTAAAGGATTGCTGTCTCTGTCTTTTATTTATATGGAAAAAAGGGCGGGAGAAAGTGGGGGCGGGGAGCGGGTGTGTCCTCCAACATCCTCCCCGGAATGCAGGTGTCCCTCTGTACAGTTCGTCCGGACTCCGGCGTCACTTCCGGTCCCGCTACCGGAAGTGCGCGGCTGATACGGGAACGTGATGCCGGCTGATTCTGAAGGACGGAGAATGTTCACTGTCGGGTGGGTAGATGGGTAGTTTCCTCCCACGTCTAAGCAGGGAGACATATCGTCCACAGGAAGTGATGGTTCGTCAGTAATTCCTTGTTACATCAGCGGCCATTTTGGAAATGGGATGGAATGTATGCTGACATGTCTGGCGCCATTTTGGAAAAGGGCTTATTTGCTTGTGTGGCGGTGGCCATCTTAGATGTGGTCACCATGTAATGTCACCTCGGAATAAGACAAAATGAAATGATTAGAAAGACAATCTGGTAATAATTCGTAAAACCATTGCATATTGATAACAAGGATGAGATAAGGAACAAATTTAAAAACAAATTTCTTTAAAAATGAGTTTCATAGAAAATGGCATAGAAAAATGTGTGGGAAAAGTTTCTCACTAAAATTCATAAAAATTCGATAAAAAACCTCCATACACAAAGAGAATATAGCAGCAGTTCATGAGAAAATTGGCAGTGTTCATCAACAAGATATATAGCAGCATTTCATAAAAAACAGCATTTCATAAAAAACGGCAGCATTTCATAAAAATCTTTTCATAAAAATCTTTTGGCAGTGATTCATGTGGCAATTCATAAAAACCATTTAAGTTCAAAGTCTTTATTAAGACCATGGGGAATGAGGGTTTTCAATTTAAAAATCCACTACATCTATTTTTTGGCAAGCATAGTATCACAATCTCTGTGTTTCCATGTTGACTTGATATTCTCTATCCCTATAAAGTCACGAATAAATTTGCTGGAACATTGGTGTGTGTTGTTAAAATGTTCTGCCAACGAGTGGATTTGTACCCCATTTTTTATATTGCGCAGATGTTCTGCCATTCTCGTTTTAAGAGCTCTGCTAGTCCTTCCGATGTAAAACAGGCCACATGTACATTCGATTAAATAAATAACGTTTGGTGTGTGGCATGTTATAAATTGGGAAATCTTATACTTCTTGTTTTTTACTTCGAAAGAATCCCTTTTTGATTGCTTAGATTTTACAGCTTTGCACATTAAACATATTTCACATCTGTGGAACCCCTGTGTGCGTATACGGGAGGTGTCTGTCCCCGGTAAAGCACTCTGAACCAATTTTTTTTGGAGATTATCGGATCTCCGATAGATACATTTTGGTTGGGGTGGGAGAAGGCTGACCAAAATTGGATCTTTCTTCAAAAGGGGCCAATGTTTCTTGAAGATGGCTTCCAACTTCTTCTGATGAGGACCATATTGTGTAATGAAGGCCAGATCCATGTTGTCATTTTTCTTGTTATTTTCTCCCTCTTCCTCTCCATCATTTGGTCTTCTAGAGATGAGGGTGTCCCTACTAATAGTTGAAACTTCCTGTCTGGCCTCTTCTATTTGTTGTGTGGCACACAACAAATAGAAGAGGCCAGACAGGAAGTTTCAACTATTAGTAGGGACACCCTCATCTCTAGAAGACCAAATGATGGAGAGGAAGAGGGAGAAAATAACAAGAAAAATGACAACATGGATCTGGCCTTCATTACACAATATGGTCCTCATCAGAAGAAGTTGGAAGCCATCTTCAAGAAACATTGGCCCCTTTTGAAGAAAGATCCAATTTTGGTCAGCCTTCTCCCACCCCAACCAAAATTTATCTATCGGAGATCCGATAATCTCCCAAAAAAATTGGTTCAGAGTGCTTTACCGGGGACAGACACCTCCCGTATACGCACACAGGGGTTCCACAGATGTGGAATATGTTTAATGTGCAAAGCTGTAAAATCTAAGCAATCAAAAAGGGATTCTTTCGAAGTAAAAAACAAGAAGTATAAGATTTCCCAATTTATAACATGCCACACACCAAACGTTATTTATTTAATCGAATGTACATGTGGCCTGTTTTACATCGGAAGGACTAGCAGAGCTCTTAAAACGAGAATGGCAGAACATCTGCGCAATATAAAAAATGGGGTACAAATCCACTCGTTGGCAGAACATTTTAACAACACACACCAATGTTCCAGCAAATTTATTCGTGACTTTATAGGGATAGAGAATATCAAGTCAACATGGAAACACAGAGATTGTGATACTATGCTTGCCAAAAAATAGATGTAGTGGATTTTTAAATTGAAAACCCTCATTCCCCATGGTCTTAATAAAGACTTTGAACTTAAATGGTTTTTATGAATTGCCACATGAATCACTGCCAAAAGATTTTTATGAAAAGATTTTTATGAAATGCTGCCGTTTTTTATGAAATGCTGTTTTTTATGAAATGCTGCTATATATCTTGTTGATGAACACTGCCAATTTTCTCATGAACTGCTGCTATATTCTCTTTGTGTATGGAGGTTTTTTATCGAATTTTTATGAATTTTAGTGAGAAACTTTTCCCACACATTTTTCTATGCCATTTTCTATGAAACTCATTTTTAAAGAAATTTGTTTTTAAATTTGTTCCTTATCTCATCCTTGTTATCAATATGCAATGGTTTTACGAATTATTACCAGATTGTCTTTCTAATCATTTCATTTTGTCTTATTCCGAGGTGACATTACATGGTGACCACATCTAAGATGGCCACCGCCACACAAGCAAATAAGCCCTTTTCCAAAATGGCGCCAGACATGTCAGCATACATTCCATCCCATTTCCAAAATGGCCGCTGATGTAACAAGGAATTACTGACGAACCATCACTTCCTGTGGACGATATGTCTCCCTGCTTAGACGTGGGAGGAAACTACCCATCTACCCACCCGACAGTGAACATTCTCCGTCCTTCAGAATCAGCCGGCATCACGTTCCCGTATCAGCCGCGCACTTCCGGTAGCGGGACCGGAAGTGACGCCGGAGTCCGGACGAACTGTACAGAGGGACACCTGCATTCCGGGGAGGATGTTGGAGGACACACCCGCTCCCCGCCCCCACTTTATCCCGCCCTTTTTTCCATATAAATAAAAGACAGAGACAGCAATCCTTTAGCCTTGAAAAAGAGTCTCCTAAGACTCGAAACGCGTTGGCCCGAGGAGGATTGCAGATCACCATAGAGGACCTCTGCCCAGTTGTCAGCTTGTGGAGCCAACAGGGTGAGCTTTTCCTTGGACACCCTGTTACTTATCATCCCAGGCTCCACCTCTCCATCTGGGTGAGAAGGATTCCTATCATATAATCTTTTTTATGTGTTTTTTCTTGATGTGTTTTTATCCCACGTGGACCCAATATTAAGTTCGTGGAGCCTACAGGGTGTACCCCATCATTGGAACACTGTTTCACCCCATCCTGGCTCCACCCCCCCAGATGGGTGAGAGAACTTAATACCATTTTCAGAATTGTTTTCCTTTGTTGTTATACTATGCCCATGAAATAAACCATTATTCCATATTTTTTGGTTCATTGTTGGATAGAAGGAAAATTCTTAAAAAATTCCTAAAAACAGCCAGTGCGCCAAAGGTCCACTTCCACCCATTTCTCTACAAATCATTGATTGATGCCAGTCTATTTACCCTCAACCTTGCATGTGTCTCTGCCCCATCATTCACCTGTGGTTCAGCTTTCTCCTAGGTCTCTCGCCCTCCCTATGTCACCACATCCCCAGGATTCCAAACTCCTAAGTGACCCATGTCTGCCTAGTCCAGCCCATTGTTATCTATTACTCCAGAGGCCTGACATGATATTGCATGCACTGCGTTGGCACAAAAATGTTATTGTTCCACACATTAGCCAGGCTCTGATACCCTGCTGAATTAAGAACAGTACGTGGGCCTAGGTACTTGTCTTCTGATATTACGCAAAGCATGGGGTCCCTTTTGTTGCATGTCTGGAGATGCCAATGAAGAGCAGATATTAACAGGCTTGCTCATCTTCCTGGGGAATCACCCTTCCTGCAGATTTCTCTTTAAAGGGGTTATGTGGGGTGGTCAAAAGCAAGACATGCTACAATAAAGATTTTTTGGGGCTTGGTTGTCAGCACCCGACACTAAGAATGCATCCCTCCTACTGCCACATGTAAAAAATAAAGAACGTTAATAAATTACCATTTGTCTGCAATGATCCTGCCAGCACTTGTCTATTTTCTTTAGAAAAAGAACGCTATCCAGTGAATCTGTAATTATTGTATTAAGGAAAGAAAGGACTGAAGTATAAAAAACAGTAATAGTAAATAATTCATAGTATGGAAATCTGCAAAGCGCCACAGACATCAGATGTTTGGCTTCCCTCGAGCCTACTCAGTGTACAGCCTACTCGGTGTGCAGTACTTCCTCTAGAGATGCAATTCAACTAATACCATGTTCTCATTGCCGCCCCTGCAAAATCCCAGGTTTTTCTTGCCGGATTTTTTGGGGGGCACAGAGCTTGTCAGCTCAACAGACCCCCTTCACACTGCACCTCAGACCCGGGAATTTCCCGGGTCTGCCCCTTTCACACTGTTTTCCATGGTCTGCCTTCCAACAAGTGTGTGGAATGTAATAGCAGCTTTGATTGGGTGTTGGGAAATTTGTACAAATTGCTGTGATAGGCTGTTTAAAAGCAGCTTTTATTGGCTGGCTAAAGATGATGTCTCATATCACACGATTACATCACCCAATGAGCTCGTTTTTGTGTGAAAAACCCGGGTCTGTGCTATTCACACTGCCATACACCCGTGTATTACCCAGGAAAAACCCTGCAAAAAACTCAGGTGTAATTGCAGGGGCATAACACCCGGGAATTTCACAAAGACCCTTTCACACAGACAGGACAAAGGAATTTTCAGCTTGCCCCGGGAAATACCCGGGTTTTTGCGGCAGTGAGGAGAACGGGGTATAATATGGGCAACCTAAAAATAAAAACACTGTACAAAATCCATAAGTGCACATATATGTTATGTAGATTTAATAGGGAAAGGATATTCTCTGAATTGGTGAATTTGTGCTTTGATGTGGTCTTCACAAATCTGTCTCAACTGTTTGTACAAGTTGGCAGAGATCTTGTAGGAGCAGAGGTTTTCAACAGCCTAAAATGCAGACAAAAAAAAAAAAAAAAGTCAATAACGATACAAACCATATATTAAAAAGGGTATTTTCATTAACTGCTATAGAATATATAACTTTCTACAAGTCAAGAAAAACTTTTTTAGTCCAACTCTGTTAATCAATAAAGAGGTCATGTTGGAGTTGCCTAAATATAAAAAAAAAGTGGTTCAGCAAGAGACCCATACTATGGGATGTCCTAACCAGAGGCAAAAGGTACACATTCAAGGTCAACAACATGGACTAAAAGATCAAAATGCCACAGACTGAGGCTCTCCTTTCTAGGTGATGCCAAGTCGTATACATTCAAAACCATCAATTTGTACAAAATCCATGAAACTTTGGGACTGAGAGACCACTGACCTGGGTCCAAGGGGAAGGTTATCTCCTGTTTTTTTTATCATGGACAGTCAGAAAGCATTCCATTATTGTAAATGTGTTTCCTATGGAACTGGGGCTAACATTTCCTACCACAAGGCGGTGTTTGACAAACACACTCTTATAGTGAGTGTTTAAGCACTCAGAAGCTATTAGTACCACCTGTAGATCTACTGTTTTAGTCCATTAAAAAACACATGTGGAAAATATTTTTAGGGTTCCATGAGGGCCAAGTTTAAGAAACAAAGTACTAAGGATTCAGAGAAGCCACCACTTAGCCACTGTCCATATGGAATTTGTGCCTGTAGCTCAGAGCCAAATACATGTCCCAGGTTTCAGAACATGGATTTGCAAAATGGGCTCCAGAACAAATACTAAAGGGGGAAACACAGGTCGCCAATCACCTCAGATATTCTTTAGTAGCCCAGAGGTGACTAGGAATTACCGGTGATCTTGCTGTACTGAAATGATTAGTAAAATGTATTAGTAATACAGTTTGCTGAGAACTGAACTGCCCCCTCAGTCAACCAGACATCTAGTCTTGGTCCAAAGTAAGAAGTTAGGATGGATGCAAGAAGCAAACCGGTTACTAACACCACACTGAAGCAAGCGGTTCCATGTGAAAATAAAGAAGCCTGGCGGATGCTTTGACTATTCTCAACCCACTGGAGGGACACCGTGATGCACAGCCAACAGAGTGGAGCAAGGGGTTTATTCCCTCAGATGCGAATTTGCATCCTTGCGAGTAAACCAGATCCCACTTTGCGAATGGTGGTACGCTGGTCCACCATTCGCATGGCGCGTATGTTCACACTGGCTGCAAATGGTTTTACATAAACATCCATTCACAGCCTGCGGGATAACACCCACATCATTCGATGGTTGCCGACCATCGAATGATGTGGAATGTGCACGCAGATCTAAGTGGGTGTGGGCCCCCACACCATCAGCCCATTAGCTAAAAACGCCCAGTGCTCTCATGGGAATGCCCATAAAACGCTGGGCATTCCCATATGCTAATGATCTGCATTAATTTGCCAACTAACAAGAGTGGTACTTAAGCCGCAGCAGACAAGCTTGTGTTAATCTGTCAATTCTCACCTATTCAGATTTATATTAGGTGTAAAACCTTTATTCCCAGCACCAAAAGCTTTTCTTTTATTAGAGCAGTGGTTCCCAAACATTTTCAGTCTGAGGCACGCTTTGGGTCTACATGAGTTTTTCATGGCACCCTGGTCACCTGGACCCATAAATAAAAAAAGGGTTTGCAGCCACGCACTCAGGGAGAAAGTCACTCACCATCAAATGACTTCCCCCTGCCTGCAAGCACTGAGTAATTGTACAGGGGCATAATGTGTGTACACAGTCACCTCTGCCTACTCTGTACACAGTGGTCACCTCTGCCCTTTCTTTACCCGGCAGCTACATCTGCCCTCTGTGCCTGGCCCTCTGCCCAGTGGGATGGGAGTTGCTTCTCCCAGCATGAGATGCTGGGGATGGTGATCTGGCAGGTTATTGAAGGGCTCAGCTAGCGTTCAGTCTGTGCCTGGAGCAGTCACAGCACCCAGGGGCTGAGGGCAGATCCCAGCTTCCTACTGGAGTGAGCCGCTCCAGGTTACAGCATAGCCTCCTGCCCTGGAACCTGGAGCACACCGCAGCTGACAAGTGAGTGCAAGTCACACGTAAGCCTCCTCCTCCTCTCAACCTGCCCCCTCTTGGCGCGCCGCTCACTCTTTACACTGAGTGAGGAGTCGGACATGTGGCTGCCGCTGCTGACTGCCTCTGTGTGCAGTGCACTGGCTGCGGCATCCCTGTCACAGAGCTGTGGCAACCCAGAGAGCTGTGGAGCAGAGTTTGGGGACCACTGCCCTAGAGATATATAGAGTGCCTGCATGGTCTATCCTGTTAGATCATGAGGTTTTGCCAATAAGCAAAACCCCTGCTCATCACAGATTGCTCAGCATACATTGCATGTGCATCGCTTGTGTGCCACGATGTGTGGCAAAGCCAGCTCTCCGTCGCTCCGTGTGTTTGGGGATTTAGTAAATTAACCCGTGAGAGTGCCTTTTGGTCTAGCAGAACTATTAGAAATGGTATGTAACATCTAGATAACAAAATCATCACAAAGTAAATCCATTCTCACAGCCAGAATATTTCCCATTGTGTGGATGATTTGCTGCCATTAGCCCTTAATTTTAAATAGCATCTAGTGCCAAAAAGAAGTAACTTGGACACTAGGTGGGCATCTAACATGACGACTCTGTCCAATGACATCCCACAAACAACGGCTGGTATTCTGGATAGACCGTCTCAGTCTTAAGACTTAGGGGGATATTCAGAACGGACCCCTGTTGTACCAATTTGCATGGCGATTGATTATCGAACGACTGAGCATTTGTACTATCCACACAGCACGGATGTGCAAGGCCAAACATCAAGAAAAAAAAGGATGAAAAATCTAATTGCTTTCTGGCTGGCACATATTTTGAAGCCAAAAGCCAATAAGATCCCATTTTGAGAGCCGGGTAAATGTAAACCTGCACATCTCTATTTTCTTATTTTCCAAAGCAACATCGTGCGCAGAATATTTTAAGACAAGACATTGACTTTATGAACAAAATGATTACCATCTATTAGATGGTTAAAGGTTAAGCATTCAATGGTGTTTTTGTTTATTAACACTGGAGCGCATAATTCAGTATTTTGTGTCTAGCGTTACGGGACTGAGAACACCGGTTGAATCATAAGCTGCTGAACAAGGCATATAAAATACATATATGTGATCCCTAATATCCAGAAAGAGAATTGCTGCTGCTCCATATTCATGTCACTCACCTGGTATAATTCCTCCAAGTTGTATTTTATTGAAGTGCTATTTTCGATGGCTTCAACTGCTCCTTTCAGCTTGTGCCAGGTCTCATCAGTGTAATTCTCAGGCAACTTGGGTTTATCTGTGGGGACACATTTCACATAAACGATTTGCAAGGTAGCAGTAAAATCCTATAACAGTGCAGATCCCTTGCTGATTTGTAATACATATTTGTCTATTTTAAAGAGAGGTTCTAAAGAAATGTTTATGCATTTAAATAATACCCCTTTTACACCAAAAATCCGGGATCTAACCCAGCACTTGGAACAAGGATTTAAGCCGGGTCGGATCTGGGATTCACCTAATATACACTGCGGTGTCTACCCGCAGTGTAGATGGAGGCAGTGCTTGGAGAGGATGACCTCTCCAAGCGCCGGGACCATGGTCATCCCAGCCAGGACCGCTGAACGCTGTGCTGGGGACAGCCCAGTACCAAGGTAAGCTGCTGGGCTTCCCCCGTGCACCCCTTCAACAGTCATCCACTAGGTGAATGGATGCTGCACACAGGAGTCACCGCCTCCACTGCTGTCTGCAGAGTATAGCAGCGGAGTCTGTGTGTGCCCCCCCACCCGCGGATGCTTACCAGCAACACATTACCCTTAAGCCGGTCTGCCATATGTTTTAGCAATGTCTGCATAGTATATAAAAAAAAAACTAAAAAAAAAACACCTTTACTGATCCCTCCTTTCTCTCTTTTGTACTGGGAGCCATTAGCTGTGGAAGAGGGATGTACACTACATGTTGGAGAAGGACAGGACTTCTATGATTACTATATAGATCAGGCATTCCCAACCATGGCCCTCTAATAGCACAGGTTTTAGTGCTATCCAAGCTGGAGAAGCAGGTGATTTAATTAGTATCTTAGAGCCTAATTCGGAGATGGGCGCTAATGCAGCTGCAAGTGCTCTTTTCTCCATAACCCAGCTGCCGCCTAAATATAAAAGGATGAGAAGAACTCATTTACATATGCAGCCTCTATGAATGAACGAAAAACGTCAACTTCTTCAGTAATTCTATAGCTACAGTCTACAGAAAATCACTTTCAGTTTCCTGTAGCAAGGACTTTGCACCCATCTCTGAATCGGGCCCACAATTATATATATTTAACCGTCTAAGCTCAAGCATGGATATTACTAAAACCTGGCATGTTATTATGCCTTGAGGACCAAGGTTGGTAATCACCAATAAAGATGGTCTATTCAATGAGCTTGTGGCGCCCAACTTAATCAACGGACGCGCTACAGGTAGAAGCCATGAACCCATTATATTTTACTACCTAAAGCAAGATTTATTAAGGAGGTTAAAACATCAGGGGTTATTCTACCAGAGACCTCTGCTGCTCAACAGCTTCTACTCTTCCCATCCAGCGGTCTTACAATCCGTACCCTGGACTTATTGCACTATGCGGCAATGGTAGAGCTGAACATAAGCACAGCTTAGAATGGGCTGGCTACTGGTACAACTCTGCACTTATGATGACATATTGGGGAGACCGGTCTACAACAACAATCAGAACTCTACATACACATTTAGGGGGGTTATTCTTGTTGATTTGCAAGGCTGTGAATTCACAGCCTTGCGAGTTCACCAAAGCCGACCTTGCGAATGCATGGCTAGCGTCCCCCATTCGCGAGGGCGACTCGTTCGCAGGGTAGGGGGAACGTCCCACATCTTTCGATTGTCGCTGACCATTGAAAGATGTGGAAGGTGCACGCATATCAAAGTGACTTTCAAGTCACTTATACAGTTGGGCAAAAAAGTATTTAGTCAGCCACCAATTGTGCAAGTTCTCCCACTTAAAAAGATGAGAGGCCTGTAATTTTCATCATAGGTATACCTCAACTATGAGAGACAAAATGAGGAAAAAAAATCCAGAAAATGACATTGTCTGATTTTTAAAGAATTTATTTTGCAAATTATGGTGGAAAATAAGTATTTGGTCAAAAACAAACAAGCAAGATTTCTTGCTCTCACAGACCTGTAACTTCTTCTGTAAGAGGCTCCTCTGTCCTCCACTCGTTACCTGTATTAATGACACCTGTTTGAACTCTTTATTTATATAAAAGACACCTGTCCAACACTTCAAACAGTCACACTCCAAACTCCACTATGGCCAAGAGCAAAGAGCTGTCAAAGGACACCAGAAACAAAATTGTAGACCTGCACCAGGCTGGGAAGACTGAATCTGCAATAGGTAAGCAGCTTGGTGTGAAGAAATCAACTGTGGGAGCAATTATTAGGAAATGGAAGGCATACAAGACCACTGATAGTCTCCCTCGATCTGGGGCTCCCCGCAAGATCTCACCCCGTGGGGTCAAAATGATCACAAGAACGGTGATCAAAAATCCCAGAACCACACGGGGGGACCTAGTGAATGACCTGCTGAGAGCTGGGACCAAAGTAACAAAGGCTACCATCAGTAACACACTACGCCGCCAGGGACTCAAATCCTGCAGTGCCAGACGTGTCCCCCTGCTAAAGGCAGTACATGTGCAGGCCCGTCTGAAGTTTGCTAGAGAGCATTTGGATGATCCAGAAGAGGATTGGGAGAATGTCATATGGTCAGATGAAACCAAAATAGAACTTTTTGGTAACAACTCTACTCGTCGTGTTTGGAGGAGAAAGAATGCTGAGTTGCATCCAAAGAACACCATACCTACTGTAAAGCATGGGGGTGGAAACATCATGCTTTGGGGCTGTTTTTCTGCAAAGGGACCAGGACGACTGCTCCGTGTAAAGGAAAGAATGAATGGGGCCATGTATCGTCAGATTTTGAGTGAAAACCTCCTTCCATCAGCAAGGGCATTGAAGATGAAACGTGGCTGGGTCTTTCAGCATGACAACGATCCCAAACACACTGCCCGGGTAACAAAGGAGTGGCTTCGTAAGAAGCATTTCAAGGTCCTGGAGTGGCCGAGCCAGTCTCCAGATCTCAACCCCATAGAAAATCTTTGGAGGGAGTTGAAAGTCCGTGTTGCCCAGCGACAGCCCCAAAACATCACTGCTCTAGAGGAGATCTGCATGGAGGAATGGGCCAAAATACCAGCAACAGTTTGTGAAAACCTTGTGAAGACTTACAGAAAACGTTTGACCTCTGTCATTGCCAACAAAGGGTATATAACAAAGTACTGAGATGAACTTTTGTTATTGACCAAATACTTATTTTCCACCATAATTTGCAAATAAATTCTTTACAAATCAGACAATGTCATTTTCTGGATTTTTTTTCCTCATTTTGTCTCTCATAGTTGAGGTATACCTATGATGAAAATTACAGGCCTCTCTCATCTTTTTAAGTGGGAGAACTTGCACAATTGGTGGCTTACTAAATACTTTTTTGCCCCACTGTATATGCCTGCCCATGGGAAGGAAATGGGCGAGCAGCTGACATCTGGTGATGTCAGCTGCCCGCTCTCCCGCACCCACGTCAAGGCCTCATTACCGCTTAGGAACGCCAATGAAAGGCTGGACATTCCCATATGCTAATAGGGCCACCCGCCGCCTCTGCCCTGGGTGCGTGCACCCCAACAGTCTGTTCGCCTTGGGTGCGTGCACCCTGCGTATGCACAGCATGTATAGCAGCTATTACTGATTTGTTTACAACTCTGTCCTAGAAGTATAAAAGAAAGTTTCAAGGACATCCTGGTATTTTAGCAGACACCTGAAAGAAAAGTTCCTCGAAAGTCCATCAAGGTGCCCCTTGCCCTAGTTGCTAGAATAAGCGAGTAAAATGGACGTAACATATGCTGATTTAACTGCCTCTGTGTGTGTGTTGAAGGCGGCACAAACCACACTTTTTGGAATGTCTCTTGTATGTAGACTATGCCTTAGTGCAGGACTGGGCAATTGCGGCCCTCCAGATGTTGAGGAACTACACATCCCAGCATGCCTTGCATCAGTTTCAGCATGGCCACATAGCAAAACTAATGCAAAGCATTCTGGGATGTGTAGTTCCTCAACATCTGGAGGGCCGCAATTGCCCAGCCCTGCCTTAGTGTGTACCTTTCTTCTGTAATGTAATGCATTTTTGGTTGTGGATAGAGGTCATTAGTTGATTTTCAGGGGTGTCTGCTTATCAGAAGGTGGTGTGTGACGAAATAAAAGTAGTGTGTGGACTGAGGTTACAGAAAAGGTCTCGAAGAAACAATAGTTTGATATATTATGCAGATTAGTTTTTTCCCCCGCCTAAACTTAAATTATGACCACCTAGTATAAACATTCCTATAAGAAACCCTGCAGAGTAAACAGCGATGTGACATGCAGTAGCCACTATCTACTGCGGGTATGTGCAACCTGTGACCCTCCAGTTGTTGTGAAACTACACATCTCATCAAAACTGTGCTGGAGGGCCCTAGTTTGGACTGATCTACTGCAACAGGATAAACAGAACTTACGTTTTCTACATAAGGACATCCAATAAAAATAAAATAAAACTTGTGTATTATCACGGCGCCGACTACGGCATTTGCTTAGTGGGCTATTCAGGGTAGTGAAATCTCATCACATCGCATGCCATCATTGTATGGAATGCAATGCGATTTTCCTATGTAATGTATTCACTGCTCTCCATCAGTGAATACATTACAAAAATCGTCTCAGATCGCATCGTATGGCATGCGATCAGATACCTGTTCCGATTGGACGTATAATAATGGCATTTAATGTGCTATACAATTAAATGACATAATGTAATTTATTTAGGCCCCCCCACACTATCCACGTCATCCTGAAGCGTGGCGACGGAACGTGTCAGGCCGACCTTTTCATACCCCCACTATCCATGTCCGCGTGGAGTTGATTTTATATAGTGTGGCGAACGCAGCAAGCCATCAAACCCGAAACGTGACTAGCGCAGCGAGCCCCTCGAGGGAACGCATAGTACGCGTAACATAATACACGTCCGCTCGCCACGCTTCGGGCTCTGTGGCTCGCTACGCTATATAAAATCAACTCCACGCTGACATGGATAGTGGGGGTATGAAAAGGTCGGGCGTACGCGTTCCGCTGCGCTCGCCACGCTTCGGGATGACATGGATACTAGGGGGGGGTTGCGTAAATAAATGACATATGTCATTTAATGGTATAGTACATTAAATGCCCAAAGTCCAGCAGACCGGCACCCTCCCTCTTGTGATAATGCCGCGGTGCAAGGAAGATAGATTTAATACAGCATCTCCAACATCCTGCACCCACGGACTTTCATACAAGGATACTCATACCACACAGGCTCCTTGTACGACAAGCTTTCGGGCTTTATTGCCCTTCGTCAGGTCAGCAAAACCGAATAACATACAATGTGTGCAACTCTCACCTTATATTCTCAAGTAGCTCCCCTCTTCCGTTCGCCACGGCCGCCATCGGTCCACCCCTCATGGCGCAGTGTCCTCGCCGTGAGGGGCGGACCGATGGCGGCCGTGGCGAACGGAAGAGGGGAGCTACTTGAGAATATAAGGTGAGAGTTGCACACATTGTATGTTATTCTGTTTTGCTGACCTGACGAAGGGCAATAAAGCCCGAAAGCTTGTCGTACAAGGAGCCTGTGTGGTATGAGTATCATTGTATGAAAGTCCGTGGGCGCAGGATGTTGGAGATGCTGTACATTAAATGCCATTATAACAGGTAAAATCGCATACCATACAATAATAGGATGCGATGTGATTTCACTACGTTTGCGTACGTAGCAAAATCGGGCGCTGTGATAATACACAAGTAACAATAAAACAAATACATTTTAAAGAGTATAATTCTGACAGTGTCTCATTTCTGTTGGATTATAAATAGAAAGTCAAATCAGGTGACCAGGAACCAGTTTCAATAGACAGGATGAAAGGAGAACCAGTGCTATTTCAGAACAAGCATTACTTGGATGGTGCTTCATTTAGAAACTGATCTAAGTGCTACTGATAACTAAACAATCGACTACCAACAACATGGTACCTACTTCTTCTATAATGTGTATACTAAATGAAAAGGTAATTGGAGGAAAAGGCACAGGGGGGCCTATCAATACCATTTCAGGCTAGGGCAGTGGTTCCCAAACTTTTTTGAATCACGGCGCCCTAAAGCATCAAAATATTTTCAAGGCACCCCTAGGCCAAATGCTTCTTATCGAGAAATTCAGAAAAAAAAAATTAAATTAAGTGCATTGAGTTTATATGTCACAGTTATGTGGTGAGGGACAGGATTTGCTTCTGTTTGTCCACATATTATGATTGGCAGCCACAAGCACTGGTTTTGCCTGTTACATTGACCATAAATAATATGAATTGATCTTGGTCCTTCAACCCAAGGCACCCCTGCAAGTGTCCTGAGGCACCCCAGGGAGCCTAGGCACACAGTTTGGGAACCACTGGGCTAGGGTTTAATGCCGTACAAAAAGAAACAGACATTTGTTTTAACTTCATCAAGCAATATGTTGCAGAAAGCATCTACTATATGACCAATGAAAAGATATGGTGTAACATTACATGCACTATAGCCAAATACCATATACCGCAACAGTTTCCAATACAAGGTATGCTATAAGCATAGGCGTCCATATGGGCCAATTGCCTCTCTTTACCTTTAAAGTTCTTGATGACTAACTTCTTAGCAGAGCCCGGCTTGCTGTTGGCAAAGCTGGACACAGGGGAAGCCTTGGTGAGGCCATTGGCATGGTGACCAGCAACAACCGGAGAAATTAGCAGGTTTTTACTCCTTAGGGGCTGGGGGGCAGAGGAAGAGGAGGGGGACTCCTCAGCCATCTTCACATCGAGTCCCAGAAAGTCCAGGGTGTCTTCAAACCTCAGCTTCTTCTGGATGTGGTTGCTGGAGCTGCTGCTGGAGTGCCTGGGAGGCGAGATGGGGTCGAAGTCGTCCTTATCAGCGCTGCTACTGTGCAGCTTTCTTTTCTTGCTGCTGGCTCCCTCTGCCTTCACCTCCTGCGCCGGAGGGTTGGGGGACGACAAACCTGAGGGGAACATGAAAGCAGCACACAGATAACACCCGTGCTGGGTAATGGAGATCACTACACACCCAGGGCTGCCAGGCTATGACAAGGCCCCGGCCTGACGGCTGCTGTCAGCTCCGGTGAGATCTCACTTTCGGGTTGTTTATTGTCAGAAGAAAAAGGCACCAAAGATGGCCTCACTTCCTCTCCCGGGGCATCTCGGGTAGAGCGTCCAGAGGAGGCTACCGGCAGCCGGATCCTTCCCACCTCAGATCATCGAACTCCCCGGTCTCATGATCAGCTCCCGCCCCTCTTACCTACCGGAAGGGCTGGCGGCGAGGTCTTTCATAATGCCCGACCGTGCGGGCCTCATCCGGTGCCTTTCCCTCGCCGAGCTGCCGATCTGATTGGTCCCGGCGCAGCAGAGTTCGGGAACTGGGAGGGAGAGCGAGAGACGCTGGAGAGCCAGGGGCGGGGCTACGCTCAGACAGATCGCTGCCTGCTGGCTTACGTCAGAGCGCGGGAGAGGCCGCTTATTGGCTGGGACACGTGACATGCTGTCACCCGCGTGCCGCAAAGACCCTCCTATTTTACCTGTCTCGAGTCTTGGCTGATGCCCGCCCCCCAGCGTGCGCCGGTGCGCGGCCGCAGTAGGCAGCACTGTAGGGCAGCAGCTGGGCCCGGGGTATCTGGTGAAGGCTAGCACATTCCTCCAGTAACAAACGAACACAGAGCAGCATTACGAGGAGTGCTGCCCTCTCTCTCTCCCCCATCTCCTTGTCTCCCTAGTACCACTATCTTCCACTTCCTCTCATCTTTCTTCCTCCCTTATTACCCTAGCCTCTCTCACTCTTCTTCCTTCCATCTCCTTCTCTTCCGCCTACCACACTCCTCTTTCTCACAGGTCACATCTCCCTCTCTCTTATCTCTCTACCCCTCTTCTTCCCAAATCTCAAGTATCCCCATCTTCCCTCCTCTTCCATCACTCTCTCCCATCTCCCCTCTTCCTGCCACATCTCCCCCATGTCCTCCAGTCAGTCTAACTCTATCTCTTTCCCCAATTCCCGCACAGTAATTTCACTTGGAGCTGCAGAGTGGGGTGTCTCGTCTTGTCTCGTCTCTACACTGCCCATTATAGAACACACAGAAATGCCCATTACACAAAATGCTGCACACCGTAATAATGCCCGTTACACTAAACGCTGCACACCATAATGCCCATTGCACAAAATGGGGACTATGTAAAAACCGGACCGGGGGGTGTCCTGTTCGGGGGTGTCTTGTCGGGGGGGTCCCTGTGATAGCTATCATCAGGGACATGGGGAAGGGGAGATTACAGCCTCCCCCTGTGGTCCGGACCGTCTGGTTTTTGCTACATGCCCAGACCATACAGGGAGGCTTTATTCTACCCCTCCTCCTCTACCTGGTGACAGGTGTGACAGGCAGAACCACCAGACAGGACACCCCCCGGACCGGACGATACAAGCTCCAAAATGCAGAGTTTGATGTCTGGTCCGGGGGTTTTGTCCTGGTCCGGTTTTTACCCATACCCTGTTTCGAGTGGTCTCACTCGTCATCAGGGAACAAAGCATACAGGTAATGAAACACATATAAGTACAACACCAGACTCCACCTCCACCAATCAGGCGGCAGCAAGCTGTCTGATGCTGACCCCACCCCGAGTCACACACAGGTGAGGACCTGTTCCACAGGTGAGGACGCCTCCATAGGACAAAGAATACATAAGCTGGGAATTTATAAGAAGCAGAACATCCCCAGTTTTTCATTAAGCCCCTTTGGGGCCAAAGTGTCCAAATTCATAATCCACCTACTTTCCATGCGCAGTAGTAGCCTGCCTCTATCTCCCCCCCATTTCAATGGGGGAAGATGATCAATTAGTTTAGCACGTAAGCTAGCGACAGTCGGCTGGCCACACTGTCGCTAGCTTACGTGTTAAACTAATTGATCATCTTCCCCCATTGAAACGGGGGGGGGGGGGGGAGATAGAGGCAGGCTACTATTGCGCATGGAAAGTAGGTGGATTATGAATTTGGACACTTTGGCCCCAAAGGGGCTTAATGAAAAACTGGGGATGTTCTGCTTCTTATAAATTTCCAGCCTTTGGCTGGTTTCACACACTCCGGCTCCTGCCGGACGGTGAAATCCCGTACGGCCAGGGAGCCGTGCCGCACACAGTAGTTGTGAATGGACACTATTGTGTCCATTCACACGGGACGGCCACGGCCTGGCCGCACGGCTGCAGCCGGATCCCACCACTGAAAGGGACGGCTGCCGGGCTGTGGCCATCCCTTCCATGATAAACTAGTATGTGCGGCACGGCTCCCTGGCCGTACGGGTTTTCGCCGTCCGGCAGGACCCGGAGTGTGTGAAACCAGCCTATGTGTTCTTTGTCCTATGGAGGCGTCCTCACCTGTGGAACAGACAGGGTGATTGTTTCACCTGTGTGTGACTCGGGGTGGGGTCAGCGTCAGACAGCTTGCTGCCGCCTGATTGGTGGAGGTGGAGTCTGGTGTTGTACTTATATGTGTTTCATTACCTGTATGCTTTGTTCCCTGATGACGAGTGAGACCACTCGAAACATGTCGGATTAAAGCTTTGTTTCTGCAACTGACCAGTCTTGTGAGTGCCGCAGTTATTGATCATATATATATATAGCTCCTGTACATAAATGTGTATCTCACCCTACCTTGGGGGAAGATCAGTTCTCCTCCAAGCTCGTTCTTTTTTTAGCTGTGGCAGGGTAGAGCCTTCAGCGCATCGCTGCATAAGCGATACAGCAGGGAGGCCACAGATGGAGGCAGTACGCGGCTGGAGATGAGAGGAGGGAAGCAGTCAGAGCTATGAGGTCGGGTCCGTGGCCAGAGCTTGGCGGGGGGGGGGGGGGTAGCGGCCGGAGCTGAGAGGAAGTACGCGCCTCCGCGGCCAGAGCTGGGGGGGGGGGACATAGTGAACGAAGCTGAGAGGAGGGAAGCGGCCAGGATGGGGGGGGGGGGGGCGCGGCCGTGCAGCAGCACACACAGGGCAGCAAAAGACCAGCTGCTACCCTGGCTGTACTGGCTGCACAAAATCGGCCCACAAGGCATATGCCAGAAGTGCCAGATGGCCAGTCCGGCCTTGCCCAGAGGCAAGATATATATAGGTGCCCCCCCCCCCAAAAAAAATATATATAATAGTGTATGTGTCTGTTCTGAAATGTGTTTTATATACACACACACACACACACACATATATATTGAGAGAGAGAGAGGAAACAGAAATCAGCTACAGAAGGGATATCAATGGCTTTCAATTAACTGATTTAAACTAGCAGGGGAGGATAGGTGCCCCCTTGGGAGCAGGAGCCCGTCAGCAGATGACTCCATTGCCTCCCAGAGTTCTGCCCCTGTGGCTGCACATAGGATCTGCAATGCGAGGCACACGGAACTGCACCTCACATTGCAGTTACAGGTAAATGACAAAAGTGGAATGATTAATCTGTGTAGCTTTCCTTAATGTATAATGACCGAAAAAAAACAACCCAAACTTTTCAACTAAATCTTTAAGGGGCGCATTTATCATTATAAAGCGATGCCGGCGTGATGACATCGCCGGACATCGTATTGCGGTATTGTGAAATACCGCTGGTATGTATCATTACCAGGGCGCAGGGACAGGGCTGCTGACCCGGAAGCCGGGGGGGTCAGCGCATGCGCGGTTATGCGCTGACCCCTCTGACCGCACTGCCCCGCTTGGTAGTGCGATATGTAGCCATAGGCTACAATGGGCTATCGCCATATCAGAATGGCAATAGCCCAGGGGTGCGATGCTGGGCTGCCCGATGTTGATACATCGGGCAGCTTCGCATCCCCCATAGAAACCTATAGGGGATGCGGCCAGCGATGGTGAAGGGGGGGATCGCAGCCGGGATAGGAGATTCCTGCTGCGGTCCCCCTTTAATACATTTGTGAGATACTAAATATTTGCAGTTAACCCCCGAAAACATCCGATTTAACCGCAAATATTGCTTGATAAATGCGGCCCTAAGTCTTTTTGTCCTATCACATTTCACAGATACGACATGATGCAGAGGTGGACAAAATGGCCTATGTGCATCTCAGCAATTATATATTTCTACACATGCTCACCAATTCTGAAACCTGTGCATGCGTTCCACCACCGAGTATGCAGAGACAACCATTGTGTACTGGGTAGCTGGCTTTAGAAATGGTGGAGCAAAATAATTAGTGGTACTGGACGTAAGTAGACGGTGGCACAAATTTAATGTGAAAAGAGGCAGTGTCATGGGTGTGTTTTGTGATGGTGAATATGGCTGCATTCTCCACACAGATCCAGAGCTGCAGTGGCTTTGTTCAAAAGGAGACGCTGCACCTGCCATAGACAGTGTTGATGGTGCACCGATAACCGAGTGTTCAGAACCACTGGTGGAGTCAGGCCCACCACTAGAAATGTTAGGGCCCGGGACTGACCTTCAGTCCGGGCCCCCATCGGCACAGTGCCACCCCCCGCCAGCACCCATGTGCATCCTGCCCCCATTGCCTACCAGCATCCAGCAGCAGTGGTGGTGACGGCGGCATCTCCGTCTCCCTCCTTCATGGTCCAGAGTGCACACAGCACAGTGCAGCCTGCAGAGCGCCGTGCCCCTCTGTGTCCTAGGCTTGGCGCTCTGCAGGCTGCACTGTGTATTGTGCGTGCCTGGCTGGGGTCTGCCGGGTGGGGAGGCCTGGGGGGGTGAGCCGTGCCGGGGCCCGAGACAGCTGTACCCACGGCACCCCCCTGTCGGCGGCCCTGGGTGGAGTTTCTTTGTCCACATATAAAGTATGTCTGTGCATGCAGGCACAACATGTTAGTACTTAATGGGATAGTATTGGGAAAATATTAGCACTGCTGTGACACAGCAAAAACTTGCAGCCGAACATGCATCAGCTTCTAAAGCTGAGTACACACAATCTCCGACACAGATATATATGCAGTGCCATGGGAGAATGATATAGTGCATACACACAGACTGATATTGACGTCACCCACCCCCCGCTCTATACATGTAGGCTCTAATAATATTGTCTGATTGAGCTGCATGTACAGACAAAAGCGGGTTTGTTAATGATGCGTGGGAGTGCGCATCGATAACAATATAGTGGGTACACACTGAGCAATTTGCACTATATATCATTAACGATATTGATATCATCCATATTGCTAAGGACATATCACCCAGTGTGTACCCAGCTTTACTCTGACGCATGCACATAGCTGGCATTCTGGCTTAACCTATGGCTACCTTCAGTCACATGAACATTATGACCAACATCAAATGGGCCACGAATGCAAAAATATATTACATACTATGGGGGATTTTGTGAAGAAGTGAACAGGTGGAAAATCTCTTATTTATTAATCACCTTTTAGTAGATTCATTTGGATAGGTGCAGTTCATTTTCAGATACTATTAGTAAGGCATGAATTGACCAACATAGTATAAACAGAAAAAATAATTTCCGATGGTAATAATCAAGCATCAAGTAGGTGGTTAATTAGAACTAGCATGTTAGTACAACACAACTTGGGCGATTAGTTTAGATTAGAACAGTTCATTGAAAAGTATAACATTTGTTATAACTATATTGATGTAAAGACTATACTAGTTATGACTCAAAGATGGTTGCAGGGTGTTATAAATGTACATTTTGGCCCTTATTCAGATCCGATCGCAGTACAGATTTGTTCTCATATTGGGCAAAACCATGTGCACTGCAGGTGGGGCAGATGTAACATGTGCAGACAGAGTTAGATTTCTGTGAGTTATTTTGTTTCTGTGCAGGGTAAATACTGGCTGCATTATTTTTACACTGCAATATAGATTTCAGTTTCAACACACCAACCTCTCTTTACATCTTACATCTACCCCACCAGCAGTGCACATGATTTCTCCCATTTTGATAACAAATTTGTACTGCGATCAGATCTGAATAAGGGCCTTTGTACATTTAATTTCCTAGGGTTTCTTCCCATATTTTAAAGTGATAGGTTATTTTGTTCAGAATAAATTGGCACTGGTGCTTAAATCCCCACACTAGGGCCCTTATTCTGAATCGTGCGGTACGGCCCGCGTGCGGCCGTACCGCCGATGTTTTCAGTCTGCACATGCGCAGAGGTCAATCTGCGCATGTGCAGCCCAATTCGCCGCAGACGTAGTTCGTCCGCCGCAAAGGGGGCGTATAGGGGCGTGAGGGGCTTCATACCCTCATTTCCCTATGCATACGCCCCGCGTTTCATGGGCGTTCCTATGCAAACGCGGGGCGTATGCATGCTAATGAGGGTATGACGCCAGTGATGGGGGCGGAAAGCTGACGTCGCCGGATGTCAGCTCTCAGCCCCCATACAAGCTATCACACGGACGATTGTCCGTGTGGTCTCAGCTTGCGGGACCTGGTGGGGCGTGCGGCCCTGCCTTCGATGGTCGCCGACCATCGAATGCAGGGGGCAGCTCCCACCATGGTGGAGGCGTACGCCCCACCATTTTCTTGCGGATCGCCAGCCGTCCGTGTACGGACGGCCGTGGCGATCCGTATCGTGGGCGGGGATTGGTTTGTGCGGCCGGAGCACCGTGTGCGGCTCCGGCCGCACAGATCTGAATAAGGGCCTAGATGAGAAAGTAAAAGGCACTTCCAAACCATGGGGGTTATTCTGGTTCACTCTTTCTGACAAATTCCTTCTTAGATGGACAAAACCATGTGCACTGCAGGGGGGCAGATGTAAAATGTGCAGAGAAAATTAGATTAGGGTGAGTTATTTTGTTTCCATGCAGGGTAAATACTCTCTGCTTTATTTTTTTGCTGCAATATAGATCTCACTTTGAAGTAAAACCCCACCCAAATCTAACTCCCTCTGCACAATTAACATTAGCCCCACCTGCAATGCATATGGTTTTGTCCATCTAAGAAGGATTTTGTCAGAAAGAGTGAACCAAAATAACCCCCCATATCTTTTACTTTCTCATCTAGTGTGTACACTCAAAATCAGAAAGTATGTGCATTCTTGCTCATCGTTAACGACCCCCTCTCTTATCTGTTCAGTTCGGGTGAGGAAGGACCTCATTAATGAGGGCCATGCTGCAGCTTCTTCGCTACTCCTGCTAGCATTGGCAAGTGTGTATGCACTTGCTGATACCGGCTTCCTGCCAGGTCCCCACCATTGCCAATATGGCCAGTGCACAAATCTCCTAGTGTTGACCCGGCTTTAGTGTATATGCCAGTGGAACCCAAGCTGTGTGCTGTGCCACCCTGGGGTGCCTTGGAGGACTTACAGGGGTGCCCTGGCTTGGTGGTCCATGACCCATTAAAATTATTTCATGACCAATGTAATAGGCAAATTGTGGACAATCAGAAGTGAATCCTGTCCCCCATCACATACCTGACACTAAGGAATAGATATAAACACAGTTTACTTACTTTAATATTTATTTCTTATTTTCTCAAATAGAAACTTTTGGGCTAGGGGTGCCGTGAAAAATGTTTTGCTACTTAGCGGTGCAGTGATCGAAAAAAGTTTGGGAACCACTGGTATATGCTATCGAGGAACTAGGGATGGCCATCGTTGCCTTTGCAATCGATGGTTGCCATCGATGGCAAAAGTACAACTAGTCATCGATAGTGTATAACTATTCATGGATGACCATCAATGTTTTTCCATATCGATGGTCATCCATTTTCTCTGATTGAGTGGCCTGTGGGCCAATCAAAATATGGGGGCAGGGCTTTGTAGGTGTCAGCGGCGGAGCTATGTCCTGACACTTTAGGGAAAAAAAGCAAAAACGAAACTATTGGTTTAAGCTTGACTTCGATGGTAGGAATCAACCTGGGTCTCCCCCATCAATGGAAAAACTTCGACATCGGCCATGAGCCATCGATGATTTATAATCATCGATGGTCGATGGCCATCCCTAAGAGGAACCAGATTGCAAGGGTCGCTAAAGCAGGGATTGATGTGTCAATCCTTCTGATTGGAAAGTTACAGAATATGTGGTCAATCCTCTTGCCTCATCGCCGCTTTTAGTGCCCGACTCGCAGATTCAGCAGTACCATGAGTGTGGCATAGCTCTTCATTTAATGGCACTTGCAGTATCTTCTCAGGATTGACCCCTGTATTGGCAATATATAAATAATGAGCGACAATAATAATGGCTATTAGTTCAAATGCAAGGCTTTAAAGTATACAGTATATGTTAAAGCTTATTGCAGTGTAGCTGCATGGCATTTATAATTATATAACTATTACATCTTCACTATTCTGATGCAGGATAAACTTCATTATGCTAAAATCAATAGAATCTACATAATTGGGTCCAAGTCTCCTCCCCTCACTTTAAAAGGAAAATTGTACACATTTTTTTTTTACCTTGGGAAAGCTAAAGGTGCCCATACACCGCCTGCGACGTCTCGCAGCAGTGTACGGACTGCTGGTATGACTTATTGGGGCAGATGTATTAATCTGCCTATAACGTTTGGCGAATAACGAGTCCCGCTTCTCCAGCATAATGTGGAGAAGCAGGCAAACGTTATAGGCAGATGTATTAAGCAGATAAGGAGAGCCGTTATCCCCAGCAGATATCCCCTTATCGGCTCCTTCGCCACCCCGCACATGCGCACTCGCAGTCCCCCGACCTGGCCGGCTTTCTGGACAAGCACAAGATCTCGCTAAAACCGCGAGATCTCCAGCGCAGCCCAAGCCAGTCGCAGGGCTAGCGTTGTCCCCACAGTGGGGGATAGGACAACGCTAGCCCTGAGCTGGCGAAGCGGCCGGGGTGAATTAACGCCTTGAAGGCTGTTAATACATTGCCCCGGCCGTTAATCCCTGGGGGGGGGGGATTGCAGGGGACAGCCCCGCCGAGTGTATCTCGGCGGGCTGTCACTAGCGCACGTTAGATGGCTAGTGATACATTAGGGAAATCGTAATCCCCCCCCCCCCCCCAGTTAACCAGCGTTAAGTGCATTTTTCCACTTAGCGCTGGTTCATACATCTGCCCCATTGTCCCCTCCAGATTCGCTAGTTAAGTCCCCTGCTCAACTGAATTGGGAGAGTGACCTCCACCGCACCTTTACTCTCAAACAATGGGAAACTATCCATCGGTCTTATTTTTTTCTCTCTAAATGTACCAATCCTGCTGAAATGCATAGATTGTACTTTACCCCAGCTAAATTACATAAAATATGGCCTGTTACCTCTAAACTTTGCTGGTGCCTCTGCAGCCACGAAGGTACTATTTTTCATGTTTTTTTTGTGATTGCCCTTTTTGGCTTAAAGTGGGGTGTGGATCGTTTTATCGACCACACTTAGGTCGAAAGTCACTAGGTTGACAGGGTTCTAGGTAGACATGGGACAAGGTCGACACATGTGTTAGGTCAACATGGGTTTTTTCACAGGTTTTTTTACCTGAATGTCGACACAGTCGAAGTGAACCGCAGCCCCTCGCTTCGCTCGCAATGCTTTGGGCACGGTGCCTCTCTGCACACTATTTTATTCTTCCGCCTAGTGGATGGTAGGGCATGAAATACTTTTTCTTTGTTATTACTTTAAATCCTCAATACCTCTGTACACCCTGCTCTCTCAATCCCCACTCCCCTTTCCCTTTTGTAATCCCCTTTTTTGTTTACCAATTTGAAATAAAGATATAGGGGGGTATTCAATCTTCTGGTCACGGCAGACGAGCTTGCTCGCCTGCCTTGACCCAGTCCCGTTCTCGGTCAGCTCGACCGAGAACATGCAGGCAGATTCAATGTCCCGCCTGCAGCGGGACGAGAAGGGGGCGTGGCCGTGAGTTGCGGATGGGAAGTGACGAGCTGCAGCCGGCAGCTCGTCACTTCCCGGCTGTTCTCGGCAGAACGAGCCCGACAGCTAGAGATGTCAGGCTCGTTCTGCCAGGAAACCCTGTTCAATGCTGTCGGGGAAGACAGCATTGAATAGGGCCCGTCGAGCATCTCCCCCACGGGAGATGCTCGACGGAGATTGAATATCCCCCTTAATGTTGAAAAAAACAGAATGCCATTTATTCTATACTCTCTTTCCTCTTTTGCTTCAGCAAGCATCATGCCAAGCTATTGGGTAACTGTTCATATCAGGAACCTGCTAGTACTCCCATTCTGAAATCACAAAGCTGTGTACCCGCTGGTGATCTTGGCATGGGCTATTTGGCACAAGGATGTACCAGGATATTTTACCACCCTAAGCTGATCCTCCACTTCAGTAGAGTACGATCATGTCACATGTACTGTAAAGAGAATTCAGCCAGGACCATTCAGCTTGGCTCTGGAAATGTCCAGTGGCCCTCCAGACAAATGGGTGTCCTTCCCAGCCAGTCAAGTGGCCCTCCAGGCAATTGGGTGCCCCTACAAAATATTCACAAGAGCCATCGGCACAGCAGCTGTGCAGAATCTTGTCCTTGCACCCTAGGAGGTGGTACAACAGCTGAGCTTCCGCATTTAAAGCCCCATTGTTCATTTACTGATTAGTCCTTCAGGCTGCTTATAAACATATAACTATTAGTACTACTGGAAATAACAACTGCAGTTTATTATTATTATTATCGTTTATTTATATGGCACTACAAGGGTTCCGCAGTGCCTGACAATACATAGATGAGCAAAGAATAATACAAGAAAGATTGTGATTTACAGTGCAAATGAGGACAAGTACATGGTAAATAAACAAGACTGTTGCAACAGCGGACACTGACGCAATTGTAACAGTGGCAGAGATATATTGTAATGGAAGGGAACATGTCATTAGAATGAGAGAGTTAATTATCTGCTCCCACAGTTTAAAAAAAGAAAGAAAAAAGATTTGGCAGCCTTTTCTGAGAAGGAGGGTGTAGAAATCATCACTTACCTTTATAAACTGCTGCTATTGTGACCATTCTCTCAGTTTAGTTGGATGATAACTGACATTAACATGGCATTCAATAAGAAAGGCTGGCTTCCAAAACACTAGCTCTGAGACTCATGCCCCTTTCCCACTGTAGCCTTAAAACGGTATATTGCCGATTTTTGAGGGCAAAATACCGTTTAAGGCTGCAGTGGGAAAGCGCCAGAGTTGAAATACCGTTTAAAGTTAAACGGTATTTCAACCCGTTTTCCAAGCAGGGTTTTAGCTACCGTTTAAGAGGCAATGGGAATGCATCTTAAACGGTTTTACCAGCAGATGCAGCGAGGATGGCTCATATTTGAGCCATCCTCGCTGAATGTGTATACAGCAGCCGGGCTGAAAGATGCGCGGCTTTCAGTCCAGCTGTCTGCTCCCTCCCTTGCCACCCCCCTCCCCGCCCGCAGCGACATATGCTCACCGGCGCCGTCCCGCTGTCACTCACCGCCCAGCAGTCCTGCTCCCCCGCCCGGACACACAAGCTGGGCTCTCCGCCCCTCCCGGCCTGCTCGCCCCGCCTGCTAAACACGGAGACCTCCCCCCCCCCCGCTGAACACGGAGACCTGCTGGACACGCAGATTATTTGTCAGCCAGTAATATATACATTGCTGGCACAGGCCAGCAATGTATATATTATTGGTACCACCGCACACCAATGATTAATTATCAGCCAGTAATATATACATTGCTGGCACAGGCCAGCAATGTATATATTACTAGCACCACTGCACACCAATGCTGTAAAAACGTTTTGAAGAGCTAAAACGTTTTACCTGCAATGGGAATGGTACTTAAATGGCATTTAAAACTGTAATCTGCTGCAGTGGGAATGCTAAATACCGTTTAAGATTACATGTAATTTAAAATGGGTCTGCAGTGGGAAAGCAGCATTAAATACCCCCTAAATCCAGTATCTAAGTCTAAACTGGATGTCTATACTCAATGGACTCTGGCTTTGTAGGTGTCAGCGGCGGAGTTATGTCCTGACACTTAAGGGAAAAAAAGCAAAAACGAAACTATTGGTTTAAGCTTGACTTCGATGGTAGGAATCAACCTGGGTCTCCCCCATCAATGGAAAAACTTCGACATCGGCCATGAGCCATCGATGATTTATAATCATCGATGGTCGATGGCCATCCCTAAGAGGAACCAGATTGCAAGGGTCGCTAAAGCAGGGATTGATGTGTCAATCCTTCTGATTGGAAAGTTACAGAATATGTGGTCAATCCTCTTGCCTCATCGCCGCTTTTAGTGCCCGACTCGCAGATTCAGCAGTACCATGAGTGTGGCATAGCTCTTCATTTAATGGCACTTGCAGTATCTTCTCAGGATTGACCCCTGTATTGGCAATATATAAATAATGAGCGACAATAATAATGGCTATTAGTTCAAATGCAAGGCTTTAAAGTATACAGTATATGTTAAAGCTTATTGCAGTGTAGCTGCATGGCATTTGTAATTATATAACCATTACATCTTCACTATTCTGATGCAGGATAAACTTCATTATGCTAAAATCAATAGAATCTACATAATTGGGTCCAAGTCTCCTCCCCTCACTTTAAAAGGAAAATTGTACACATTTTTTTTTTACCTTGGGAAAGCTAAAGGTGCCCATACACCACCTGCGACGTCTCGCAGCAGTGTACGGACACCCGACAGAGTGTGAGCCGCCGGGACCTTCCTGGCTGCAGGGACGCATGCGATCCGTTGTGATGGATCGCATGCGTCCCTGCTTCCCGCCCGCCTCGCCGCCTGGAGGAATGGTGAGCAGCCAATAGAATTCATTCTGATGAGAGGAGCAGAGGATGAAACATCTCTGCGCCTCTCAGTCCGCAGCGGGGAGATCCAGGAGTCGCCGGCAGCTTGAAGAAGATGGAAGAAAACCTGGACTACGTCGGATCAAGACTGAAGAACTTCCATGGAGGACCTGGGTGAGTTGGATTTCCTTCCACAGGTCCACCATGGATTTCTTCGGACCCTGGACCGGACGCCGACATGGAGATCGACATGGTGAAGAATGCCGACATGGATCCGGAACCAGGACAAGACACCGGATCAAGACCCTGGGACCTACCTACGGGATCAAGATAGGTAAGTATCAGTATGTGTGTAATGTATGTATTAAGCTTTTATTTTTAATGTGTCAGTGTGTTTTTATTTAACAATTTTTTTAACTGTGAAACTACAAGACCCAGCGGGCCCTTTAATGCCCCGCAGGCTGGGACTTGTGGTTCTCCAAGTCCCAGCTTGCGGGGGAGGCTTGCTGGGACTCATAGTTCCACAGTTTAAAACAATAGTTTTTTCATTTTTTTTTTACACCAGTATCAGCTCGATGCCCACCGCCCAGGGGCATCGAGGACAGCACCAGGCTTCAGCCTGGTCAGGTAAGTCCTGGAGGGGGGGGACCCCTTTATTGGGGGGTCCCCACTCCCCCAGGGCCCCTGGCCAGGCTCAATGGTTGGTAGGGTTAATGCTTTGGCCGGGGGGACTTGTATAAAAAGTCTCCCCCGGCTGTGGCATGACCCTGCTGGCTGGTTTGGCCTGGGGCTGGTTCTTAAAATATGGGGGACCCCTAGTCATTTTGTCCCCCGTATTTTGGGAACAAGCCCCGGACCTGGAGCCTGGGGCTGGTTGTTAAAAATCGGGAACCCCTATTTGTCGGGTTCCCTGATTTTTAATTACCGGCCCGGCTCTTTCAGCCTGGTGCTGGTTACAGCTGTGGGGGGGACCCCACGCTGGTTTTTTTTTTTACATTTATTTCTATTTCTATTTTTTTACACCTTGCAGTCTGTACGGATCTGACTGATCCGTGCACACTGCCTACACTAATTCGTATTAGCGGCCGTATATACGGCCAGCTAATACGAATTAACCTCTTCAGTGGCAATCCCGAGAATTTTCACTGTGCCTCAGTGCCTAGTCTGGCAAGCCCGGAAAATTCTCGGGATTGCCACTGTTTGGAGTCGGGCAGCGCTGCTGAGTTCACTCTGATCTCAGGCAGCGTCGCGCTGCCCGGCTCCCTCCCATTTGCGGCGTCCCCTCCTCCTCCCCCCTCCCCTCCGGGTTTTCAATAGAAGTCCCCGGCGCCGGCTTATGACAAGCCGGCTGCCGGGGACAGCGGTGGTGGTGGGGGGGGGGGGGCGCAGGTCCGGGCAGCCGCTGATTGACAGTTCAGCGGCGCTGCCCAGACCCAGGGGGGTAGTGGTGTTTTTTTTTTTTAAAGGGAGGGCTCCCCATAAAAAACTCGCCCAGTGGGGAGCGCTCCCAAAAAAGAAACCCACCACTGAAGGGGTTAATACGTCATCGGAGGGTTACAAAGCAGACGTATATGACTGCTTTGTAAATTCCCCTCTGGAACACGACTTTGCATACGGCTGAAACAGTCGTAGGAAAAATACTAATATGAAAAACTAGGTTTTTCATATTAGTAAATTTCCCCCTATGTGTCAAGCCTCATAAAGAGTGGAGAAATGGACAAGTGGAGAATGTGAGGGTGATTCTAGTTTAATCAGATTGGGTCGAATTCGGCTCTGTTCCGATGTTTGTGGCTCTATGCATGGTATATAATGCACATGGGCAGGTCCCCTTTGCGAACAGCTTTAGCGACTTGCCTAATTGCCAAGCCATTTGCAAGGATCAGGGTGGCACAGGAACGGACAGTGGTGGGGACTGGGGTTGCCCATGGAAACGCCCAGCGTTTTATGGGCGTCCCCATGAAAATGCTGGGCGTTCCCATGGGATACGCGGGTGGGGCGAAGCCTACCAAGGGTTTCCACTGACTTTTATTTGCGAAGGCAGGAGAAGTCATTCAATGGTTGGTGACCATTGAATGATTTCTCCTGCTGCAGAGACATGTGAGGGGATGTGTCTTCATTACAAATCCCCTCGCATTTTAAAGAGGGAAATCATCATCTGCAGGGGGTGGGGGCTTTGACTGACGGAGCCTTTGGGCGTTAGTAAGCCAACCAGAATCACCATAGCTACCAAACTGCTGCCAATTTGTCTGGTACATTTTATTAAAGGATAAAACCTGGTTGTATGCTATTGGCAATACCACTCGGTTTAAAGAATTTCCCCCATATTTTTCCTTGTCTTTCTGGTGTAGTTATCAGTTTTACTTTGAGTCATTATTTACAGGACTAAAAATAATATCCCATTTTCCATTCATGTTCAACTCTATTCTTGCCTATTTTGGGGAATGCCTTACATTGTAGACTCGAACTGTCAAAGTGTGTTACTTCTCCATAGCAACAACGTTAGTCACTGCACTTGCCATCATTTCTTTCCGGCAAAATAGCTTCCGCCCAAAAGCTCAAAACTTCCGCCAAATAGTCATCGACTTCCGCCCTGAATACATCACTTCCGCCAGGTTGTATAGCTGCGGGGGTGCAAGTATTATTTTACAGCCGGCGTGGTCGGAGGGGCCACTGTCAGTTACACCCCGGATGTAAACCTGTCCCCTCTCACCCCGACATTCCCATAAGCCCCCGGGCCCTTGGAGACAGCAGCATGTTTAAAAAGTAAGTGCTTAGATATCCGATCTACTGTTTATGCTGTAATTAAATAAAATGAGTGTGCAATGTCACACACCGTGTGTATCCCTGAGGGTTATTGCCATACACTATACGTCTGTAGGTGTAAGTCAGTGTTCATATGCATCTGCTTAGTTAGCCATGCAATCCAATGGGTAATATGGTCAATGATGTAAGTGAAGTTTCCTGAATTTGGGTGTAGATTCTGCCATGTGCTGCTGCACATGGTGGCTGGTTATGAAGCAATTGTACAGATTAGTGATGAAATAGATAGATCTATGTAGATAAATATATCTATCTGCAGTGAGCAAAAAGGGGAAAAAAATTGTGAGGGACACCAAGCATCACACTGAAATGATGGCCTTTCACGTAGGTGTGGCTCTTGTGTAAATCAAGGAAATTACAATTATTACATCCCAGCTTGGCATAATAACAAGCTGTAGCAGTAGACTTCAATGATTTTGAAAGATGGTTGATATTCAGTGTTTGTCAGAATTATTTTTTTTTTTTTTTTGACCAAGGTAGTTAAAGTTTATATGCACAAGAAGTGTTGTTAAAGGTGGTGT
Source organism: Crinia signifera (assembly GCF_055691185.1). Lineage (NCBI taxonomy): Eukaryota > Metazoa > Chordata > Amphibia > Anura > Myobatrachidae > Crinia > Crinia signifera. The sequence goes on along the minus strand of NC_139225.1, from coordinate 81,251,739 downwards.
CCGAATGGAAATCCAAACTCAAGTGTGAGACCTCTGCATAAAACACGTTACTGCAGATGAATTAACTGGTGTGAGCAGCCATTTCCTCAATTGTTGGACCCTTGAAATAGGGTCCTTTACTGTATATTTGAGCTTTTTGGAAAAGAGGAGGCTATCAAGCCACAACAAAGTAAAGTTGGTTACACATTTTTATATTTTTCAACCATTTGTGCGGTAATGGCGTTAATGATACAGGCCGGGTCTCCCTTATCCATGTATTCCACAAAGCAAAATATTCAGAAGACAGTGGTCTTTCAGAATATTTCGTTATTTATTTTTGTACTGCAAGTGCGCGGTCGACCTCGCAGCTGCGCAATGCACCAATGGGACCAGAGATGCCGCTGAAGAGGATCCTGAAGGCCGACGTGGACGTTGGGGGACCATCGAGGCACCACCAGGGGACCAGGTAAGTATGGAAAAAAAAAAAAATAATAATTCCAAAAAAATCCCTTATCCAAAATGCTCGTGGTCCCAAGCATTTCGTATAATGGATGGCGGCGAGGATCACATATGATACATCCTATGCCAGGGCTGGGCAATTGCGGCCCTCCAGATGTTGATGAACTACACATCCCAGCATGCCTTGCATCAGTTTCAGCATGGCCACATAGCAAAACTAATGCAAAGCATCCTGGGATGTGTAGTTCATCAACATCTGGAGGGCCGCAATTGACCAGGCCTGTCCTATGCAGTCCTTTTGTAGATGTGAGCAAAGTTTTTTTTGTTTGTTTTGAAGCACTGTTTTTTTCAGGTCTCCACGTGCAAAACATTGGCTATTTTTCGGGTACATTTAGGTTGAATGTGTGATGTTAATTTTCAGATGTGTATGTGTTATTTGTACCTGGGGGCCCCATTTTTTGTTACATCTGTGGTATTTTTTTTTTTTCACAGGTTTGATGAAAAGGAAAATGTGTCTAACTGCATTCAGTTAAAAACATCTGTAATTAAAGGTATAAAAAATCAGCTGAATGACCAGTTTCCCGGGATAGACCAATGGCTTAACCAGATCATGCCAAAAAAGGACCCTGTGAAAATAGTACGATGGTGAGTTGTAACAACTGAATCATTTTAGGCTGTGTACACAGCACATATGTTGTCATACATGCTATATAGATTGTGTGTGCCCCTGGATAAGTAAATGCTGGAAGGGACCATGAACACAGGAAAGTATATAGAGGACATTGTCCATCCACTGCTCGCTATGAACACTATAGGTACTTGCCATAAGTGTGACCTTACTGCACAGTTTGTTGTAGTAGTGAACTGAGGGGTAGATGTGTGAAGCAGTGATAAAGTGCTTGGTACATTATCACTGGCCAATAAGCTCCTGACTGTCCATTTTTAAACCCAGCCTGTAACTAAACAGTCAGGAGCCGATTGGCCAGTGATAAAGTTCCAGGCACTTTATCACTTCTTTCTTATCACTGTTTCATACATCTACCCCTTAATCTAATGTGAACAGATTGCGGGGTGCCAAAAAATAGGGTATAGAGCATGGCTGCTTGGGGAAGGGAAATAGCCTTGTTCTCTTGGGGGGAATTCCCAGCACTTGCAGACGTACTGTGAACAGTAACCTTAACTATTCGCGCCCACAGGACATTGCAGCCTGCAGAGGGCTGGCTTATCCAGCATACGGCTGGACACATTTTTTTTAGCTTTAAAATTGGGGAGGGGGAAACGCACTGCTGAAACATACTAGCAGGAATACTACAATCTGTTGTGCTTAGTCTACCAAAGTCTTTACCCAAATATTCAGGTGACTTTATTAATGGGCAGGGGCAGCTACAAGAGATGAAAGACCCATGTCCAAGATATATAGAGACATAGATGTATGAGGTAGAGATTGGAAAATAATATTGCTCCGTAAGAAATTTGAATTGGCTGCTGGATGGCCCTATGATTCAGTGTAAGGAATGAGTGAGTGGTGATATAGGAAGGTCAGTATGGTTACATTTTTAAGACTTAAGTGGAAATAAGTTGGTGAGGGGAATGCTAGCTAGCAGAGGGTGACGTGGTTTGTGGTGCCCAAGATTGTATTTTTAGCTGGAAGGAATATTAACGTTGACACACACACACACGTTGAACTAAAGGCATCCATTTAACAGAGAAACCGCTCTTTAAACGAGATTCTTAACCCTTTGAGTGTCAAGGGAATTTATCAAAATAGGTGTGAAAATTGGCAAGCAATCCTTATTAACCCTTTTGAGGTTAATTGCTGCGAGAGATCCTCTGTTAAAAACGCCAGTGTTTCAGTTTTTTTTGGGTGCAATATTTAACTAAACTTCAATTAATTGACTTGGCTGCATTTGTATTGATTCATTCTAAAAGAACAGTTGCTGTGAACTATGCTGGCTTTTTTTGATGCTTTCCTTTTACTAATGAACACAAATGTGTCTAACTTACTGTAGGTAGTATGTAATTCAGTGTCCTTTCTTTCTCAGCCATGAACACATTGAAATTTTAACTGTAAATGGTGAACTACTGTTCTTCAGACAAAGGGAAGGTCCATTCTACCCAACACTGAGACTGCTCCACAAATGTAAGTTTGCAGCACCACTTTGTCCCCCTAGATGGCTTTTGTTATATAAACAAAACTGAGCATTTGTTCAGTGTCCAACAGCAACCACTATACATTTTGCTTTTGTTAAGGTGCCCACACACGTGCGATCATCGGATGTGTCTTGAACTTTTTAGTTCGAAACGCATCACTTGTACAGGTCACAATGTCACTCACTCTGTCTTATTTCTATACAAAAAAAAGTGTCCCTTCGCCATCTTAGGTGCCGGACTTTCAAACCCTGGATTAGTCTTTCCATCAGCCAACAGAATGTACTAACATATATATATATATATATATATATATATATATATATATATATATATATATATATATATATTTTTTTTTTTCTGTTGACAACACAACAATAAAATGTTCTTAAGTTCTCCATTTAGAGGTCTACCTTGGCGTACAACTGCATTTTGTTCCTCATGTTCAATCTCTACAGCTATATGCAAGTTGTAATCTCTCCAACTGTTCTTCGGTCACCCTGCAGCTCATGGGGCAGTACGGACGGTGTAATGGTTAGCATTACTGCCTCACAGCACTGAGGTCATGGGTTTAATTCCCACCTTGGCCTAACTGTGCAGAGTTTGTATACTCGCCACATACTTGTGTGGGTTTCCTCTGGGTACTCCGGTTTCCTCCCACAATCCAAAAATATACTAGTAGGCTAATTTGGCTCCCAACAAATTAACCCTAGAATGTCTGTGTGTGCGTGTACATGTGGTAGGGAATATAGACTGTAAGCTCCACTGGGGCAGGGACTGATGTGAGTGTTCAAATACTCTCTGTAAAGCGCTGCGGAATATGTGTGCGCTATACAAGAAACTGTATAATAATTACAATTGTAAGCAATTTGGCTGAATACAGGCCCCTGAAATATGTTGTCAGCTAAGCAGGTAGAGTTGCGTCCTGCACTGCATATGGGTAGCTTTAGGCCAGGACCATGATGGAAGCAATAAGCAAAAGTAGTATAGGCTTCTGTTTTAGGTGTGGCTTGACAGTAGTTGTGGTAAATCCTAAAGTTACAGTACACCATAGTTACTGGTTTCATATACACAAAACAACCTGTCTGGGGTTGAACAGTGTTAGTAATACTAACTGCCCATGTATCGTTCATGCTGCTGGCCAATTTCAAATATCTGATAATAAATTATGCAAATAGTTTACAGCAGCTCATAAATAATGTTATCGATTGGAGAAATGAAGTGACCATCAGCCAATCGGAAGCCGCTGCTGATTGAGCCTCACCAGTGCATGTTTAGTTGGAGTCTTTGTTGTGGCATGCATGGGAACGTGTGCACAAACCCGCGCTTACCTATCAATACTGCACGCTGCTGCTCTAAGCATAAACTAGCAAAAGAATTTGTGTACGCAATGCAAAAACACTTCATTTTGTGCCAAAAGGTATTCGTTTACACTCAACTTTACTTCGGTTTCTGAATGATGGGTTTATAGGTTGGCACAATATGGTCAATACATAAAAAGGTCTGCTCGAAGCAAGATAGTCAAACGGTTAACTATTTTGGTGTCCATGTGGTGATCTAGAAATTAACAATAAAAAAACAAAACCTGAAAAACTCATGTTGACCTTTTCCTGTCTACCTTTTTGTTCATGTAGACCCTTCATATTATAACCATTTACATCAGCCCTTAAATATTAATCTCTTGCAATCAGTGTTCCCTCTAAGCTGTGCGCACGTGCGCGCGCACACAACTCGACGAGCGTGCGCACAGACATTACAACAGAGCGCACAAAGCAGCAGTGGTCCCTTTTTGCAATTAATTTGTGTTTCACCCATTAACTACATTGTGGGCTGTGTTTTAAATGTTTGATACCATTTTGAAGTAAAGTTAACACAAATGCTGAACGTCATTTTCCAGTTATATATGTGACGCCCAAAAATTAAAATTTCCTTCCAAAGTTGCACAAACAAAATCTTTTGCCGCACACAGACTTCGTAAAATTAGAGGGAACATTGCTTGCAATCCTTACCGCTTACCTAAGCCAGCCTATCAACCTTTGAAGTTGGCTTACTTGCAAAAATGTTCCCGTACTGCAGTCCTTCTCTCCCAGTCGTCCATCCATTTGTGTCCCCTCGCCCTGTGGTATTTGGCATGTGAGCATGGAGATTATTAATGTAATATTAGATTTTTAGGATGTATCTTTATACAGGCTTGGAACGGACACCTGAAAAGCATGGCCACATAGCAAAACTAATGCAAAGCATCCTGGGATGTTTAGTTCATTAACATCTGGAGGGCTGGTGTTGCCCAGCCCTGCCTTAGGCTGGTTTCACACACTACTGTTCCTTTCGGACGGTAAAATCCCGCACGGCCAGGGAGCCGTATCGCACACATTGGCTGTGAATGGACACTATTGTGTCCATTCACACGGGACGGCCCGGCCGCACGGTTGCAGCCGGACCCCACCACTGGAAGGGACGGCTGCCGGGCTGTGGCCATCCCCTCCATGATAATCTACTGTGTGCGGCACGGCTCCCTGGCCGTGCGGGTTTTCGCCGTCCGGCAGGAGCCGGAGTGTGTGAAACCAGCCTAAGGGCCTTAGATATGTCTCGTCTCCAGATCTCCATCTCCATATCTCCTATTGGGAAAGTCTGGGTATTGACTCCCTCACAGGCCTCTTTTCACAATCCTCTTCTATCAATCTGTGACCTTTAGAGAAAAGTTTCCCTCAGGCCCTTCAGCTTGGTTTTATTACTCCCAACTTAAACGTTGGGTAGAAAAGGTGGGTGGAGTTCCAAAGTCTTTCCATGCCCCCCCCCCACCATATTTTTAATGAGATTAAGTACAGCTTCCTCACGTGGTGCCATATCCTTTTGGTATGACTTATTGGGGCAGATGTATTAATCTGCCTATAACGTTTGGCGAATAACGAGTCCCGCTTCTTCAGCATAACGTGGAGAAGCAGGCAAACATTATAGGCAGATGTATTAAGCAGATAAGGAGAGCTGTTATCCCCAGCAGATATCCCCTTATCGGCTCCCTCGCCGCCCCGCACATGCGCACTCGCAGTCCCCCGACCTGGCCGGCTTTCTGGGCAAGCGCAAGATCTCGCTAAAACCGCGAGATCTCCAGCGCAGTCCAAGGCAGTTGCAGGGCTAGCGTTGTCCCCACAGTGGGGGATAGGACAACGCTAGCCCTGAGCTGGCGAAGTGGCCGGGGTGAATTAACGCCTTGAAGGCTGTTAACACATTGCCCCGGCCGTTAATCCCTGGGGAGGGGATTGCAGGGGACAGCCCCGCCGAGCGCATCTCAGCGGGCTGTCACTAGCGCACGTTAGGTGCGCTAGTGATACATTAGGGAAATCGTAATCCCCCCCCCCCCCCCTCAGTTAACCAGCGTTATCCACTTAGCGCTGGTTCATACGGGATGCAGTTAAAATCCCGGCGGTCGGGATCCCGGCGTTCAGAATCCCGACCGCCGAAATGCCGACACATTCTCCCTCCTGGGGTGTCCACGACACCCCTGGAGGGAGAATAAATTAGTGTGCCGAGCGTAGCGAGCCCGCAAGGGGGGGCGATCCACGTCAGCATTTCGGCTGTCGGGATTCCGGCGTCGGGATTCTGATCGCCGGGATCCCGACCGCCGGGATTCAATACTGAATCCGTTCATACATCTGTCCCATTGTCCCCTCCAGATTCGCTAGTTAAGTCCCCTGCTCAACTGAATTGGGAGAGTGACCTCCACCGCACCTTTACTCTCAAACAATGGGAAACTATCCATCGGTCTTATTTTTATCTCTCTAAATGTACCAATCCTGCTGAAATGCATAGATTGTACTTTACCCCAGCTAAATTACATAAAATATGGCCTGTTACCGCTAAACTTTGCTGGTGCCTCTGCAGTCACGAAGGTACTATTTTTCATGTTTTTTGCGATTGCCCTATTGTACAGTCTTTTTGGCTTAAAGTGGGGTGTGGATCGTTTTATCGACCACACTTAGGTCGACAGTCATTAGGTTGACAGGGTTCTAGGTAGACATGGGACACATGTGTTAGGTCGACATGGGTTTTTCACCATTTTTTTTTACCTGAATGTCGACAGTCGGAAGTGAACCGCAGCCCCTCGCTTCGCTCACAATGCTTTGGGCACGGTGGCTCTCTGCACACTATTTTACTAGTGGATGGTAGGGCATGAAATACCTTTTCTTTGTTATTACTTTAAATCCTCAATACCTCTGTACGCCCTGCTCCCTCAATCCCCACTCCCCTTTCCCTTTGTAATCCCCTTTTTTGTTTACCAATTTGAAATAAAGATTTAATGTTGAAAAAAACAGAATGCCATTTATTCTATACTCTTTCCTTTTTTGCTTCAGCAAGCATCATGCCAAGCTATTGGGTAACTGTTCATATCAGGAACCTGCTAGTACTCCCATTCTGAAAGCACAAAGCTGTGTACCCGCTGGTGATCTTGGCATAGGCTATTTGGCACAAGGATGTACCAGGATATTTTACCACCCTAAGCTGATCCTCCACTTCAGTAGGTACTGTTAAAGTGCATTACATATGACCAGAGAGACAATGAGTGAAAAGTGCAGGTTACGTAATGTGTCCGTAACCTGCTTACCCTTTATACCTAACTACGTGCGAACAAAACGTAGCGCAGCGTAGCGTACCTTTTATTGTGTATTTTGCACTAAGAACCAATACCTTAATACGAGATCCTTTCGCAGTACTTTGTCTCTAATCTGCGAATATACCTTAAAGGACAGAGTCCGCAATGTACCTTATCGCTACTATGCGAATAAACAGACACGACCACTGAATAGGAATAAGGAGATTAGAACTCCATAAAAAGGATTGTATTTAAGTCCCTAACGGACAAAAAGGGGGTTACAGAAATAAGAATAAACAGGTATAACAGGTAATACAATATACTAACAATGAATACTAAACAGACTCTACTAAGGGGAAAGAATACAGTTACAAGACACAATCAGCCAACAATACTTATAAGAATAAATACCGTGAAAATGCAACCGTTTACCGTGGTCATCTAGTAAGCGAAGCGCAGTCCGGTCAGAGCTCACTATCGTTCAGGAATGAACTATAGTCCGGTAGGAAGGTCCAGGGAAAGTAGATGTGCCGAAGAGAGCGAGCCTGCTCCGGGTCGCCTATCTTATAGGGTCCGAAGGGGGAGGTCAAAGGCCATTCTCATTGGTCAGAGATCATATGTCCGGTCCACTGTGATTGGAGGTTAGACGCTGTACCTGGTCTGACCAGGTGCAGGGGAGTGAACTTTAAGAGTCCTTTGTTTGGTGGTTTCGGCGTCAGCAAGGATAAGAACCGGTTTGAGCTAGTTTCCTTTGTTAACTACTTACAACAGAAACTGTCTCTGGAATATGGATTATGTCCATAACTATCGGGCAATGTACATTGCGACATATTCGCAATGACCGGAATACTTCGCATAATGAACTGAGCGGAACGGTACTAAACACGATACAGACAGGTGTGTGCAGGGCTAACTAAGCTATGTGTGGCGTTCTAAACCTTTTAACTATATTTCATTTCGTGTAAGTGTGTTATTATGAATTTATGTGTGATAGTATGTCTACTCTTCTGGTCCACATTGTCACACATACTCGGGTATGGAAACTTTATTTGCGCAACTCTGCGAACCAAAATGGCGGCCATACTATCACAAAATGGCGTGTGTGTACCTAGACTTTCACAGTACAATCATGTCACATGTACTGTAAAGAGAATTCAGCCAGGACCATTCAGCTAGGCTCTGGAAATGTCCAGTGGCCCTTCAGGCAATTGGGTGCCCCTACAAAATATTCACAAGAGCCATCGGCACAGCAGCTGTGCGGAATCTTGTCCTTGCACCCTAGGAGGTGGCACATATTACAACAGCTGAGCTTCCGCATTTAAAGCCCCATTGTTCATTTACTGATTAGTCCTTCAGGCTGCTTTATAAACATATAACTATTAGTACTACTGGAAATAACAACTGCAGTTTATTATTATTATTATTATCGTTTATTTATATGGCACTAAAGGGTTCCGCAGTGCCTGACAATACATAGATGAGCAAAGAACAATACAAGAAAGATTGGGATTTACAGTACAAATGCAAACGAGGACAAGTACATGGTAAATAAACCAGACTGTTGCAACAGCAGACACTGACGCAATTGTAACCGTGGCAGATATATATTCTAATAGAAGGGAACATGTCATTATAATGAGAGAGTTAATTATCTGCTCCCACAGTTTAAAAAAAGAAAGAAAAAAGATTTGGCAGCCTTTTCTGAGAAGGAGGGTGTAGAAATCATCACTTACCTTTATAAACTGCTGCTATTGTGACAATTCTCTCAGTTTAGTTGGATGATAACTGATATTAACATGGCATTCAATAAGAAAGGCTGGCTTCCAAAACACTAGCTCTGAGACTTAAATACCCCCTAAATCCAGTATCTGAGTCTAAACTGGATGTCTATACTCAAAGGACTCTGAGATGGCAGGTAAGTTACATTGTTACCGTTATGGAGCACCCTACTGCTGACTTTGGCTTAATGTGAGTGCGGACTTGCAATATGGTGTGTGTATATAGTTTTGTTTTTTTATTTTGATATTTATCTTTTAACTATGTTTAAATGATACTGGAATTTCTGAGTGACATAATCTGAGTACAGATTAGGGGTGTTTACACAGCGTTTAGAGGATTAACCCTTAGCAGCCTGCACTCGTCGGGGCATTCCGGGTCCCCCTAGCAATAATAAAGTCAGACAAAAAGGAGGGGAGTGCTGGTGCTCTGGGGTTTATGGCAGTCAATATCTATGCTTGTGGTGGAGATGGGCTGATGTTGGAGAGCTGGGAGCAATAGCTGTTGGCTGGGTGTTGTGGATAGTGTTCAGAAATCAGACGGCTGTAGATATTAAATATTAACCTGTCCCACGGTGTGGCAGCATTCAAATTCTAGCGGGCTAGAGGCTGGGGGTTCAACAGCATGGGTCCCTCACATCAGGATCAAAACTGGATGCAACCTCTTATACAATGGCAGGGATCAGTATAGGCTGATGATATGCAGATAAAAATAGTAGTAGCTTCCGGTAGGTATTGAGGAATCGGCGTGTCTCACACTGTAGCTGAAGGTTCCATGCAGTGAGGGTGAGTGGACATATATAGGGGAAGATAATGCATGGGCTTTTGTGTGAAAGCACAGTTTAATGTACAAAACTACTTTACATGTAAAAACAGAACATGGAAGGCAGTAGGTAAAGGACAAATTGGCTGGTATATTGTGTGGGTGGCTGTCCCAAACGCGTTTTCATCCTTTTCAGGACTTTTTCAATGGTGGGGTGCATGGTGTAAAGGTACCTGATTATAATGTGGTGTCCTGGGCTTGCGTCACCCCCGGCATCTGGTTTCTTCCGGGTGGTGGTGTGCGCTAGAGCCCGATGTGCGGTATTGTGCTGGAGTATGGCTAGTGGAAGATCATGCACATGTGCGAATCCTGTCACTGGATCCTCATGCTGTAGCTTCATTATGGGGAGTGTCCATAGATACATGAATGTATCTAGGTTGCAAGGTGAGTAATGTCTATGTGGCGCACTAAACATGGTGCCTGTGTGTCTGCCCCCTATAGTGATGGAGTGGTGATGTAAAGGGGTGTGTATATGACGAGCTGGCAAGGAGAGTGTGTGTGTGTGTGTGTTGTCAGACATAACTCGCATGAACGGTGCCTGTCTAACGCCTGGAGCATATTTCAATCTATGTTTCGAAGGAGTACGTAGATCGGGATTCTTGATTTGGGGTTGGGAGGAAAGGAGTCAATTATAGAAGTATAGGTATTGGACCATGGGACGATTCAGATCAAGGGGATAATATGATAATGGGACGGGATTGTCCTGTAGTGGGGCATGCTGCAATGTGTATCTGTAGTACATTCTACACCAGAAAAGAGTACTAAATTAAAGCATATATGGGATAATAGGTAAATGGGGAAAACTTACTAAATGGGAAAAACTAAATGATTAGGAAGTCTAAAAGACAGGTGGAATTGAAATTAGAAATATTAATGAAATGCAATAAATTGAGAGGAAATCGGGTGGAAATACCATTGATCTTGCATAGAAGAAAGGGGAAATATAGGCAAATTCTCAATTTGTCTCGCATGATGACAGCAATATTGGTGGACACATTGCAGAGTATTTGATGGTAATAAAACTAAGTCTAAAAAACATAAAAAATACACTCTAATATTTAGCTGGTATGCTGAGAAACCGCTATTCACACAGATATTAATAACATATCTGGGTCGGTCGTTGTGCTGATGGTACCAATAAATCAATGTGGATGAATGTCTCCAGATGTGTGCGTGTGTATGACTGTTTTTAGATCAAGGGTCTATATTCAGTCCTTGTGGATTTAAGGTATGCATGTTGAAGATCCATTTACTTTCAACTAAGTTGATCCTTTGGATGTTATCCCCCTCCGCGCCAGAGTCGCTGTTATGTTCAAGTCTAAAATGAGTGTGCAGGGGTCGCTGTTATGTTCCTGGATGTTTGTGTTGTCCTCCTCTGCATCCTCTCCTAGGTCATGTAGTTTTCGTTTGTTTGTTCTGATTTTTGGGGGCGATACATGTGTACCTAGTTCTAAAAAATTATCCCCCCATAGTGGTGTCTGTTTATCAGTGGATCGGCTCTGTGTCTTTGTAGTGGTTTCCCTGGGTAAGTGGTGGTGATTTGTCAGTCTCTCTAATGGTGTTAACCTCAGAGAGGGATTTCTTTTGTATTGGTCCTTAGGGTGACTTTGGTGAAATCAGTCCACCCTTGTTCAAATGATTGCCTGGCTATATTTGTGTAGGTGTTGAGGTATTCATCCTGATCGTCTATGGTGTACTTAGCTGTCATGTTCCTCCTCACTGTGTGTGGATGTTTCTAGAGGTTCTGGCTGAATTAATGAAGTAGCTGGTTTTGTATGAAGTCTAGTCATGTACTGTTGGTACGAAAGTTTAATCCTTTATAGATCTTTGTTTGTTGTGGTCACTTGTGTGGCTGTTCTGAAGTTTGTTTGGTTAGCAATGGGATTTTTTTAGTAGGGTTTTGTTGACCTTCGATGGTTTCTTAGTGGTTCTGACCATATTTGTCTAAGGATTTGGGATTTTTGGGGTAGTTTGGATTAGTGATTCCACCTGTTGTTTGATGTGTCTAAGCATCAAGGTCTGTAGTGTCTTATATTCCTCATCCCCCTTATGTGGTTCTAGGTGCGAGTCTAACTCCTTTTAAGGAGTTCTCTAAGGCGGTGAGTTCTTCGTGTCATTCTCTAATGATGAGTTTTGTAAGTTCTCTGAAGCCGTTATTGCGGATACTGTCCCACTCCTGAATAAATGAACTGTTGTGCTAAGAATCTGAAGCTGGCCATACACAAGTGTGCCCTATTCACCCAATTCTGAGAAATCAGGTAAAAAGTGTCAAATTGTATGCATTTTATCTCTGATTACAATCCAATGCATTTTACCATGCACATCGAATTAGAGCTGTAGATTGCAATGGCTGCCATAAAGATTTATAGTATTCTGCGGCTATGGCTGGGATTGCATAGGATACGACGAATACAAAAGAACTGCACCATATGCGATCCTCACTCCTAGGAAACTGCCAGAAAATTAAAGAGAAATCGTATGTGACTTCTACCCTCCGAGAAGTCACATAAGTGTATAGGGGCCTCAAATGTCAATATGTTGTATTTTTTTTTTTATTTTTTTTTCTTCCAACGAAGTGGTTTATATTGTTAACTTTTTTTCTGCTCTTTATTTTATCTTTGTCTAGTTCCTTTTATCCTCCCACATCAGCAAGTTGATAAAGGAGCCATAAAGTTTGTTCTGAGTGGTGCAAATATCATGTGCCCAGGTTTAACATCTCCTGGAGCGAAGCTTTACCCTGCAGCAGCTGATACTGTGGTTGTATCCTTTAACAATTAAATAATAGAAATCTAGTTTGGAGGTATGCTCAGTATTATAGAATGATTAAGCGCTTGTATAATGTCTATGTGCATGCCAGAAAAAATAAATAAAATAAAATTTAAGATAAAATAAAAAAAAAACGTACATAACAGATAAAAATTTAGCCTTTTGATGTTTACAACTCCTTTTGGAGTAAGTGGAGTTTTTTTCCCATGGGGTGTTAGCGTGGCTTGCACTTTATTGTAATTGCGGAGGTCGCCGTTGGGATTTGTGGTCAGCGGTATTCAGGAGGGTGTGGATGCCCTAACTGTCCCTAACCTTACCTCTCCTCAGGGTGTTTTTAATTAGCGGCGTCTTCTCCGTCCTTCTCAGTTTGCACGCTGCTTCTCCGAAACCGGAAGTTGCAGTCCGTGCTTCCGGTGGCGGCGGTGTGCTCGTCTCACGTCTCCCCTTCTCTCCTGAGGTATGCTCAGTTGCAGCCTACACTGTCAAAATGTGGGGCTGGCTGTAAACAGAGGGCTCCCTTCCACAGCAAAGCCCTGGGTCCAAACCCAAATTTGGAACACTGTTACAATCTGGGTCAGTATGGAGAGAGAACTGCACCAACCACTACTCTCATGCTGCCCATACACTTGTGAGATATATTGCATGCAATCATTCGATTTCGACCACATCTGGCCAATAAATTGAATGATTGTATGCATTTTTAAGGGGACATTTGACGTGATGCGCAGGCATGCCGGTCGACTGTCGGGTCTCAAGATCATATGTGTTGCACATAATATTTATCGAATTGCAGGAGCAATCGCATGTGGTTTTTAACCACTTGCGATGCTCGAATGCAATCCGCTGGTGAGGGGCGGAGGGAATGCTTTTTCAGCAGCGTGGGGATGGGGAGAGGTGATCGGAGGGACTGCTGGTGGCGGGGGAGACGGCGGGCAGAGGGCGGCGTTATGTAGCGCAAGAAGTAGCTCTAGCGGGCAGTGGGGGTCAGTCAGCGGTGGCGGCAGAAGTGTTTAGATAGCTCAGCCAATCAGAGGGCTGCCCAGTGTTTAAACAATTCTGCGGCCACCGCTGACTGACCAGCACCACCCGGCTAGCACTTCTTGCGCTACATAACGCCGCCCTCTTACAGCACCCGATGTGCCATCTCAAGATGGTATGCGACATTGGGTGCTGCAAAGGGGGCACTTTATCACCACAAGATGCGATTGGGTTCAGTGGACATCGCATTGTGATGTCGCATCGAATCCGATCGCACAAGTGTATGGGCAGCATTACCCTTGTTATTCCCAAGTCGGCAGCTTTTACACTGCACGTGGGTACAGTGTTAATAGTTTTGCCAGTGCTTGAAGATAGTGTCTCTAAACGCCAAGGATCCAGCTCTTCCTATGCTGTAGACAGGACCCAAGTCAGGGTCGGACCATTCAAACTGCCCCATTACCATATACATTTTTGTGTTCAACCAAAGATTCTAAGCAACACCAAGTACCAATAAAGCTGATCAATATAGTATTCTGGTTTGGGCACACCATAATAAAAGCACCCACATAAGCTTGTAAAATGTGCAATGTCTTACCTGGACAAAATCAAGTTTAATTACTTAAGGGAAATGGGACTGTAAAAAAAAAACATACAGGCCATTCCCATAGATAAACAGCCCCGTGCTTAATTGATATGGCAGAGGTTGGAGCAATGTGCAAAGCTCTAAAAACAAAAAAGTCCAGTATACCCTGGTATTTTGCTCTAGAAGCATTGGAAGAGGGACCCCTTTAAAATGTTGATTTCACAATACTACACTATTGGGCGCCCCTTTTTCATCTCTTTTGTTGTAGATTGCAGTGGCGTTGTGTCACAGGGACTGAGACTGAAAAAGGGAGCTGCGGTTCAAAAATTTTTGGAACAAGTGTCTTTGTGGACTCAAATCCACAGTATTTGTGGTATTCTAATTAACAGGTGTCAGCGCACCTTTTCCTGCCTGTGTTATATAATTATAAATTCTCGAAAGAAACTGGTTATTACCACAAAAAGTACAAATCTATTTGAAGTAGACCATCTAGGGTTACACAGAAATAGTCTTCATCGCAAAATTGTATAAACAAGCCAAGCAATGGTGGAAGTGGATCTGAGCGGTCACTGCTGCATAGTCGGTTATACATTTTGGTGCATTGGTGTCCAGCGTCTATGGTGCTGCCATGGGTAGACTCTGCCGATTGGCCACAATAGGTAAATTAGAACTAGAATTCATTTTAAAGGGATTGTTTACCAAAACTTGGGGAGAAAAAGTACCAACCAATCTGCTACAAACTCTTATTTTACTTACAGATAAGATGTAACCACTATCAAATGTACTGGTCCTCTTACTGCTCTTTGTTGTGTCCTTAATGCTTGCAATCAGGCAATCATGGCAGAGGGGAAGCAGCATGCTCTTTGTGTTGGCGTCATGAAGATGTCTGCGGATGATATGTAAGTTCTGCAGAAAATTCTCTTACTTGTTCTGTAGGTTATTGTGTGTGCCAGTGGTTCCCAAACTGTGTGCCATGGCTCTGTGGGGTGCCCTGGATTGGTGGTCCAGGACCAATTCTAATTATTTATGGCTAAATATTTATGGGCAAAACCAGTGCTGGTGGCTGGCAATAATATGTGTACAAACAGAAGCAAATCCTGCCCTTTACCACATAACTCACCCTAGGAATCGCATATAAACCCAATCTAATAAAAAAAAATGGTGGGGGGGCTAGGGGTGCCGTGAATTTTTTTTTATACTCTAGGGTGCCGTGATTCAAAAAAGATTGGGAACCCCTGTTGTGTGCGCATAATGCCAAGGTCTCTAGTTTATTTCCAAACAAAGCAAAGGCTAGAATAACAATTGTTACATTATAAAACACATTGGGGTAGATGTAGTAAGCCTTAACAAAGAGATAAATGCAAGGGTGATAAGGAGAGATAAACGTCCAGCCAATCAGCTCCTTACTGACTTTTTTCAAACACAGCCTGTAACATGGCAGGTGATTGGCTGGACGTTTATCTCTCCTTATCACCCTTGGATTTATCTCTTGTTAAAGCTTAATACATCTACCCCATTGTAACAGTTAGATATTAAAATATGTAGTATAAATATTGGTGTACTGTATACTTCCCAAGAGGAGCACATTCCACTGGGAAAATGGAGTAAAACTTTGGTACTGTATGTGCTTTGGGAAATATACATAATAATCTAATTTAAAAAAATTGTATGTGGAATATTTTAATGTTTTCCTTGTTTTGACCGTATTAGGGGGTACTCCACATTAAGTGGGTTTTTTTTTTTCCTCTTATATCCATGTTATTATTTGAACATGAGTTATAAAGGGTACACACGGTGCGATTTTTGCTTGCGATTTGATTGGGATCGTATCGAATGGTACACAATATGCATTCGATTTGACTATATAGTACAGATCTGTACTATATAGAGTTGCCTGATGAGACTATTTTGCTATTCGATTTACACTACACGGGAGCGCGCAATGGGATCAAATCTGCATTGAATGTAGAAAACACATTCTTTTGTATATTGGTTTTTGCTTCTATAAGCAAAATCCAATAGAAAACTAGTGCATATCTCACCATGTGTACCCTCTATTCTAATATATAAGTGAGGTAGTACATCAGTCCCAATACAGAACCATATAGTATTAAATCAGCACCATCATTTTACCGCATTTACCTTCTATAGCACAACAGTCAGAATATACTCTACATAAATAGATCTATAAAAAATATAAGCCACAAACAAATGTAGCCGTGCTCATCATTGCCACAATACAGCATCTCTTGTGTGTTTGGCGCCAAAACTGCACCACAGTGCTTAATTGCAATATTGTTGCAGTAATGAATTCGATGCATGCACATGGCGGCGAGATCACGCCAGTCACCACATTTGTTGCACGTGGCAACGGTGAGCCTGGCTACATCTGTAAACAAAGCTAGTTTCCGACACTAGACCTAGATTAAACAAGCTGTGGCCATGCGGGCATACTATCTAAAGGCTCAATGACTTGGGTGACAGCTGTGGAGCGGGTAGGTATAATAGTCACGGCCATCGCCATGCTTCTTCACTGGCATATGTACAGATTTACTGCCATGTAACTTAGCTGCTGCGGCACTTGTTTCCTGGGGACCTTGCTGGGTGCCTGTATGGCCTGTACTTGCTGTATGACTGCATCTTAGAGACTCATTGTGTTTTCTTTTTACAGTGAGAAAGTCAATAAAGGAATTGGCATAGAAAATATTCATTATTTAAATGATGGATTGTGGCACATGAAGACCTACAAGTGAAGCACTGTATGCGTACTGGAGAGCACTCTGACTTAATCTAGACTTGAAAGTAACATGTTTTTATTCATGTGGTTGAATGTGATATTTGCTTTCTGTGCTGCTTAATAAAGCAAGTGTCATCTGTGTATATATGTTTCTCTCTCTTTTATGGTTGGTTTTTAGCTGTATTTCCCCCTCACTCTGCAAACTGCATGAAAGATAAGTAAATCCAATAGGTTGATGTATCAAGCAGTGATAAATATGGAGAAGTTGCCAAAAACAACTGGTCAGCATCTGCCTACAATTTTTAATATAGAAAGTACTTGATAAATGCTGACTGAAAGCTATAGGTAGAGAACCAGCACTGGCTGTAAATAATAATCAGAGGCTGTATAAGACAAATGTACAGTATAATCTAAAGAGGGGATGTTTCTTCTAAAAATGTACAATTTATTATACATCTACTGCAAGAAAACATTCATATGAATAATCTGGAATAGCACAAATAGGGGAGCATATGCATATTAAAAAATAAGGCTGCTAATTGCGAGGAACACTCTGGATGAGATTTTGCTGCCCTAGGACCTCCGTAATTAAAAAGTGGCAATAATTTACTAAGTAACCATAGGACTTCCAATTGTGAGAACTATGCCCAGCGTGTATGGACAGCGATGATCGCTATCATCGCTGGGGGGGAAAGCCTCTCAGTGCATACACACTGAACGTCTTTCCCCCTGCCCGTTGCAGTCAGCGGGGAGAGGATGGCTGTGCATAGCGCAGCACTATGCAGAGCCATTCCTCTGCTGGTATTACAAGCAGATGAACGGCTTTCCCAGCGATGATGCGGGAGCGCGCAGCAGCACTCATCGCCGGGCCACACACACTGGGTGGCTTTGAGCTGAAAGCCACTCAAACTTGCTGTTTTGAGTGGCTTTCAGCTCAAAGTCGCCTAGTGTGTATGGGCCTTTAGAAGGATCTTAGAATGGTCACAGTGGAAATGGTATGACCTGGATGACTGTTGCAAGTCTGTAGTCACTAGGGAAATTCCTCTTGGTGTACTTGGAAGAGAGGATTACGATGGAGAGATTGCATAAATCCTCAGATTGCCCAGAGCAATTTAAGCAGAACATGAAGAGGGCCTCAGTGGCAGCAGTCAGTGTTCTTTTCACTGCTTGATACATCATCCTTATATTGGTTTTCACGGATCACCAATACCCAAAACTTGCACAATGTAATGCCCCAGCAGTGGAGATCCCATGCATTCATATGTAGGTATGTCAGAGTCAAATGGATTTGCGTGATTGCTATTTTCTTTGATTCTGATCTCTCTCTCTCGTATGAGCAGGTGATAACTCATGGTGTGGTCTCTGTACACTGGAACAATCCAATATTCTGAATCCAAGGTTTCAAAGGAATCCAATACTCTTGAGAGGGTACTGAAATATAGGTTTCTGATCACACAAAAAATACTGCAATAGCAACATTGATTATTTAAAAAAATGCTACAGAATACGATGCCTTGTGAGTGTGACTGAGATATCAACACTTTTGATTCTGCTTCACTGTTTTGAAACTGTGTTTCATGCACAAAATTATATATAATCTATAACACACACACACATCTGATGCAGGTTCCACTGTTAAAGTCGAATCTGCATTTGTTTAAAATACTCAAACATGCGCATTTTTGACTAAAACACGTTTTTTTTTCGGACCGTGTCGATTTTTCCAACAGTCGAACAATTGCCATTTGTTTTGAACAGATTGAAAATCTGCACATTTCAGTCAAATGTACATTCAAACTGTCTGAAAAATCAGCACACAATGAATACCCCGCTATGTGTATAAGGTATATAAGAAAATAAAAGTTTTACATGTTTAGACTTGGGTTCCATCCCCAAGATATCTTCTTTATGGTAAGAAAATATTTCAACATACAGAAAAATCCTGGGTCCAAATGCTTGACCTGGCAATTTCTTCTGTATGAAAGTGTATGGGACTGGGACTGGAACCCAATCAGTGCTTCATTTTCTGGGTAAAACCTGAAAGATTTATAATGCTTGTTTGTCAAAGTAGGAAGTTTAACATTTAGAATTTGACATATGAAGAGTTATATCCCTTTCACACCGCAAACGCCAGGTTGCACCCAGGATTTGGCCATGTGCCCGTCCCGGGAGCAACCCGGCAATTAGCTGAACCACAGGCGCAGTGGCATGTCAGACAGGGGAGGAGGCAGCACTGAAGAGAGATGCTGCTGGCCTCCTCCATAGAAGTGAACAGGACCCGGGTCACTTGTTAGACTGCCCAGCAACCCAGGTCAGACCCGGGAATAACACTGCTTTTATCCCGGGTTCATTATAAAAAAAATATATATATATATATATATATATATATATATATATATATATATATATATATATATATATATATATATATATATATATATATATATATATATATATATATATATATATATATATATATATATATATGGCACAAGTCATTGTTTTTAATAGGTAACAATACATAATATACACATTATACAGGTTGAGTCTGCCATATAGTAAATGCTTTGGACCAACCACAAAATCTTGCGTTTCTGATATTTCAATACGTTTGGGCTGTGACCCATGCCAAAACACAAAATGCATTTGTTTCATGCACACAATCCTAGGCTGCTATTTACAGTGGTATGTAAATGCCAACAACAACACGCACACTTGTGGCCCCTTCTAGTGCCACACTCGCTCATATTTTGAGCCTGCAGTACTGCAAGTGCAGCATACGGGATGTGTTAGGCAGGGACCAATCCTTTTGCGAAGATGATTTTACTCAGAATTGTTGAAGATAATCGTTATCTGCCATTCTTCCAGTAGTCTGATGTCTACTTCCAGGGATGAAGTGACAAAGGTGGAACCTTCCCATTTGAATGAGGAGCTATGCTGAAAAAACCCACCTGTAGAGAATCTTATTTGCTCGCATCGCAGCTGTGGTGTGAGTGTTTATTGTTCATGAATTCTGGAAGATGCGAAAATAACGAGTTTAGCCATGTTATGACCCTTTCCCACTGCAGCTAAAAAATTGTAAATTGACGATTTTCAGCGCAATTTACAGTTTTAAGGCTGCAGTGGGAAAGTGCCAGAGTTGAAAAAGGGATTTTTGTAAGAACTTACCGTTCGAATCCCTTTCTCTGATATGGTCCTGGTGACACAGCTCAACACTGGGATGTAGGAGGGTCCGAAGGAGCCAGGCACCTATCCTAAAGTTTTCAGAGGGTAGGCTCCTCCCCTACTGCATCCCGGACTCTTCAGTTCAATCTTTCAAAGCCACTGAAATACATTAACTCAGTACAAACGCCTGCACATATTATATGCACATTTTTTAACAATAACTGTTACTTTAACCAATTTAACATGAACAGCATGAACACTGGCATACTTACTGAGCGTAAGGGAGGGATCGCTGTGTCACCAGGACCATATCAGAGAAAGGGATTCGAACTGTAAG
Source organism: Crinia signifera (assembly GCF_055691185.1). Taxonomy (NCBI): domain Eukaryota; kingdom Metazoa; phylum Chordata; class Amphibia; order Anura; family Myobatrachidae; genus Crinia; species Crinia signifera. Next base: position 81,231,398 of record NC_139225.1, on the reverse strand, counting down.
TTCTTACAAAAATCCCTTTTTCTCTTTCAATGGTCCTGGTGACACAGCTCAACACTGGGACGTTCCAGAGCCGGTCCTTTGGGTGGGTACGCTCAGGTCTGCAGCTCTCAGCACTGCTCGCCCAAATGATGCGTCCTCCGAAGCGAACTCATGGAATCTATAGAATTTGGCAAAGGTATGAACAGATGACCAAGTGGCAGCCCTGCAAATCTGCTCAGCTGTTGCCCCATGTCGAACTGCCCAAGAGGTGGCAACTGACCTGGTGGTATGCGCATTTATTCTGGCCGGCATAGGCCTTCCCACTTTGGTGTATGCAAATGCTATCACAGATCGCAACCACCTAGCAATAGTCTGCTTAGATGCAGGCCAACCAATTTTGTGTATGTCATACAACACCAACAAGGTGTTAGTCTTTCTGACACTCTTAACTCTGTCCACATAAATGCGTAAAGCACGCACAACATCCAAATTCCTCAATTTGTCCCTTTTTCTAGAACCCTTTGGGGGTTGAAACACAGGTAGAACTATCTCCTGATTTAGATGGAAGGCAGAGACTACCTTCGGCAAAAACTGAGGCACTGTCCGAAGAACCGCCCTGTCGTCATGAAAAATCAAGAAAGGAGATTTGCATGACAAAGCTCCTAACTCTGACACCCTCTTAGCTGATGCCACTGCCAACAAGAACACCAGCTTCCATGTGAGAAACTTAAGGTCCGCCGACCTCAAAGGGTGCCTTCTGAAGGCATTCCAAAACCAGCGACAAATCCCAAGGCGCTACTGGTTGTTTGTATGGAGGTTTCAACCGAGATACCCCCTGTAGAAAAGTCTGAATTTCGAGGTAAAATACGTAGCTATCCTTTTCTGGAAATAGATGGACAAGGCCGAGATCTGCACCTTTAATGACTGAAGGCTTAGTCCCGATGAGAAACCATCTTGTAAAAATTCCATCATTTTTGATAACTTAAAATGAGATGTGTGTGACCAGTCTCTCACACCATCGAATGTAAGTCTTCCAGACTCTATAATAATTTGCCAAGGATACAGACTTCCTGGCTTTTATCATAGTGTGAACCACTGCGTCAGAAAAACCTTTATTTCTCAGAATGGCGGTCTCAATAGCCAGGCCGTCAAAATTAATCGAGCTGAATCCAGGTGATTGAATGGGCCTTGTTTTAGAAGGTCTGGCCTCAGAGGTAGACGCCACGAGTCCACAGACAACCTCTGAAGCCTCGAGTACCAGGACCTCCTTGGCCAATCTGGGGCCACTAAGATCACCGGAATCGCCTGAGCCTGTATTTTCTTTAATAGTCTCGCCAGCATTGGTACTGGCGGAAAGGCATAAAGGAGATTCCCCTCCCAGGGGATAGTCATGGCATCCACCGCCTCCGCTAGTGGATCCCTCGTTCTGGCATAGAACCTGGGCACCTGATGGTTGAACCTGGATGCCATCAGGTCCACATCCGGAGTTCCCCACTTCAAGGTGATCTGATGAAACACTTGAGGGTTTAAGCTCCATTCCCCTTCCTTGAGCTCCTCCCTGCTCAGGAAGTCGGCCTCTATATTCTCCACTCCTGGTATGAATATAGCTGATACAGCTGGAACATTCTGTTCCACCCACAGGAAGATTCTGGACACCTCCCACATGGTCAGTTTGCTGCGTGTACCTCCCTGGTGATTCAGATACGCCACAGCTGTGGCATTGTCGGTCTGAATCCTTAAAGGGAGGTTCTGTAAACTCTCTCCAGCCAAGGAAATCACTTTCCAGACAGCCCTCAGCTCCAAGATGTTGATCGGTAGAGCCGACTCCTCTGCAGTCCACAAGCCCTGCAGCCTGAGGTCTAAGACTACTGCCCCCCAGCCCCTGAGGCTGGCATCGGTAGTTACTACCAGCCAGTTCCAGGTCTGCAATGACCGACCCCACTGAAGGGAATCCATTTCTGTCCACCATTTCAAGGAGTCTCGAGTGTCCGAAGACCGCACTATCAGCTCCGACTTCATGGTCTGTGTGTTTCCTGACCAAGCCGTCAAGATGTTCCATTGGAACACCCGAGAGTGGAACCTGGCAAACTGCAGCGTCTCGAACGACGCCACCATTTTCCCCAGCAGCTTGAGGCACCTCCATACTGAAATGCTCCGAGCGCTGAGAATCTCCTGGACTAAGGCGACCAGATCCCTGGCCTTTGCCTCCGGGAGAAATACCCGATGGAGATGGGTATCCAGAATGACTCCCAAGAATTGGAGCCTCTGTGACTGTACCAACTGAGATTTTTGTAAGTTTAAAATCCAGCCGTGAGCCTGCAAAAAACTGATGGCTTCTGCCAAATGACTCTGTAGCATGGTTGCTGACTCTGCTTTGAACAGCAGGTCGTCCAAATAAGGTATCACTGTGATTCCCCTGAGTCTCAGCACAGCCGCCATCACCGACATTATCTTTGTGAATACCCTTGGCGCGGTGGCTAGACCAAAGGGCAACGCCTGGAACTGTAAATGCAGGTCTCCTATCACAAACCTCAACAAGGCCTGATGTTCTGGGTGTATAGGAACATGCAGATATGCGTCCTGGACATCCATGGACGCCAAAAATTCTCCCTGGTCTAGGCTCAGGAGCACTGACCGTAGAGACTCCATAAATGAACATTTAGAGACTTCAAATTTAGTATTGGTCTGAAAGACCCGTCTGGTTTGGGCACCAGAAACAGAGTGGAATAAAAGCCTTTCTTCCACTCCACCCTGGGAACCAGAGTAACCACCCCCTTCTCTAACAGGGAGTGAGCTGCTCTCACAAGAGCTGTACGGAGCCGAGCTTCCTTCGGCAAAGATGTGGGGATAAATCTTTTCGGAGGCAGACCTCTGAAAGGAATTTTGTAGCCCTGGGCTATAATGTCTAACACCCAGGCATCCTGGTCTAGAGAAGCCCATGCGTCCCTGAAATGTGAGAGATGCCCCCCCACCTTTATCACTGCCGGGCAAATCCCCTGACAGTCATGCGGAGGGTTTGTCCTCTCCTTTGGTGGCAGGCTTCTTGTGAAAGGAGCCAAACTTAGACTTCGGGGCCTTGCCCCTGGAAGACTGAAACTTTCCCCTGAAAGACTGTCCTCGAAAGGACGCACCACCTCTAGGGGAGGGCCGAAAGGACGGCCTAAAGGCAGAAAATCTGGATGTCTGCTTAGCCGTGGGGGCCGGCAGAAATGTACTTTTGCCGCCCGTGGCCTGTTTAATGATCTCCTCTAATTCTGATCCAAATAATAACTTTCCTTTGAAAGCTAAAGTTTCTAAGGCCTTCTTAGACTCATTGTCTGCTTCCCAGGCCTTAAGCCAGAGCACTCTCCTGGCATTAATAGATACTGTGGACACTCTGGTCGCCATTTTGAGTGCTTCTTCCTCTGCTTCCAACACATACTCTGCAGCAGCCTTAAGCTTCTCCGCCAGCAGCAATACACCAGGGTCAGCCTGTAGCATGGTGCATAAATCATTAGCCCACTCAATCATGGCCTTAGAGACCCAGGCTGAAGCAATAAGAGGACGTAGGGTGAATCCCACCCCTTCAAATATAGCCTTGAGGTTTCCCTCCAGCTTTTTGTCCACCGGATCTTTGAAAGCTGCACCGCCTTGTACTGGTAATACAGTAGCCTTAGACAAACGTGCCACTGAAGCATCCACAACTGGCACTTTCTCCCAAAGCTCCGCATGAGACTCTGGCATGGGGTACAGACTAAGGAATCTCTTAGGCATCTGCAGCCTCTTATCAGGGGTTTTCCAAGCCCCTTCCAACAATTCCTGTAAACCTTCATCTGAAGGAAAAGTAACAGCCTCCTTACGCTGTCGCTTAAACACACCTTTAGCAGGAGTCTTATCCTCCACTGACAGTTTCAAAGCCTGTTTCACAGCTATGATAAGATCCTCTACCCCTGCAGAAGAGGCATCTTCCAAATCATCACCCTGATCCCAGGGGATGTCAGTATACGCTCCCTCCTCTTCATCTACCAATACAGGCATAGCATAAGACCTTTTAGGGGTCCCTGCAACATCAACATCAAACTTGTCTAGTATTTCACTAAACCTGTTGATCCCCCTTGCAGTATCCTGCATCACCTGAATAAAGGCAGGATCTGCCTGGGTAAGAGGCAAGGAGCCAGAGGACTGCTGAGATGATGGCATAGGTCTCTGGGATTCTACCAAGACATCACTCTGTCCAGTAACTGCACCAAAGCGTTCACTGACCTGCCCAGGGCACTAGCCCACGTGGGTTCAATCTGCTCTGCCCTCTGAGGTTCACTCCCCATGGGTCTCACAGCAGCGCAAGTATTACATAAGCCCCCCTTGGCCATCTGCTCAGGGACAAATTTTTGTGTACACACATTACAAGCGCTCAGTGCAATAAGGGCTCCCTCCCCCAAAACCACAGCATGTTGTTCAGACATGATGAAAAGTGAACTACACAGTGCATACAATGTACAAAAGCGATTATACAGGTTTAATGCACTCAGTCACTTACTGTAGCTGTCTGTCGGTTTCAGATACGGGGAAACGATGCCCAGGAAATCCAAACACTCTGCCAGGATCTGTAAGCCAGCTCAGCTCCGCTGCAAGCGTTCTGAAAGGCGCCAAAAGCAGAGTGAGGGAAGAGACCAAAGTCCCTGCTGCTGCGGGGTCCGTGACTTTTGGCGCCAACCACCCCCAGTCAGCCGCTCCCTTGGGAGGATTTCCTAGTTCCAGTATCTCCCCCTCGGCTGGGGACCACTTGGAACATGCCTGTAACAACACTGCTGTCCTCTCATACAGGAGCTCAGTGTGTAAGCTCCGCAGAAAATGGCCGCCGCCATCACGGAGTGCCTGTCCCCCATGATCCCCACCTAAGCGTGAAGCCGGTTTCAGGACGCTCCGGAGCCCAGGCAGCTTCTTAAAAGAAGCTGTAAGTGCTGCACAGGGAGGCCAGACAGCGTCTCCCTTGTGCACAGTGAGCTGACAGGACGTGCTTCTGTCAGCTCCTGCTGCGCTAGCAGTGTGAGGATTCACTATGAGAATCCTCACACTGTGCCTACCTAGCTAGAGTCAAATTTATAAAATAATAAAATTCCCGTAACTACTCTATTTCTTCAGCTGCTCCTGCAGCCCTTTAGAATAGCACCCACTCCAGTGGGCACCTAAAACGAACTGAAGAGTCCGGGATGCAGTAGGGGAGGAGCCTACCCTCTGAAAACTTTAGGATAGGTGCCTGGCTCCTTCGGACCCTCCTACATCCCAGTGTTGAGCTGTGTCACAAGGACCATTGAAAGAGAAATACCGTTTAAAGCTAAATGGTATTTCAACCCGTTTTTAAAGCAGAGTCCTACATGTTAAAATAACGTTTAAGAGGCAGTGGGAATGCCTCTTAAACGTTATTTAGCCTCCAGGCAGTCCCAGTGCCTGATGAGACCTAGTAGTTCTCACTTTGTGCATGTGTAATGAGTGCACGTGCATAATAAAGAGCCACTCATTACATATGCACATATGTAATGAGCGGCTCATTATTATGCACGTGCACTCATTACATATGCGCAAAGTGAGAAGTACTAGGTCTCATCAGGCACTGGGACTGCCTGTACCCCGCATGGACCCCTGCTGCCTCCCCACTGCCCTGCAGGTAAGTACAAGGGGAGGGGAGGTGTGGGCACAGGGCAGGTATGGGGGTTAGGCACTCTTTACACTTGGGGGGGGGGAGGGATTAGGCACTCTTTACACTGGGGGGGGGGGTTTAGGCACTCTACATTTTACACGGTTCACTGCAATGGGAATGGTACTTAAATGGTATTTAAAACGGTAATCTGCTGCAGTGGGAATGCTAATACCGTTTTAAATACCATTTAAGATTACCAGTACTTTAAACTGGTCTGCAGTGGGAAAGCAGCATTAAAGAGTTCTCTGAAAGTAACGCTGCTTGTCTATAGCCCTTTTAGCTTTTACAAAGTGAACACACTGCAAGGTGTTTCTAAGTGAGTTGCTGGGGGATTGGGAATTCTGTGATTATGAAGAATGGGATACGACTGATTAGTAGATCATCCATTGACTGGAGTATTTTGCGTTACAGGGCCATTGCATATTCCTGACGATCAGGAGTGGAGTATGTGACCCTCCTAATGATAATGTTATGTCTCCTAGAGATCCTCTAAGTTGGCAAATTTGTCTTTAACCCTTTGAGTGCCAAGTGAATTTATCATTATTGGTCTGAAAATTGCCAAGCAATTATATTTTATCACTGACCTGTAAGGTTTACTTTACATAGGAAATATCCCTTTTTACACATTTTCTACTTGAATTTATATAACAAATGTGAGTAACGCTGGCATTTTTAGCTGTTATTTTGCATATCTCTCACGGAAATGTTGGCACTCATATTTCCGTGTTTCTCACAGATGTTGGCAATTTTAGCAGATATTTTGTGCATCTCAGATGTTGGCACTCAAAGGGTTAAACATTGAGGGTTTTGTTGTTGTGAACCACGAGGACATCATGAGAGGGTACACATTCCTCCATATTCTCTAGCTGGACCACATCGCCTCCAACCTTCACACTACTTTTCTGCATTGAGGATTCCATATATATATATATATATATATATATATATATATATATATATATATATATATATATCCTTTATTTTAAAATTGAAGTCATTGTACAGATTAGCAAAAGATACAAAGCACCAACAAAAATGTACAGAACACAAGCAACCACTAGCCGTTTATGACCCACAAACCCAGTGTTTTATTTTTAGTTTTTTTCCTGCTGTCTACTCTGTATATAATCCAGCTATAGCCATCCTCAAAACAATTCACTACTGCAGGCATTGCTGCAATAATCATTCTGCATTTAGGCCCTTATTCAGATCTGATCGCAGTACAAATTTGTTCTCAAAATGGGCAAAACCATGTGCACTGCAGGTGGGGCAGATGTAACATGTATAGAGAGAGTTAGAGTTGTTTGAGTTATTTTGTTTCTGTGCAGGGTAAATACTGGCTGCATTATTTTACACTGCGATTTAAATTTCAGTTTCAGCACACCCCATCCAAATGTAACTCTCTCTGCACATGTAACATCTGCCCCACCTGCAGTGCACATGGATTTGCCCATTATGAGAACAAAGTTGTACTGCGATCAGATCTGAATAAGGGCCTTAGTTTGTTAGATTCTGTCGTATGCGCATACCTCCCAACATGACTCCCTCCAGGAGGGACACAATGTTCTGTTCCTGGGATTTCCTCTTGGTGTATGATTGCCATCACATGTGATGAAACACCTTTCTCATCAGTTAACCTGATCAACACAGGTGATGGCAATCATACATTAAGAGGGCAGTGCAGGAACAGAGCATTTTCTCCCTCCTGGAGAGGGTAATGTTGGGAGGTATGTATGCGCATTCTTTCATGAGTGATTCATTTCGTTAGTCTCTGCACTCCTTCACCTTTCTGTTGCAATACAGATTATAACATGCTACCATTTTCTGTGGAATAGGTAATTTGCATAAAATTACCTGGTAATCGTAATAATGTCACACAAGTGTATATTTACTTTTGTCCAGAAACATTTGCACGGTCTGATGCACCAGTGACCAATTAGAATGCAGAAAGGAGTCTTAAGCCGGGTACACACCAGAACGATCCTGATGGTTAGTAGATTGTTAGCAGATTGTGTGATGGTCGCACGATCTGTGGAGCACACAATCTGCTAACGATCTGCATCCAATCTGAACTCAATCCGATCTGAGTCTGTATTCAGTTGAATGGATCTTTTACAGATCCTACCTGCAGCAGGTAGGATCTGTAAAACGACCAAACGACAGGGACGCGCATCGGATGGAAATCGGATCTAAACATGCAAAAACATGCCCAATCTACATTCAATCGGTCGGAATTGGATCCAGATTGATGGAATTGAGAGATGATATTGGTCATAGCAATCATTTTTTCGGTTGCATCCTTGAAAATGATAGACAAAATCTGATTGCTATGGGCCACATTGCCTCTTTTTTATTTTTAAAAGCTTTAGTAAATTTAAACTGTGGGGGGTGGGGTATTTAAATGATCTTGATGTTACAGTACTCAATTGTGGGTAGTTTCACCCGTATTTTTCATCTTTTTGTTTGGTTGAAATGGCACCCATATTCGACCTAAAAAAAACTAAAAATTCACTTTTTTTTCTGCCTTGGGCAATAATCTGCAACATTCAAAAATTCTTGTGAGATTGACAAATCAAAGAGTGAGCTCTGCAGCAACCAAGACACGTGCTGTGGCAGCTAATCTCATATGCGACCAAGGCTTCCTGTAATAGGCAAGTCAATAATGGGACCTATACAAGACTTATGCTGCCCCTACACTTATGCGATCAGATGCAATGCGACATCCCAATGAGATGTCTGATCGCATCAAGTGGTGCCCAGTGCAGCACCCAATGTCGAATGCCAGGCATCGGGTGCTGGAAGTGGCTGTGTGGAGTGCTGGCGGGGAGCGGTGTACGTACCTGGCTGGGGACCAGAGCGGTGGAGCTGTCAGGCAGGCGGCGGGACTCAGCAGGACTTTGAAACACTGTACAGCCCTCTAATTGGCCAAAGCCGCTGAGACCTTTCTCAGCCAATCAGCGGCCTCACATTCAGTATAGTATAGACCCCAGCAATATAGTAATTCATGGTGTTACCGGGATGTGGTCAATATGCTGGCGGTCGATCTACCGACGCCGGAATCCCGACCTCCGCTATGCAGGCACTTTGTCCCTCCTATGGGTGTCCACGACACCCATAGAGGGAGAATTAAATAGTGTGCCGAGCGTAGCAAGCCCGCAGGGGGATGGGGGCAATCCACAGCCCCCCCTTGTCAGCATTGTGGCAGTCGGGATTCCGACGTCGGTATTTTGGCCGCTGGGATTCAGACTGCCAGCATATCATACCGGACCCGTGTTACCTTATGGCAGTTAGTACAGAACACATAACCGGGTATTTGTAAGGAGTTAGTCTGATTTTATTAGTGATGGTAATGAAGCAGATTTTCTTATGCATATAGGTTAGTAGTATGCCATATGGTTACCTTGCTGTAGGTTCAATAGATTCATGTCTGGCCAGACAGAAAATAAAATACCTTGCAGGGCTTGTAGTATACAAGTAAATACTTTTGTGCCTCCCAGTTACTGACGATGAATGTCTATGATGGACAACTTTATCCGGAATATATACCAGTATGTAGATACAAGATGTCAATCTTAGGTATGTATGAGAAGGATGCAGTTAGTTAGAGCTCTTACGCGTTTACCCGCCTGCTGTGAGCCTCAGCGGCTTCCTCAGAGAGATTATAGATAATGCAGAAGTGCCATTCTGAGGAAGTGCCTCTCTCTGACCACTGAGGCTCACAGCAGGCGGGGAAACGCGCAAGTGCTCTAACTACATCCTTCTCATATATACTTAGCAGATGTATTTGTTGGCCTTTAACAAGGCATGGTTGTGGATGAACAGGTGGCCACCTGGCCAGTGATGTGAATTTGCAGTTCCTGGCCTGGTTATCACATACAGTCTTGCCCTATCTGGCTCTTCCCAAAAGGAAGTCACTTACAGATGGAGCCTGGCTCATCCAGGCAGGGGCTAGCAAAATTGCCACCAGCTCCCGCCAGGGGACACGTATACACCCCGTGGCAATGGAGCTCCTCTGGTCCCCCCCCCATCTCTCTGAAGCGGAGATGGGCAGGATGCCGCTGCCCCACCGCCTAAGGAATGGGATGCACAAGCGCCCCAGTTCAGTGTAGTCCCTGTCCACCGGCGCTTGCCAGAGGGCGCCGAGCAAAGATGACAGGGGCTACATCTGGATGTCCAAGATAGCCGATACCAGAGAAATGTGACTAAGGCGTTTCTCCACCTTTATCTACTCGGCAGCATTTTTCAAACACAACAGCTATGTACAGATGTAACCTCGCTCATCATTGTTCTAAATGGCCACTTTGGGTGCCTCTCTCTCTGCAAGGATTAGTACATCTGTCCTTAAGGATTGAATTCTTGGGAGGGTGCCTTGTAAAATAGCCAGGAAGGCATTGTATAAAAGAGATATCAACTCATCTTTGCCTACACACCATATAAAACAGTGGCGTCAAACTCATGGCCCTCCAGCTGTTGTGGAACTACACCTCCCAGCATGCCCTGCCACAGTTTTAGCAATCCATTATATAAAGTCTGTGGCAGGGCATGCTGGGATGTTTAGTTCCACAACAGCTGGAGGCCATGAGTTTGACACCACTGCTATAAAAGGAACAAAGAAGATCCCTTGCCATATCATTCAGTAAGGACTGGAGTGTAGCTGGACACCGCATAGACGGGGTAGGTCAGGCAGGTGTGCACGGAGTTGCTATCACAGCTGCTTCCCGATGATCTGAAAATCTGTATTTTGCAACGATGGGTGTTGGTGCACCTGAATAATTCAGACAATCCAACTCTGCAATCATGTAATAAAAATGTAGCTTTAATAAAAAAACTTTACTAATAGGTCCAGATAACCCCTCATTTAGATTTTACAAGACAGAAAAGAGAGACGACAAAAAAAATAAAATAAAAAAGCCATTCATGATATAAAATAGTTTTTACTTCATACAGAAATTTTAGTAATTTACATTTTTCAGATGATAGAAAATTACAAATATTAAATTTTTACAATAAATGATGTTAGATTTCCCCATACCAGTCCAAAAATATATAAATACTTCAGTAAGTCCCCTTCCCCACCTTAATTTTAATTAAGCTATTGCAACTTCATTTTTGTTCCAGAAACGAATAGTCCAGCATATCAAATCACCAGAGCATGATATCAGTTACTAGACATCCAGGCTGACAATATATTAACATTTCCTATAACTATATATTACGTATATCTAAATATTTCCCCAAATTCAGAACAGTCTACGCAATGTTAAAGTGGAATTGTCAACCAGTTGTGAAACATTTAACATTTAACTGGTACAGCCTGAGAAAATGTATAATTGAAATACATTTATTACCACATGTCATTGTAAAACATCAGCATTATAATGGTTTTACACCTTCTGGGGGGCAAAAAAAAAAAAAAAATGTAACATTTGACACAATTAGCTGTCAGTGTACACAAGTTTTTTTTTTACAGAGAGGTCATGTGATTATTCAGGGCCAATGTGGTGAAAGCTGGCAGTTTAATGTCACAACTCTCAGGAGCATAGTGAGCATGCAAATATATGGAGTTGTCCCACTCCAACACAAAGCTGCCCAGGTTAGTACTAGCTTCACCCTCTGGCATTTGAGAAGCCGAGTATACAGTTATAACACATTTACAGTTCATACTAAAGTCGGTTTGGTAAATAGTTTCTAGCTTTCCTCATAGGAGTATCAAACAAGTAATTTATTTTCTCATAATAGCAGATCCACAGTACGTACAGCCTTGTCGTCGGAGAACAATAGGAGAGGAGCACGATTTCGTGAACAGAAGAATCAAAGCTCTCCTGTCCTATGTGCATCATACCTGTACCAATGGTCATGGCTAATAAAGGGAAGAAATATGAACACTCCTATGACTGTGTAAAATGGTATATAGTTCTTTAGGTCTTGGAATATGTTCTTAACATTATATGGCTTAGGGCAGCATGGATGGTTTAATGTTTAGCATTACTGCCTCACAGCACTGAGGTCATGGGTTCTAATCCCACCATGGCCCTAACTGTGCCCAGTTTGTATATTCTCCCCGTACTTGCGTGGGTTTCCTCCGGGTACTCCGGTTTCCTCCCACAATCCAAAAATATACAGGTAGATTAATTGGCTCCCAACAAAATTAACACTAAAATGAAGGGGGGTGTGTGTACATGTGGTAGGTAATATAGATTGTAAGCTCCACTGGGGCAGGGACTGATGTGAATGTTCAAATATTCTCTGTACAGCGCTGCGGAATGTGTATGTGCTATATAAAGAACTTAATCATTATATTGGCTAGTCACTTCTGTTCCCATCAGTAGGGTTTGTATTGTACCAAGGGCATATAGTGGTTTTTGTATATCGTAAAGTAGCTCTAGTTCCACATTAAATGTATCTTTTCCTCCAAGCCTAGTTTGGGCAGCCGAAAGATTTAAACTCCTTCCACAAAAGGCGACTGAGCCTCCGTGCACAGCAATACTGCTGAGCACAGATCGCTCAGCACACGATGCAGGAGCGCTCTGTGCTGAGTGAACAGGCACGGCCAATGTTGTTTGGTAAGAGAACACTGGCAATGATTAGATTTATAATGCATGAAATATAAATCTAGTCCAGCAATGGCAATACGCATCACCGTCGCAGGAGTGCCTTTACACAGCGATCCGTGCTTAATTTCTAACCGAGCTGGTCTACAATGGCTGCTGGCAAAGATGTTAGAAAGACCGTAGTCCCGAGGCAACTACACTTCCCAGCATGCCCTGCCACAGTTTTAGCAATCCATGGAAAGCGATCCCAAAATCAATATGACGTTCAAATACCAGTCCTCAATGTAATCATAACTAAATTATTGGAACAGGTATTTTCATATAACAGGACTTTGTGGCTGCTGTGAGGTGATGGTATATATCCTACCTAGGAGTAGTTATACTGCCAAATAAGCCCCGCCATAAATATTATGCAGAGTATCACATTTAACAGGCAAAATTAGGGATCATTTCACAACAGTACTTTTATGGGCTTGTTGTTGTAGCTTTTCCTATATTGGAGTAATGTTTGGATTGCTTAAGGGTGCACAAGCAGCAGCATCACAGTTGTGTGCTTTCTACATAGGCCTACACTGGTTGCAACAATACAGACATTCCTCACTTAACGACCAGGTTCCTTTCCTACAACCCTGTCGGTAAATGAATTGGTCATTAAACGAACGTGTAAAATACATACAATACAAGTACAGTCCACTTCTAAATAAAGAAAGAAAAAAGTCATACTCCTCCTATTCTCTGACATGTCGCGGACACGCTGCAAAATGTGCGCAGCATGGGTCACCAAGAGTCTGGGCGGTTCGTAAGTACGAATGGGTAGGTGGGTGGGTCGTAAGTCCGGGCGGGCGTCGTAAATCTGAGCAGCCACAGTGCGGTCGATAAAAGAAGGCCGGGTCGTAAGTCTGAGTGGTCGATAAACAGGTCGGTCGTTAAGTGAGGAATGTCTGTACAAATAATTGTTTAGCATACACAGACACTTATATCCTTACAGTGCTTGTTTCATAAAGTTAGTTGTTCCATTCCCTGTGTTTGCCAGGTTTCACCAAATCTTCTACATGGAAAATCTAAATCGCTGACGCAAGTGGTCACAAACCATACATGTCCTTTAATAGGTAACAGCAGACTGCTTCTGTTGTAAATTATATTTTGTAAACGGGGCCTAGAACTAGCAACATGTTTGAGGTAATGGAGTTAGAGCTTCGTAACAGAAAATAAAATTCGGCACAAACGCATTCTGTAACACAGCACAAGATCATTTGGCAATGGAGTTTAGGTTACCCATTTAAGGCAACATACTTGAATTCAGGTCATTTACCCTCTCCCATAGGGAGCATGCCAGAAAAATTGTACAAAGCTTACTTACCAATGAAACAAAATAATCATCCCAGCTCTTTAAGATTTAGAAAAATAGACTTTGCGTGCAAAAATCACCATGTAAAACTTCTTACACTGAATAGTAAGATAGAAGTTACAGTTCTGACACTGTTGCAAGAGATGAATACAGCTACACTGTCCACAAGAATTGTAAGAGATACAAAGAAGCATGAATCAAGGTCTATCTCCTGCCTAGATTTAATCAAATAGTTTCTTCCAATCCCGACAGCCGTACCATTGAAGTATTAAAAACATAGTGTTTGCAAAGTTTAAGTGTAACTGTCTTCAATCATTATCAGACTCCGGTGGTGGTAAAAATACCAAGGCATCATTAAAGCTGTGTCCATAAGCTCTGAGCCTGTAAACGCCATACATCAGAACCTGCATGTAGTTGGGCGATAGTCCGCTGAAAGTGATCGCCATGTCTGAGCAGCACCCTTCAACTACTTTCTGAGGATCATTTGCCATGGCTTCTTTAATCAGGGAGCCCACAGATTTGGTGTTGAAGACATTCTTTCCCTCAGCATCTTCTGCATTTTCTGCAAATACTCCTTTGTACTTTAGGCACATTGCTAACTGCTTATCGTCAGAGGTCTTCCATATGATGCCACCTTTTTCTGGGCACTTATCTGGTTCATTCATTATCTGGATAAGCCGGCTTACGGTGCCAACACTTAATACTATGCCACCTGCCAAATCAACATAGTCTAAGTCTCCATCCTTTACAACGTGACCAAGGTAGAATGGCTCCAAAGGGTTTTTTGCCAACAGAAAATACTTCAGGTTTTCCACTATGGCAAATGTGGTGGGCTGACAGATTAAGAACCAGTTATAATCATCTTTGTGTTTTTCATATGCCATTTGGATAGCTTTCCTCATCATAACCCACACGTCATTGCTGTCAAGAACAATGGAATCAAATACTTTCACATTTTCAGAGCTATAGAAGTCTACCTTGTCACAGTGTTTGCTCCAGGTAGTCCTGACAGCAGCCCACAGGCTTAAGTCTTTTGGTTTGACAAGGATAACACAGTACACCCTCACGCTTTGACTCAGCTCCCTCTGTTCTGCCACGGACAGTTTCAAAACATCCTCTTTGTTAGGAGCTTGAATGTGATGGTGTTCATGTGGACTTGCAGGATTATGACTCAATTTAATGTGTCCCAGGAGAGTAATGACTACACAAAATGCACCACCTATCAACATGCCTCGCATAAACGAACTTCCTTCCGAAATCATCTTTCCTATAAGTGAAACGAAAGCCCATTATTAAAGTTGCTGATAAAAAAAAAAAAAAAAAAAAAAAAAAACACAACACTAAAAAGACATAAAAAAGGAGGAGAAAATAAAGAGAGAGTCTGAAATATTTAAAATCAGATGGGAATAGCCTTTTAGGTTACATGAGGTTCCATACCAGTGGGACTACATATGTCCTTAAACCATCATTACAGTCCTTCAGAGCTTCCAAGGCTCAAGCATTTCTACATGTTAAAGGCTAATCTACCAGCAGCACTATTCTCAGCGTAATCTCTAACTGCTCCAAGGATACTTCAGTCAGAAGCCATGCTGTAGCTGGCTCATATGTACCCCATTCCTATATGAGCATCATTGGAGCAGATCAATGGAGTGGCCTGTGAAAAAGTTAATAGCGATTAGGCGAAAGATATGAAAGACAATTTAGAAAAAAGTTGGCACTGGAGAATAAGAGACATCTAAGTAGGACATAGACAATAAATCAACATCAGTACTGCGTTACTCAAACATACAAAGTAGTAGTTGGTTGGTGGTGCTCCCAAAATATTCAACATGGCTAAATGACCATACACACTGGGCAACTTTGAGCTGAAAGCAGCTCAGTTTTGTCTTTAGAGCTGCTTTCAGCTCCAATGCCGCCCAGTGTGTAAAGGGCAGCGATGATCAGTGAGCGGTCCCACATCATCACTGGTCCCGCCACTCATCTGCTGGTATTACCAGCAGATGAACGACTTTAGTATGGAAAGTAGTCAACCCATGAGGATTTTTTTTTTACAATGGGCGAAAATTGCTGAGTGTGTATGCACTGAGCGTTTTTCAGCCCAGTGATCAGTGGTCAGCATATACGCTGCGGAAAATTGCCCAGTGTGTGGACCTTAGTCAACAAGTTCCCTATAGATTGTACATAGGACCCTCCAACTTCAAGGTTTGCCTGTCTTATCAATGTTGATTCTATTTGTAAAGCGCAACGGAATATGCTGCGCTATATAAGAAACTGTAAATAAATTAATGAGACAAAGACAGATCCCAAAGGCTTTTTAGGGCACACTTGTGAAATAGGTTGAATGTAATTAATTGAATACATAACTTTTAATTCCCCAAAATATTGGAGACATGTGAAGGTCATTTTTTATGCAATACTGTACATGAGACCGTAAGGGTCTTTAATAAAAACAGACAGAATATGGTGAAAGAAGATTGGTATCATTTATAGATTTGGTACCTCCAGTCAAAAAAAAAAAATAATAATAATTTTCCAGTAATGACAGATCAGTAACAGTGGGACATGAAAATTCAAATTCTACATCTAAAAAAAAATAAAATTGTATATCAATTTCCAAAAAGAAGATAATCCTACAAAAAATATAGAAAATGTAACAACTCTGTTCCAATCTCCATTGGTCACTAATACAAACGGCATTAGTTATTAATATAGTGCAATTTTTTTGTGACAGATTTACACAATTGACAGTTTGCAGAAGTAGAATAAATGCTGCTCCGCTTCTGAAGTTCTAGAATTGTACTGCAACAGGTATTCCTTGGTAGTCTCCTATCCAAGTACTAACCTGGCCACACACTGCTTGGCTACCAAGATCCGATTAGTTTAGGCAACCAGTGATGTATGGCAGTAGGTTGGTGATCAAATGCAGATGGTATAGTCATTGGGTCACCAGCAGGAAGGTCCACAGGGTCATTAGGTTTTTTTTTTTACTGTTTTTTTTAGCCAAAATGTGCCGATCTGCGGTATTTAATGCCCAACCATCCACTAGGGCATGGTGGGAGAATGAAAGTGCCATGCCTGAAGCATGGCGAGCACACACGGTGCTACGTTTTAGTGTTTATGTTGACTACATATTTAAAAAAAAAAAGATGACTTTTTCAATGTAAGGTCATGTCAACCTTCCTGCATGTCGACCATAATGCTGGTGACCTAATGATCCATACCCATGCAGATGAGAGAGTAGGGCTCTCAATATCAGTGCTGTTAGAGCAGAGTCAAAGGAGTTGAAAGGAAGATATGGAAGAGGAACAGGACACATCCGAAGGCAGTGATAGCCAATTTTGTACGAAAGTATAAATTATATAGTAACATACACTTTTTAAAATGCCAACAATTTATACTCATCAGTACATGTTATATAGAGGCTCTTCTACGTGGTCATATCAGATTGGTCAGTTGACAGCAAAAGAAAGTCTAATTTGTTGTCTTCGTCGTTCCCCCCCACCACATGAATGCTTTCTGAACAAAAGAAAAACGCTTGGCACGCAGACAGTAGGATATAAGCAGGAAGTATACTATTTAGGGTTTGAGCTGGTCAGCATGACACACCCATCATCTTACACACGCTTCATTACTTCAACTGCACCCTTCACTTATGCCAAAGTGTACACCTTATGATGTAAGAAAGTCCACACCTTACTACACTACGTACTCCAGGAGAAAGCACTAACCCTTTCAGAGCACACACCATAGAGGCATAGTTGACTACCGTCCTGCATTCTGCAAGAGACTGTCAAAAAAGGGAACAGGGGTTGGGGGAGTTAGTTCTGCACAAGAATATTGATGGAATATTGGTTGATTCCCCAATTTAGTATTGCTATGCTACAATTGCAATAGATATACAAGTGGGGGTGCTGCCAAAGACAATGGGTATGGTACAAGAAAAGAAACAGAAAAGGATTGTCTTTGTTGCTGGCGCACTGAAGAGAAGAATGAGTTTAATTAAAAATTAACTTTTAATATGTTCAATAAAATAAGACCATTAGAGTGAAATATAAGCTACATACATGACTAACAGAAACATTGAACAATTATTAAAATTGCACGTGCTATGTGTGTATCTATTTTGAGTGTGTTGGTAATATTTGGTTTGTCCTTATTACCACAACAGTTCATAAATTGTATTAGTTATTAAGATTGCGTTCAGATGCTATTCAGGGACGGTTGGATGGGTAATCCGACCATATATGTATGGTCAGAGCCTCTATTATGTTCCAATTAATTCTTGGTCATGTATCCTGAAGCTATGATGGTTCAAGTGTGTTCTTAAGTGAAAAATTGGATGGGTGATCTGGTCATGTGTACGGCCAGACACCTCTATTGAATTCCAATTGATCCTGGATCGTATATCCTCAGGGTTGTTATGCACTGGTATGAAGGGTAAATATGTGCGTAACACTCTGTTATGCTATAGAAACACCTGTATGAACGGACACAATTATTGTAATGTGTCAAGGTTCAGTCGTGTGCTGTACACCAGTAATTGCAGGAAAGATTGCATGGGTGATCTGATGATATTGGTGGTCAGATCCCTCTATTCAAAATTGCATGGGTGATCTGACGGTGTGTGCAGTCAGGTCCCTCTATTTATAAAGCAATTAATCCTTTCCTGAGGCCGGAGCTATTCTGGTATATGCTCCGATGAGGTGTTCTTATAGAAAAAGGTGGGGTGGGTAACCTGATCGTATGTACGATCTGGCACCTCTATTTGGTTCTGAGTCGTATGTCCTCACAGTGTTTCTATAGAAAAAGTAGGATGGGTAACCTGATCGTATGTATGATCTGGCACCTCTATTTAGTTCTAGATCGTATGTCCTCAGAGTGTTTTGTTATTTAGGCATCGTTTCAGGAAATAAGGGTAGTAAGCCTACAACACTCTGTTGTGGTAAAGAAACACATAGTTTTTATGGATGACGCAATAATTACTGTGATTAGTTGGTATACAATTGTTGTGGTTATGTGTGAATGTCACACTGTTAATTAGGAATATGTACCGTGCGAGTTTTTATTCATAATCTTGTTTGTGTTACAATCACTCGTATTATTAGGGGTACATGTGAAGGAGTCTCAGGAGAAAATCTTCTGTTAAGTTACAGATTTTAGTTGCGGAGGCAGAATTATATTATGCAAGTCCTATATCCGTTGTTCGGTGTTTAATAGTCCCGTGCTCTGTTTGACGGAGCATGTATCCCAAACGGCTGGGTACAGACGGGGAGATTTTTGAATATTATCTCTGCTTATTGTACCAAATGGTCTGTTCAATTGCGGACCTTATTCCCTGTTAAATAGCAGGTAAATGGGGACGGTGCGTCTCTAGATTTAGCATGCACTTTATTAGTATAATCTGGTGTGCTTAGACCAGCCGATTGTATATGCGGTTCGTGCACCTATCAAAAATTATTATCAACATAAGTGGTATATTGTACACATTTAGGATAGTACACGTTTAGGTTGGATAGATGTAGGAATCTCCGCTGGACGCTATTGTGCTGATTCTGCTCTGTGCAGCCGGTCGCGAAATATGTAATGCTAATTATAGCTTGCACAATGCGTGTCTAGGATAGACAGTTATTGGACCCCGCAATACATGCAGTGTATTGATTTAGATAATTGGGGCTCCGTTGGAGTGGTATCTCACTATGTACAATGCTTGTACCAATAAGCTCTCTTGTATGGAGCTGTGCGGTATAGTGCTGATTGTATTCTGTGCGATAAGTCGCAAGGTGTGTCACTCGTTTGTCCCGCTAAGCAATATAGTTGCTATGTGGGGCAGTGATGCTACAATTCTGAGACCTCGCTGAAAAGTGTTATCACATATATCGCTATGCACAATAATGGTATCAATTATGGTTCCCCTATATAGGGCTGTGTATACATCCGCTGAGCGGTATATTGTTACTGCAATATATTATTATTGTGCAAAGTACTGAGCGGTGCTAAGTGATATAGTGATGCTGTACATTGATTGATTGCAGCTCGTCAGGCTATGTCAATTATTTAGCCAGTAGTGCTAATAATAGCTTATGTAGTACGTATCTAGAGCAGACAATTACAGGACTCCTGTTGTACAGTATGTTTACACTTTGTCAGAAATTATAGCAAGTTTTAGATACATATCAAAATTCAGTAACCGCGCTGATGATAACTTGTGTGGTACGTATCTAAAGCAGATAATTGCAGGGCTCCGCTGTGCGGTGTGTTTGCACTTTATCAGAGATTATAGCAAATTAAGGTGCATGTCAAAATTCAGTGACTGCAGGGCTCCGCTATGCGGTATGTTTACCCTTAATCGGGAATTATAGCAAGTGCCGGTATATGTCAACCGCCGGAGCTCCCGCTAAGCAGTGTATGCTTGTGCATAAAAGTTATGCTGGTTAGAGCTTTATTGGATAGGACTGAGCGGACCTCCGCTAGACGGTACATTAATATTGCACAATGATTGTGCTAGTTTATAAAATCAGCTCCATGAGACTACACAGATCATTGATTAACACATAATATTAACACACATTTGTCTATAGCACGTGCAAACGGCCAACGCGCGTTTCACATATGGCTTTTTCAAGGCTGAACCCGAGTAACATCATTGGTGGGTATATATCAGATATTTTGACCAATCAGGTATTTTGTTGTGGTCATCTGACATTCTGGCGTCATTCATTCTTAATTATACCAGTGTTCTTCATGCCGTGTTGAAGTTGAAGATATGTCCTGTCATTTTCTGGTATATTTCTTATGCGCTAATTCTTGCGCTAGTATTAGAGTACATCGTGGTATGATATTCTTTATTCTGCATGTTTTGCCCGTAAATACAGATGTGGCTCAATGGTTTTTGCAGGATAGCATGATATTGACATATTCCACATTAAAATCGATACATCTATTGTGTTGACACTCCATGCATATTTGTTACTGTGCCGTTCATAGATATAAATATTAGTGCTGGTCCATTAATTATTGTTTTTATGTTTTAGTTAGTGTTTATGTTTGTTTTTATTATTTTTTATTTTTTATTATTTAAGTTTTATTTTATTTTCTTCTTTTTTCTTTTTCCTTTTTCAGGACAGGAGTCGTGAGGGAGACACGCAGGGAGTGAGGATATCACTGCAAGCTAACGGTAAGTGTTGGAAAAACGTGATCAACAAAGGGGAAGCTGGTTCCTCAAATTGAGTGAAATGTATGAGATTGTAACTACATGTGTCCTAGTGTCCAGGTAGTGATTGGGTGTGGGTGAAGGGGTATAATACTATTATTGGATCAGTTACATCATAACTGAATAAGTGACATTTGGAGGGGGAAGTGATTGTGGGCTTTATAGGTTGTAACGCCGTGATGGTGATAAATAGGGGGTCATAGTGAAATTTGCTGAGATTATACTGTGTTAGGACAGTGAGCATGAAAATCGATATTGTTGTGTTGAAATAATGGGCATGGTTCATTCAGGGACACATGAAATATCAATGATTTTCTGAGATAGTAATCATGATTGTTCTCAATTGGTGAATATGGTTGATTCTAAGGCAAGGGTGGGTGTCTGGTGGTAGGACATAGATTAGATATCGATTGTTTGTGGATTTCTGAAGTCTCACAAATACGGTGAGAAGCTGTTAGTTTCGTTGAGTCCTGTTGGCTGCAGACTATTCATTAAGAATATCATCTTGGTTTCCTGTTGAAGAAGGAGTTTGTCGATGTCTCCCCCCCGTATGTTCATCTGAATGTGTTTCATGCCGAAGGCTTTTAACAATTTGGGGTCGCTGTTGTGAAATAGTAGAAAGTGGTTGGCTATTGGAGTTAGTGTTTTAAATTTGAGTTTGTCCTGTTTGGCGTTTCTGATACTGCCGATGTGCTCCAGGATTCTCACTTTGAGTTGTCTTTTTGTTTTGCCTATGTATATTTTGTTACATGGGCAAGTTAATTGGTAAACCACTCCCACTGTAGTGCAGTCTATGTAGTTGTCAATGGTCCATTTTTTGTTGTATCTGTCAGTGAAGCCTGTAGTAGGTACCATATATTGACATGCCTTACAAAGTCTGCATTTGTATGAGCCCTTTTTGTTATACAATGCTTTCTTGGGGGGTGCTAGATGGCTCTGTACCATTCTATCCTTCAAGTTCGGACAGCGTCTCCAGCTCGTTTCAACTTTGGCAGGTAGTATTTCATTTAAATCTGGGTCTGTTTGTAGAATCCTCCAGTGTTTTTGGAGTGTTGAAGTGACCTCACGCCATTTACTATTAAATGTACCGATGTACCTGATTGGTTGTTCTCTTTTTTCTTTGGTTTTAGGGACCAGGAGAGATTCTCTTGTATATCTCTTGGTTTCATTCCTTGCTGTTTTGATTATTTGGTTACTGTACCCCCTCTGTTTTAATCTGTTGCATAATTGTGCTTCTCTTTCATGGAAATCCGAAGGTTGTGAGCAATTCCTTTTAGTTCTCAGGAGTTCCCCTTTGGGGATACCCTTGATGGTAGCTGGTAAGTGGGAACTTGATGCGTGTAGAATGTTGTTGGTAGCGGTTTTCTTGCGGAACATATCGGTTATGATTTGGCCATTGGTTTCAATTCTGATGGTTAAGTCCAGGAAGTTGACTTCTGTCTGACTCTCTTCTCCAGTGAGTTTGAGATTTAGATTGTTTATGTTTAAGATGGAGATGAATTTCCTAAGATCTTCTTGTTGGCCGTCCCATAGGATCAATACATCATCTATATATCTTAGATAGATCAGCATGTGTTTGGTGTATTCTTCATACTGCTCAGAAAAAACCACCTCTTTTTCCCACCATCCCAGGTAGAGGCCCGCGTAGGTTGGCGCACAAGCTGTGCCCATCGCGGTGCCCCTAACCTGGAGGTAGTACCTTTCATTGCACAGGAAAAAGTTTTTAGTTAGAACGAATTCAAGAAGCTTGAGTAGAAAGGGGTTTAGGTCTTGGTGTTTCCCCATTTCTAGAAAGTATTTGATTGCTTGTATCCCATTCTTATGGTCAATGCTTGTATACAAGCTTTCTACATCGTATGTAGCTATCCATGTGCCTGGGTTCACTGATATATCCTGTAGTCTGGTGAGGACATCCATAGTGTCCCTCACATACGATGGTAGTGACAATAGGTATGAACGCAGATATTGGTCCACAAAAATGCTGGCCCTCTCCGTCAGGCACCCCATTCCCGAAACAATGGGCCTGCCCGGAGGGGAGGTCTCACTCTTGTGGATTTTCGGGAGCAGGTATAGTGTTGGTGTAATGGGTTTATCTACTTTCAGGAAATCCAGGTCTTTCTGTGATATGGTTCCATTAATAAAGGCTTCATTGATTATGTTGTTGTAGATTCTTAAATAGTCGGTGGTGGGATTGAATGTGAGTTGTTTATAACATGTGTGGTCTCTGAGTTGCTTGTTTAATTCTTTGATATATAGGTCATTGGACCATAGGACTACGTTGTTGCCCTTATCTGAGGGTTTAATAACAACGTTTTCCCATTTTGATATCTGATGGAGGGCATCTCTTTCTCCCTGTGTCAGATTGTCATGTGTTACGACAGGTGTATTTTGTTTGCATAGCTCATCAAGATCTTTGGAGACTAAATCTAGGAAAACTTTAACTGGTGGACAGATTTTATAGTCGGGGAAGAAGGTAGATTTCTTCTTTAGTTTCCTGGCGTCGAATGGGCCTGAGTTGGGTTGGGCTCCTTCTTGTTCTGCTTCCAGGTCTTCCAATATTTGGATCATTGATAAGTCTTCATCCGTTAGGGTATTAGATGTGTCGGGCATGGAGTATTGTTGTTTTAGCTTGGACTGGTTGTGGAAGAATTTCTTTAAAAGAATTTTTCGGGTGAAAAGGTGGAGGTCCTTCTCACATTCAAACCGGTTAGGTTGTGTTGTGGGTGAGAAGGATAATCCCTTTGAGAGAAGTGAGATTTGGTCTGGGCTCGGTGTAATGTCGGAGAGGTTGATTATTTTCATCGCATCAGAGTTTACGTCCTGTATCTTCGGTTTTCCCTGAAGTCTTCTCTCCAGTCTCTCTTCTCTCTTTTTCTTCTTTCTACCCTTGCCCCTCCTGGTCTTGTGGTGTCTATATGGGGGCGATTCCCTCTCCCACCTACATCTAAAAAATGTCTCCCTCTGCCTGGATTGAACATACTTAATGAGCTTTCACCTTCAGATGATTCCGCATCTGATGTTGTATAATTCATAGCATTATCCTCTTTGTTTCTTTGGTTATAGGATTTCCACCTGTAGACATTATTTTGGGCAAAGTCCATTTTGTCTCTGTGGAGTTTCCTGCGTTTTCTATCTATAATGGTTTGCTCAAATTCCTCCAGTTCTTTTTGGTATTTTTTGTATGTGTTTTGAAATTTCTCTATTGTCTCGAATCTTTTAAGGCGTTCGCCTAATGTTGTGATTTCAGATGCAAGAGACTCCCTGAAATAGCAGCAATCTCCCTCTCGCCCTCATTAGTCTAACAATCTCCCTCATTTCACCTAGCCCACATTACACTGTTAAATTTTTTTTGGGAAAAAAAAAAGGAGTGAGAAATAGGTACATTTACATCAGTGGTCAGGGAACTCTATCCTCATTACCCACGCAGTGCATGTTTTGCAGGTCTCCTCACAGAATCACAAGTGAAAGAATTAACGGTACTTTACTTTCACAGCGCCACTAGATCAGAAATCACGGCGCCACTAGATCAGAAATCGCGGTCATCGCGGGCATTGAATGCACTTAAAAACGGCCGCGACCGACGCGATGCCCGCGATTTCCCATAGAGATCAATGTTAAATTTCTCAATGGACCCGATTTGACTGTTAAATGCCTCAATTGACACGATTTTTCCATAGGAAACAATGTTAAATGGCCCACAGAGGCCAATTAGCCCCCCTGAAGTGTGAAATGGCCCCCACAATTGTTAACGCCACCCCACGATCAACGCGAACCCGAAGCGTGGCGAGCGCATCGAGCCCGCGAGGGGCGGCGGTACGCGTCCTACGACCTTTTCATGCCCTACTATCCACTAGGGCGTGGAGTGAGAATAGAATAGTGTGGCGAGCGCAGCGAGCCACCGAGCCCGAAGCGTGGCGAGCGCAGCGAGCCCCGCAAGGGGACGCGGATACCTTCACAGGTAAACGCGTCCCTTCGCGGGCTTCACAGGTATCCTCGTCCCCTCACGGGGCTCGCTGCGCTCACCACGCTTCGGGCTCGGTGGCTCGCTGCGCTCGCCACACTATTCTATTCTCACTCCACGCCCTAGTGGATAGTAGGGCATGAAAAGGTCGTAGGACGCGTACCGCCGCCCCTCGCGGGCTCGCTGCGCTCGCCACGCTTCGGGTTCGCGTTGATCGTGGGGTGGCGTTAAAAAATGTGGGGGCCATTTCACACTTTACGGTGACTATTTGGCCTCTGTGGGCCATTTAACATTGTTTCCTATGGAAAAATCGTGTCAATTGAGGCATTTAACAGTCAAATCGGGTCCATTGAGAAATTTAACATTGATCTCTATGGGAAATCGCGGGCATCGCGTCGCGGCCGTTTTTAAGTGCATTCAATGCCCGCGATGACCGCGATTTCTGATCTAGTGGCGCCGTGAAAGTAAAGAAGTACCGAATTAACTCCACCTGCGGCCCTTATAAAATGTGTCTGAGTAATTAGTACACCTATTCACCTGCTGGGTTACCAGCAAAACATGCACAGCATGAGGACCGAGTTCCCTGACCACTGATTTACATTGAATCATCAGTGCCATTTCTCAGCACTTTACCAAGTATAGTATCTCTAATACCCCTTTCCCATTGCAGCTCTTAAACGGTAAATTGCTGGGTTTTTTTGCCTTTTAAAATGGGTAGAGCTGCAGTGTGAAACGGTTAAAAAGCAGTGTCAGAGCCGGGGGGGGTTTTGGCAGTGAGAAAGGGTCTATTTCTATGGCTTGAAAAGTGTTCCTTTGGGGTTAAATGGGTTGAATGTGTGAATGGTATTACATGCTATTTAAAATGGTTTTCAGCTGCAATGTGAAAGGGGTGTAGTGGCTCAGACCTGTTTTAAACACAATTTTGAAATACCGGGTTTAGGCAATGTTAAAGCAGCATTACTAAAAGGTGCTTACACACGGGGGAGATATATTGCTAGCAATATATTGCTGATCAATATATTGCTAGCAATATATTGCTGATCAATATATTGCTCAGTGTCTCCTTTTCATCGGCGACCAGAGATGGCGCAGAGGTAATCAGTTGGTCGCAGGAGCAAGCTCCTGGATTAGAGATTAGAATGGGGCTGAAAACGGGTACGCGCACCCGGCGATTTATCGCCGGGGCAAACTCCCATCACTGGCAATACGGTCGCCAGCGACCATATTCCCAGCTATTTCAGCCCCTATCGCAGCCATGTGTACACGGCTTTACTGCTTTGGAGCTCATCTACATTTGGCTGTAAGTAATTTTAGAAGATTCCTCTCATGCCCCTTTCAGACCGCACTTTTAAAACGGTAAATTGCCGTTTTTTTACCGTTTTAAAACGGTAATGTGTGCGGTCTGAAAGGTCCAGTCCCACTTAACCGGTTAGAAAATGCCGTTTTTTCTAACCGGTTAAAATGCAGGGTCCTACCCGTTTCTGAACCGGTATTTTAGCGCAAAAATCGGCTCAGAAACGGTATTTAGGACCCAGCCAATGAGCTGGGTCCTAAATTCAGCAC
Source organism: Crinia signifera (assembly GCF_055691185.1). Taxonomy (NCBI): domain Eukaryota; kingdom Metazoa; phylum Chordata; class Amphibia; order Anura; family Myobatrachidae; genus Crinia; species Crinia signifera. The sequence continues at coordinate 81,205,109 of NC_139225.1, read as the reverse complement.
AGTGAATACTTAATGAGCGCTCATTAAGTATTCACAGCACTGGAGCCCCCCCCCCCCGCGCGTGTCGACACCCCCCGCGCGCGTGTCGACGCCCCCCCGCGCGTGTCGACGGCCCCCCCGCGTGTCGACCCCCCCCCCCCGCGCGTGTCGGCGCCCCCCCGTGTCGACTTACCCCGTGCCGGTATCTCCGTTGTGGTTCCCGGCACTGCAGCTCAGTATGCTCGGAAAGCACTTATGAAAAAAGTGTCTTTCAGAAAATGGCTGCCCCCCATACGGAAGACAGTTTTTTTAAACAGGGTTTCCTATGGGGCAGCCATTTTCTGGAAGACACTTTTTTCATAAGTGCTTTCCGAGCATACTGAGCTGCAGTCCACAACGGAGGTACCGGCACGGGGTAAGTCGACACGGGGGGGGGGGGGCGCCGACACGCGGGGTGGGGGGGCGTCGACACGCGCGGGGGGGCGTCGACATGCGCGGGGGGGCGTCGACATGCTCTCGGTCGACACGCGAGGGGGGGGGGAGCTGCACGGAGGGGAGGGCTGAAGGCTGCACTGGCTTTGACCCTGTATTTGGAAAGTTTCCAAAAACGGGTCTGCCAGTGTCAAAAAATCGGCACTTAAACGGTAATATACCGTTTAAGTGCTGCGGTGTGAAAGGGGTTTTATCTGGCAGACCCGTTTTTGGAAACGTTTCCAAATACAGGGTCAAAGCCAGTTATGCGGTCTGAAAGCAGCATCAGATGTAGCAGTACACACCCACACTTCTAGGTGCCATGTTCACAAACTCTATTCGCAATCTCCCAGAGGGAGCTAGGCATGCCCTCTGGGTGAAGCATGACACACCCTCAATGGGGTGCTGTACAAAATTATTTTACCAACTATAATCTCCCTGAAACTAGTTTTCAAAAGTAGGCAAGTATGCATAGAGGTTACCATGCCTATTCCAACTCAGGGAGCAGGGACAGCAGATGTTTGTATAGTTTTGAGGCTTGTGCAGCTATTTGCACAACTTTCAATTCATTCAACAGTTTTTACTCCTCTACTTTAGAGGGTAACATTCTCAAGTGGTGCACTGCTGTAGAAGGGGACACTTTAAAAAAACAAAGAGCATACATACACAACAGCGATATACAAGGCAGACAAGATAATATGGGGTTCGATGTACTAAGCCTTGGACAGTGCCAACCATATAGCTCCTAACTGTCATTTTTAGACCCAGACTATCATGACAGGAGCCAGTGGCGTAGCTAGGGCTCTGCAGCCCTAGCGGTGGCAGGGGGAGCCGGCGCCATGGTGACGCAGGGACCTGTGGGAGCCGGAGGCAGGATGAATGTGGGGAGCTGTTGCTGAGAGAGCTTCCATTGGTACTGAGAGCCGCAGCAGTAGGGGATGTCCCTGCACCTTATGCTCTGTGGTGCCCAGCCCCTCCCCCCTCATTAACTCAGCACAGGGCCAGGCCAGCATGCGCAAGTGCCTAGCTGTGATTGGAGGTGCTCGGCAGGCACATGCTGAATAGAAGTGCCCCTGATTGGAGGAGCTCATCTGATCCCTGGAACACGGAGGATCTCACACTCACAGCATGGACCTGCTTGTGAGTATGCCTACTGCCTCCACTGTAGCTCCTGACTCTCCCTGCAGCTTGCTTCTCTTTTTCTTGCTCTAATCAGTCCTCTAATCCCCCCTTTCCTTGCCCATTATCTGTCCCATCCCTCTGTCCAGCACCTGTCCCCATCATCTGTATCCTCCCCACATCTGTTCCCCTCTCCTTACCCATCATCTCTCCCCCTCTTTGTCCAGCATTTATACACCCTCAGCCTGCCTACCATCTGTCCCCCAACACCTCTCTGCCCAGAATCTGCCCCCTCTGTACACACACGTAATTGCACTTGTCTGCTTGAGCCGTTTTGAGAGATTGTTGGCTGAAAATCACCCAGTGTGTATGCCCCAGAGATTGGAGACTAGAGATGATGCACGCTCCTGCATCATCGCTAGGAAAGTGTTTCATCTGCTGGCTTTACCAGGAGATGTGGCAATGATGGATGGCTTGTCATCCATCATCGCCGTTAGTGTACGTCTGCCGGGCTGAAAGATTAACCACTTTCAGCCCGGCTGGCCGCCCTGCTGCCTCCCCCCCCCCCCCCCCCCCCGCCGCCGCCTGTCATACTCACCCTGTGCTCCATCTGGCTGCTGCTGCAGAGCCCTGCTCCCCGTCCAAGCTAAACACCCGGCTCACCCCCCCCCCCCCCCCCCTTAACACGAACAGACAGCATTGCTCCCTGCAAACACCAATGTATTTATTTATATGGATATATATTATATTATATATTTCTATTCTAATATATTTCTGGTGCATTTAAATGAATACATTGGTGGCAGTGGGCATATCAAAATATTAACATTGGTGGCCAGCTGTGTGCGTCATCTGATTCCATTGGAGATGGCCATGGATGGTGCAGGGCAAGGCACCCCAGGCGGGGGGGGGGGGGGGGGGATTCCTCCACGGGGGATTATGCAGCCGCATCGCTCCAAGGGAAAGGGCTGGCGGGTGATGCGTACGGCGCTGCATGGCTCCACAGGGGGTTAGAAGAGGCTGGCGGGTGATGCGGTGAGGGCTGCCACATCGCTCCACAGGGGTGGCGAGTGATGTGGCGATGGCCACCGAGTCACTCCAGGGGCGCGCAGGTGGGGGAAGTTGCACACCCCATCTAGTACGTGCATGCCATTTAAATAGATACATACATGGGCAGTTTGCATTTTGCACAATAACAAAATAAACATTGGTGGGCAGTGTTGGCGGTAACGTACACATTGCTGGTCTGTGCCAGCAATGCATAAATTAGTGCCAACACTGCCCACCAATGTATATTTTGTTATTGCGCAAGCCAGCAATGTATCCATTACCGTCAACACTGAACACCAATGTTCATATATTGGTATGCCCACTGCCACCAATGTACTGTATATATGGAACCCTTGGAATTCCCAGACCATTTATAATGAAAGATTTTCAGCAAAGTCTTTCGCCTTCTGAAAATATCTTGCTCTTTGGGGAAAATAGCTCAGTGTGTACGCACTACATTGGTGAAAGATATATCTATCAAAGATTTTGGCAAAGTCTTTTGAAATGAAAGTCAAGTGTGTATGGGCCTTTAATCGCTCTCCAAAGCTTAGTACATGTGCTTCACAGTTATACCGCTTTCAGACCGCACTCTAGACCTGGGTTATTGCGGCCCCAACACGGGTCAAGGTGCGCTCTGAAAAGGCCACCATGGGTCGAGCAACACGGGTGTTCAACCCTGGTAATGACCAGGGTTGAACACGGCTATGACCCGTGTCAAGTGCAGTGTGAAAGGGTGCCTGGGTCGAGCGACCCGTGTCCCGTTCACAGTATGGAGGAGGCAGCACTGTCAGCTCCAAGTACTGCCTCCTCCCGAGCACCCGATGACGCTCCGCCGCCCAGCTCCGCCCCATGTGACGTCACCGACTCGGCAATATGCTGTGTCAGAACTTTCAGACCGCATATGCCGTGTTGCTCTGGGGATGGGACCCGTGTCCTAATCCCGTCGGTGACACGGCATTTGCGGACTGAAAGTAGTATTATTAACAATTGGAGCAACTCGTTTCTGGTTAAATGGGTGAAGTTATTTCATTTACTGCATCACAGATTTGATTACAACTAATGCCTACGGCTTGATTGCATTAAACTGCATCTCCCAAGTGCAATGAAGTTGGAGCATACAGTAACCCCCTAAACTAGTCAAGGCGGATTTCTGCAAGGTGCAACCTGGGGCAAATTCAATAACCCTGGGTACTTATCAGGAATGAGAAGGGAGACCATTCGTAATGTACTGGGTAAATAAAAAAAAATAAAAAAATCTTAGCATAACAAAAATAACATAGCATGTGTAAGATCACCCTTCCATAAGCCTCCACACAAAAACATACAGCAGATCAGAGACTTGTACACAAGTTTATTCTAACTCAACTGACTGGCAAAAACCTTTGAAGAGGAAAGCTTAAAATACAAAACAGCAATAAAAGAGAGAATAAAGACTTCGTCAATAAACTGGATCCCTAGTCATCCAGAAGCTGCTGGTTAACACTGGTAGCAACAGAGAAAGATGCATAATTACAAGTAAATGGTACACACGTAATAATTAAGTCATCGGGCAGGCTCACAGTGCTAGTTACGTAGCCTGCTACTTATAATCCATGATTAATATATTTAATAAATCCTAAACCACCATTAAAACTCCATTATAAGTGTCGTTCAAACCCGCTGCTCACCGTCCTGGCCCCTCCGCTTCCAAATCCAACGTCCCCGATGCTGCGGTTGCTACCGGATTTTGTACTTCCGCCTTTCCACGCAGCTGACATTTGGTCACGTGACCTGTAGTGACGTGTCGCTCACTGTACATGCTAAGCGCTATTCGCAGGCCGACATATTTGATACTGGCACAAATATGCGTTTATTATGTGTGCTGCTGATGATACGATGATCGCATACTTGCTACCTGACTCTCTCCATGAGGGAGAAAATGCTCTGTTCCTGAACTACCCTGGTAATGTAGGATTGCCATCACCTGTGGTCAAACACCTTTCTTTATCAATTAACTAGCTCACCACAGGTGATGGCAATCATACATTACCAGGGAAGTCCAGGGACAGAGCATTTTTTCCCTCATGGAGAGGGTCAGGTAAGCAAGTACGTTTCTTTCCCTTTCCCCATTAGTTTTGTTAATTTTAATATCATTGTCAGATGAAATGTGTAAATTTGTTTTTTATTATCGCAACAACATTTCTTCTGTGTCCCTACATTATTATACTGCTAACTCACTTCTCTTATTTATATCCTAAACTCGAAAATGTTGTAATGAATGCATTTACTAGTAATACAAACGGTTATGTTATGTGCAAGATCACTGTCAAACTCTTATTTCATGTTTGGGAGCTTTTTCGGTACTTATATGTTAGTTGGGCGCCCACTAAGCTATTTGCTTAGTTTTACGCGTCCCCTCGCGGGGCTCGTGGCTATCTGCGCTCACCACACTATATAAAACAGGGTTGCCTACCCTCCCGGAATGGCCGGGAGGATCCCGAAAATCAGGTCACCCTCCCGGGCCCCCGGAAAGGTGGGCAACCCTCCCAGATTCTTCATGGGGCGGGGCTTAATGATGTCACGTTTAAGCCCCGCCCCCGAACTCCTGCTGAAAGTCTCCTCTCCAGGCTTCTAAAAGTCGGCAACCCTGATATAACATCAACTCCATGCCGACATGTATAGTGGGGGTATGAGTGTACTTACTATAGTGGGCGCCCAACTAACATATAAGTACCGCTTTTTCTTAAATTCTATACAGGGACTATGTAAAAACCACACGAGGTCAAGACCCCAGACTGCCGGACATCAAAATCTGCATTCCGGAGCTTGTAGTGTCCGGCCCAGCATACCTCCCAACACGACCCTCTCCAGGAAGGCCACATTGCTCTGCTCCTTCACTTTCCTCTTAATATATAATTGCTATATAATTGCCATCATCTGTGTTGAAGCACCTTTCTTTTTAGTTAACTTGTTCACCACAGGTGATGGTAATCCTGCATTAAGAGGAAAGTCCAGGAGCAGAGCATTGTGTCCCTCCCTCTTCTGGAGAGGGTCATGTTGGGAGCTATAGGTCCGGGGGGTGTCCCGTCCTGGGGGTGTCTTGTCCGGGGGGGAATGCCTGTGATAGCTTTAACTAGGGACATGGGAAAAGGGAGATTACAGCCTCCCTGTGTGGTCCGGACCATTCCGTTTTTTGCTACATGCCCGGACCATACAGGGAGGCTTTATTGTACCTCTTCTTGTGAAGCCCCCCTCGGACTAGAAACTACATGCTCCAGACGGCGGTCCGGGGTCTTCTCTGGGTCCGGTTTTATCCCATACCCTGCTATACACTGTATTTTTATTTAATTGCTCGTAACAGTTCCTGATTTCTGGTACATTGCATTCAGACGGTAATCTTAATATGCACTATTTATACATGTATTTGTGATACAGTTATATAGTTCTACATAGCAATCTTTATACTATTTTCTCATTTATATCACGGTCTATTAGTAGTTGGTTATTACGGTACTTCAAAATTACTACAACATTCCACATAATACTACTCTGATAAATAACTTATCATTAATTTTTTGTAATGTCATTTGTTTATTGACCATTAGAAGAAAGTATTTTCATTGTATTGTTACTACATAATGACTCAATAAAAAAAAAGTTTATATATATATATATATGGTACTCTTTACCTAGAACGGCGCCCATCGCGACCATCGAATGCACTAAAAAACGGGTGCGATGCGATGCCCGCGATGGCCGCGATTTCCCATAGGGACCAATGTTAAAAATCAGATTGGACGCGATTTTAGTGTTCAATGCCTCAATGCCCGCGATTTTTCCATAGGAAACAATGTTAAATGGGCCACAGAGCCCTAATAGTCCCCCTGAAGTGTGAAATGGCCCCCACAATTTTTAACGCCACCCCACGATCAACGTCAACCCGAAGCGTGGCGAGCGCAGCGAGCCCGCGAGGGGCGGCGGTACGCGTCCTCCGACCTTTTTATACCCCCACTATCCACGTCGGCGTGGAGTTGAGAATAGAATAGTGTGGCGAGCGCAGCGAGCCACCGAGCCCGAAGCGTGGCGAGCGCAGCGCGCCCCGCGAGGGGACGCGGATACCTTCACAGGTAAACGCGTCCCCTCGCGGGCTTCACAGGTGTCCGCGTCGCCACGGACACCTGTGAAGCCCGCGAGGGGATGCGTATAACTGTGAAGGTATCCGGCTGCGCTCGCCACGCTTCGGGCTCGGTGGCTCGCTGCGCTCGCCACACTATTCTATTCTCAACTCCACGCCACGCTTCGGGTTGACGTTGATCGTGGGGTGGCGTTAAAAATTGTGGGGGCCATTTCACACTTCAGGGGGACTATTAGGGCTCTGTGGCCCATTTAACATTGTTTCCTATGTAAAAATCGCGGGCATTGAGGCATTTAACGCTAAAATCGCGTCCAATCTGACTTTTAACATTGATCCCTATGGGAAAATCGCGGGCATCGCGTCGCACCCGTTTTTTATGTACCCGCGATGGCCGCGATTTTTTACCCCCGACGCCCGCGATTGTAATCGCGGGCGCCGTTCTAGGTAAAGAGTACCATATATATATATATGGGGCAATATGCTGGCACGCATCCAATCAGATACAGCTGCCCTGGTGCCGGCTCAGGTAAAATAATACAGGAATGCTTCAGGTGGCCGCACACATGGGACTCTGTTTTTCAGCAAAATAAACACGCAAGAGCCGTGTCTTAGCAGCAACGTTTCGGGAAGGTTTATTATCCCGTCCTCAGGCTTCAACAAAGTATAACATACAAAGAAGTGTGTACAAAAATTACCTTATATCCCCTTCTGTGCTCACGTGTATGCTGCGGCGTCCTCCTTCCGTCTCCAGCCCACTTCCGGGTTCAGATCACTCCTCCCCACGTACTGTGTTGTTGGATGACGTCAGGGGGAGCTCTGCAGCTTATCCGAGGCAGCGTTACATTGTATACAAACTGTGAAACAAAAAATAAATAAATAGACAATACATTAAAGGTACATGTTTAAAAACAGTGAAAAAAAGCACACTTAGGGTGCCCTGCAAGATCTTTTAGAAAAAAATTTCTTGGGAGAAAAAAATGAGAATACCTAGCTAGACCTTTAAGATCACATGATGAATAAAGCTATCAATACAATTGATTCAGAACGATAAAAAACGAAAGGTGAGTAATGTAGATCTCAAATGAATACATTCCAATTCAGTTGTTCATTTAAGCCCTTGGGTTTAAGGCTATCTCAGGTGAAAATCCATTTGGCCTCGCACTTCAGTAGTTTAAGGTGCCTGTCACCTCCTCTGCCATCATCCGGCACATGGTCGATCACCATGTGTCGAAAATTGGCAAGATTGTGTTTAGTTTCAGCAAAGTGCTTAGCCAATGGTTGATCACTGCCTTTCCCTTTAATGGCAGCGCTGATGGCTGAGCGGTGTAAGGCCATACGCTCTTTAAATGTCCGCATAGTTTTGCCTATGTAAATATATCCACAGGGACATTTTGCCAAATATACTACATAGGAGCTGGAGCAGGATAAATGATGCCGGATATAATACTTCTGTCCTGTATATGGGTGACAGAAATATTTACCCGATATCATATGGCTGCAAGTTTTGCACCCTGTGCATGTATAACAGCCATTACTATGTCTTGTTCTCATTGTAGATTCTTTTACTTGGTTGGTGACGTCACTATGGACTACCCAGTCACGAATACTCCTGCCTATCTCATAACAATGCCTGACTTTAGTTTGTTTGAGGCTTTTAAATTCGTCTTGAATGACAGGCCAGTTGCTCCCCACTACTTTTTTTACAGACTTGGTGGCTGTGTGGTACTTCTGAACCCAATTGATGTTTTGATCAGAGACAGTCTTATTTTTGGGTTCTAGTGCCTTTTGTCTGGTAATACCATCTACTCTTTGTTTAGCCACGGCTAGTGTATGCTCGCTATAGCCACGTTCCCTAAATTTATCTGCCATAGTTTCTAAGGTAGTGTCAAGCGTGTCAGGACTGCTGGTAATGCGCTTGGCTCTCAAGAATTGAGAAAAGGGAAGGCTATCGATGGTAGAGCGGGGGTGAAAACTGTCTGCTCTGAGGATGGTGTTCTTGTCTGTGCTCTTAGTGTACAGACTGGTTACCAATTTGTTATTAGAAAGCTTGATGGTAACGTCCAAAAAGTGTATCTCCTCCAAACTCATGGAAAAAGTGTATTTAATAGGGCAGTCTGAGTTGTTGATTTCGTACATAAGATCTACAAGCAACTTGATAATGAGAATGTATATGGATTACTGGCTAGAAATCCTACGGACACATTTAAAACAGAAATTGATCAGATTTTGTTGGAAGCAAAAGAAAATAAAATTATTGATTCAGACGTACATGATTTTCTTAAGAATGATTTCCCGAGGGTCCCTCTATTGTACACCCTCCCTAAGATCCATAAGGATATGTCGAACCCGCCTGGAAGACCCATTGTGTCTGCGAGAGAGTCCTTGTACAGTAACATCTCTAAATACTTGGATTACTTTCTGCAGCCGTGTGTCCAGGCGGGGGAGACATATCTGAGGGATACCACGGATCTCCTATTATCTCTGGACAGACTTGGTGATGTCCCGGATAACACCTGGATGGTGACCCTGGACATCACCAGTCTGTACACCAACATTCCCCATAAGGAGGGACTCAATGCCATTGATGAGTTGATCAGAACCCACCCTGAATATGCCGGCCCTAATCCTGATTTTTTCATGAAATTGCTACGATTAATTCTGGAAAGAAACTATTTCTTTTTTAATGGCAAATATTATATCCAGAAAACCGGTGTATCTATGGGATCGAATGTGTCTCCAACATACGCGAATGGATACATGCGACACATTGATTACAATTTTTTTCTTAATCGCGACAACAGAGATAAAATCCTGTACTACAGGAGGTATATCGATGACGTGATCCTCCTGTGGAGAGGAGAATACAATGAATTCCATAACCTTATGCACGAAATCAACAACTCAGACTGCCCTATTAAATACACTTTTTCCATGAGTTTGGAGGAGATACACTATTTGGACGTTACCATCAAGCTTTCTAATAACAAATTGGTAACCAGTCTGTACACTAAGAGCACAGACAAGAACACCATCCTCAGAGCAGACAGTTTTCACCCCCGCTCTACCATCGATAGCCTTCCCTTTTCTCAATTCTTGAGAGCCAAGCGCATTACCAGCAGTCCTGACATGCTTGACACTACCTTAGAAACTATGGCAGATAAATTTAGGGAACGTGGCTATAGCGAGCATACACTAGCCGTGGCTAAACAAAGAGTAGATGGTATTACCAGACAAAAGGCACTAGAACCCAAAAATAAGACTGTCTCGGATCAAAACATCAATTGGGTTCAGAAGTACCACACAGCCACCAAGTCTGTAAGAAAAGTAGTGGGGAGCAACTGGCCTGTCATTCAAGACGAATTTAAAAGCCTCAAACAAACTAAAGTCAGGCATTGTTATGAGAAAGGCAGGAGTATTCGTGACTGGGTAGTCCATAGTGACGTCACCAACCAAGTAAAAGAATCTACAATGAGAACAAGACGTAGTAATGGCTGTTATACATGCACAGGGTGCAAAACTTGCAGCCATATGATATCGGGTAAATATTTCTGTCACCCATATACAGGACAGAAGTATTATATCCGGCATCATTTATCCTGCTCCAGCTCCTATGTAGTATATTTGGCAAAATGTCCCTGTGGATATATTTACATAGGCAAAACTATGCGGACATTTAAAGAGCGTATGGCCTTACACCGCTCAGCCATCAGCGCTGCCATTAAAGGGAAAGGCAGTGATCAACCATTGGCTAAGCACTTTGCTGAAACTAAACACAATCTTGCCAATTTTCGACACATGGTGATCGACCATGTGCCGGATGATGGCAGAGGAGGTGACAGGCACCTTAAACTACTGAAGTGCGAGGCCAAATGGATTTTCACCTTAGATAGCCTTAAACCCAAGGGCTTAAATGAACAACTGAATTGGAATGTATTCATTTGAGATCTACATTACTCACCTTTCATTTTTTATCGTTCTGAATCAATTGTATTGATAGCTTTATTCATCATGTGATCTTAAAGGTCTAGCTAGGTATTCTCATTTTTTTCTCCCAAGAATTTTTTTTCTAAAAGATCTTGCAGGGTAAGTGTGCTTTTTTTCACTGTTTTTAAACATGTACCTTTAATGTATTGTCTATTTATTTATTTTTTGTTTCACAGTTTGTATACAATGTAACGCTGCCTCGGATAAGCTGCAGAGCTCCCCCTGACGTCATCCAACAACACAGTACGTGGGGAGGAGTGATCTGAACCCGGAAGTGGGCTGGAGACGGAAGGAGGACGCCGCAGCATACACGTGAGCACAGAAGGGGATATAAGGTAATTTTTGTACACACTTCTTTGTATGTTATACTTTGTTGAAGCCTGAGGACGGGATAATAAACCTTCCCGAAACGTTGCTGCTAAGACACGGCTCTTGCGTGTTTATTTTGCTGAAAAACAGAGTCCCATGTGTGCGGCCACCTGAAGCATTCCTGTATTATTTTACCTGAGCCGGCACCAGGGCAGCTGTATCTGATTGGATGCGTGCCAGCATATCGCCCCATGTGTATGACGCTTGAAGATCTGGAGCAATCTGGACGGACAAGCGCCACAGCTGAGCACCTACCAGCGTTTGAGATCCCCTTACCTCGAGGTTACACAGTATTCAACTGTTTGTGCACACCGCGGTGACTGCATTTGAGTTTCATTACTCTGACTTATTCCTGCCTGTGCAGTATTTTGTACAACCATGGATCAAGCCAGCGGCTTTTCTTGGACTGATGTTCCCATTGGAGAATTATTAAGTTTCTCAGAAACAGAAATGGAAGCTGCATTGTTTAAGAAACGTTTCCTTGAATCAGCGGGGGGAATTACCCCAGAGGAAATTCATAACAATCTGTTTAAAATGAAGAAAAGAGAAACTGATTTTTTACTTCATGGGATAACATTATCCGAATACATAAGAGAAAGAAAAATCCCTAGGGGTTTCAGGGTGCGAAATACCCCGACGATAGGTAGACACAATAAGGAGTTTGTCCGTCGCTGGATAGCGATATTGAATAAATGTTCGCTGGACATGATGACTCTAGTGGTGGAGGAAGCGGCGAAAGAGTTAAAAATCATGAAAACCAAGATCGCCAACTTTGAGTTGGAGCATAAGAATTTTATCTCTAAAGAAATGCCGGATAACTGGCAAGATAAATTGAATACTCAGGTCCTCAATTATAAGAAAGAGCTGGTTGCTTTTAAAAAACAGAAGTGCGATGTGGTCAATAAAGACTACGAAGAACTGAGTGTTTATAAGTGGATATCTGGCAACAGCGAGAGACCAGCCTGGAGACGTGGGAACCAGAGACGCCATCAACCCCGTAATAAACAATACTCCAGTGATCCCCAATCCTCATCCTGCGATGACACCAGCGATGCCAGAGAAGGCCCCTCCACATACAGCAGACCCCCTTTAGGGGGGAAGACGCGTACAGGACGCAGCGAAAAAACAGACCTGTTAGGAGGGGGGGCAAAGGCAAAAGGAAGAGGCGGTGGACGAGGTCAGAGGACGAACAAGTAGTGTTCAATTTATCAGGAAGAGAGCTTAATCCGATAGAACTGAGGGTATTGGGCAAAGGCCTAGGTTTTGTACCCACCACGGATTTTAAGCCCTTCGACTGGAAAGTCGACCAACTCCATCTCCGGAGACAACTATGCCTCAAAGAATATTTCGACACAAAAGTGTCTACCCCAAGTGTCACCGTCAGACCCAGATTTAAAGCTAAGTCCAACTTCAACCCCTATTCTAATAATTCTACTATTGCTGGCTTCATGGATGTCCTGAATGTCCAAGTGAAGAATGATGCAACGACCGCAGGAAAATTCAGAAACAACTTGACCCATGATGAATGGACTGCGTTAAAAAATCTGAGCGATTATAAAGATATATGTATCCGACCAGCAGACAAAGGCGGCGCTGTCGTTGTCTTGGACATTAACAAATACTGCGCAGAGATCTACAAGCAACTTGATAATGAGAATGTATATGGATTACTGGCTAGAAATCCTACGGACACATTTAAAACAGAAATTGATCAGATTTTGTTGGAAGCAAAAGAAAATAAAATTATTGATTCAGACGTACATGATTTTCTTAAGAATGATTTCCCGAGGGTCCCTCTATTGTACACCCTCCCTAAGATCCATAAGGATATGTCGAACCCGCCTGGAAGACCCATTGTGTCTGCGAGAGAGTCCTTGTACAGTAACATCTCTAAATACTTGGATTACTTTCTGCAGCCGTGTGTCCAGGCGGGGGAGACATATCTGAGGGATACCACGGATCTCCTATTATCTCTGGACAGACTTGGTGATGTCCCGGATAACACCTGGATGGTGACCCTGGACATCACCAGTCTGTACACCAACATTCCCCATAAGGAGGGACTCAATGCCATTGATGAGTTGATCAGAACCCACCCTGAATATGCCGGCCCTAATCCTGATTTTTTCATGAAATTGCTACAATTAATTCTGGAAAGAAACTATTTCTTTTTTAATGGCAAATATTATATCCAGAAAACCGGTGTATCTATGGGATCGAATGTGTCTCCTACATACGCGAATGGATACATGCGACACATTGATTACAAATTTTTTCTTAATCGCGACAACAGAGATAAAATCCTGTACTACAGGAGGTATATCGATGACGTGATCCTCCTGTGGAGAGGAGAATACAATGAATTCCATAACCTTATGCACGAAATCAACAACTCAGACTGCCCTATTAAATACACTTTTTCCATGAGTTTGGAGGAGATACACTATTTGGACGTTACCATCAAGCTTTCTAATAACAAATTGGTAACCAGTCTGTACACTAAGAGCACAGACAAGAACACCATCCTCAGAGCAGACAGTTTTCACCCCCGCTCTACCATCGATAGCCTTCCCTTTTCTCAATTCTTGAGAGCCAAGCGCATTACCAGCAGTCCTGACACGCTTGACACTACCTTAGAAACTATGGCAGATAAATTTAGGGAACGTGGCTATAGCGAGCATACACTAGCCGTGGCTAAACAAAGAGTAGATGGTATTACCAGACAAAAGGCACTAGAACCCAAAAATAAGACTGTCTCTGATCAAAACATCAATTGGGTTCAGAAGTACCACACAGCCACCAAGTCTGTAAGAAAAGTAGTGGGGAGCAACTGGCCTGTCATTCAAGACGAATTTAAAAGCCTCAAACTAAAGTCAGGCATTGTTATGAGAGAGGCAGGAGTATTCGTGACTGGGTAGTCCATAGTGACGTCACCAACCAAGTAAAAGAATCTACAATGAGAACAAGACGTAGTAATGGCTGTTATACATGCACAGGGTGCAAAACTTGCAGCCATATGATATCGGGTAAATATTTCTGTCACCCATATACAGGACAGAAGTATTATATCCGGCATCATTTATCCTGCTCCAGCTCCTATGTAGTATATTTGGCAAAATGTCCCTGTGGATATATTTACATAGGCAAAACTATGCGGACATTTAAAGAGCGTATGGCCTTACACCGCTCAGCCATCAGCGCTGCCATTAAAGGGAAAGGCAGTGATCAACCATTGGCTAAGCACTTTGCTGAAACTAAACACAATCTTGCCAATTTTCGACACATGGTGATCGACCATGTGCCGGATGATGGCAGAGGAGGTGACAGGCATCTTAAACTACTGAAGTGCGAGGCCAAATGGATTTTCACCTTAGATAGCCTTAAACCCAAGGGCTTAAATGAACAACTGAATTGGAATGTATTCATTTGAGATCTACATTACTCACCTTTCATTTTTTATCGTTCTGAATCAATTGTATTGATAGCTTTATTCATCATGTGATCTTAAAGGTCTAGCTAGGTATTCTCATTTTTTTCTCCCAAGAATTTTTTTTCTAAAAGATCTTGCAGGGCACCCTAAAGGGCCCCTTACACTTGTGAGATTTTGTGAGATTTGATCCAATTTGAGTCAATTTATCTGACAAGATCTGCTGTGCGTCTGACAAAATCTTATGTGCCTGATGTGTAGGACACAATCCACAATCCTGTGCCATTGGGTATAACCAAGAGATTGGAAGAGATTGAACCTCCTGCACATAGGATAAATCTCGAGTCAATCAGGTTCAATTTGTTGAGACAATAAGTTGACAAGTGTAAAGGCCCCCTTACACTTGTTCAACTTATTGTCTCAACAAATTGAACCTGATTGACTCGAGATTTATCCTATGTGCAGGAGGTTCAATCTCTTCCAATCTCTTGGTTATACCCAATGGCACAGGATTGTAGATTGTGTCCTACACATCAGGCACATAAGATTTTGTCAGACAGGTACATCAGATCTTGTCAGATAAATTGACTCAAATTGGATCAAATCTCACAAAATCTCACAAGTGTAAGGGGCCCTTAAGGGGGCCTTTAGTGTGCTTTTTTTCACTGTTTTTAAACATGTACCTTTAATGTATTGTCTATTTATTTATTTTTTGTTTCACAGTTTGTATACAATGTAATGCTGCCTCGGATAAGCTGCAGAGCTCCCCCTGACGTCATCCAACAACACAGTACGTGGGGAGGAGTGATCTGAACCCGGAAGTGGGCTGGAGACGGAAGGAGGACGCCGCAGCATACACGTGAGCACAGAAGGGGATATAAGGTAATTTTTGTACACACTTCTTTGTATGTTATACTTTGTTGAAGCCTGAGGACGGGATAATAAACCTTCCCGAAACGTTGCTGCTAAGACACGGCTCTTGCGTGTTTATTTTGCTGAAAAACAGAGTCCCATGTGTGCGGCCACCTGAAGCATTCCTATATATATATATATATATATATATATATATATATATATATATATACACGCAGGGAAGAGGAGAGGCACTCGAGGGACTTATAGTAAAGATTAAATAAACTGACACTTAAGTCATACAGTAGCTTCAGCAACGTTTCGAGCATTTATTGATCGTCATCAGGCTCATTAAGAATAAAGTACAACACTTACCTGTATGCCACCCCCCGCCACCGTGAAGGAGCTGCCATGCTGCTGGAAAATGTCACTGAGAAGTGACATCAATGGGAATGTGACCCGCACCGGCCTGTTACTGTGGGCGTGTACTTAGCTGTCATGGCAACCCCTGAAACATAATAGAACGGCCTAAGTGCATCGGATCGGATCTGGAGATCGCCATGTCTGCCACAAGAATTTGTCGGATCCTGTGGCAGTCAATGGCATTGCATACAATTCATCATATAGAAAAGGAGCGTATATAGTGTATCGCATGGGATCCTGCTGTCTGGTAAGTAGTTAGCAGGTATCGCATGCGATACCTCGCAATAATGTGTGGGGGCTTTTAGCAATAACAGATTTTAATATGGGAGGTAGTGCTGAGATGTATCTGAGAGACAGGATCACTTGGATGACTGCAGTACCAGCTATGCAGAATGACTGGGATGTGCCTGTACCAGGTATGCGGAGCACTGGGATATGGCAGTACCAATTAAGTACTACTGCAGTACCAGCTATGCATGATGACTGGGATGTACATGTACCACGTATGCAGAGCACTGGGGTGCAGCGGTGCCAGTGAAGCAGGATCACTGGGATGACTGCAGTACCAGCTATGCAGGATGACTGGGATGTGCATGTACCATAAATGCGGAGCACTGGGGTGCAGTGGTGCCAGTGAAGCAGGATCACTGGGATGACTGCAGTACCAGCTATGCAGGATGACTGGGATGTGCATGTACCATGTATGCAGAGTACTGGGATGCGGTGGTGCCAGTGACACAGGATTGCTGGGATGGCTTTAGTACCAGCTATACAGGATGACTGGGATGTGTTCTGTACGAGCAATGCAGGCTTGCTGGAAAAATGGGATAGGAGAAGTACTGTACCAGTTAAAGAGGAGATAATGGCGAGATATCACAGGGTCAGATATTCAGGGTTAGCTGATTGAGCCAGGGAGTGCGGTAGATGGAAACTGCACTAGTCTGTAAAATACAAAACAGGAGAGGGTGCAGGCACTCACTGCAGGACAACAGACAACAAAGCACTGGCAAATTGCCTGTGCTGGTAATCCAGATTTATACTCCTGACTCTAAACCATACCTCCCAACTTTCGCCGACCAGCAGGCGGGACGCCTGGGGGCATGACCCAGAGGCTCTGTGAGCCTCTAGCCATGCCCCCAGCCCCCTGGCTGCGGGAATAGACGCTGTGCGCATGCGCACAGCGTTTATTCCCCGCTGCTTAGCAGCTGACAGGGGGGACTCCCAACAGCCCCCCCACACCGCAGGACACTGCCGCCCGCGGGTGGGACAGCGGGACAGGCCCTGACAATCGGGACTGTCCCGATAAAATCGGGACTGTTGGGAGGTATGCTCTAAACTGATTGGAGGAAGGAGTCAGCTAACAGAAATCTAGCAGTCAGCTGACAGAGACTGTAAGGCAAAGTCCATATTTGGTTTTGAAGAGAACTCCAGCGTAGTGTGTGCAACTGGCAGATTGTAATGGTTGCAGGCTCTGAGAGCACAGAAAGTGGGCTCACAGCATGGGGCAAGTTGGCACTGAACGCAAGATAGACCAGCGGGTAATGGAATGTGCCTCTGTATGTGTTGCAGATAAGAGAGTACCCAGCTAGGGAGTGGTATGAACCTCTGTTTTGTCACATATTGGACATAATTCATACCTGACTATTCTCCCAGATTCGCTGGAAGGGTCCTTAAAATTGGGTGGCACTTCCGGCTCCCTGATGCAGAATCGCATCACTGACAGAGGTGCGGAGTCTAAACCACTGGTGATCTTTACCAGGAAGTCCCGCCAAGGACTATGGAATTTGCTGCATCTGACGGGAAGATCACAGCCCTTTGCCAGAGTCTCCCTTATTCAAACTGTGGATATTATACCAGATTAAACATCGGGTGCCAAAAAATCATGTTTTTCACAATTTTTCAGATTGTAAGAAAGTTTTTTTTTATTGTGCTGTTATCCAATACAGTGGCAAATGCAGGATTTCTAGAGGGGGGTTTCCAAAAGCAGTCCACATACTCCCACTCTCCAGAACATTGGAGTATGAGCAGGAGTCGGTGGGAGCAGTGTTAGATATTCGTATTAGATATTAATACGGTATTCCATACACCACCCAGTGTATAAAAAGACCAGTGTGTACATTAATGTCCAGGGATTGTTATTTGGAAGAACCAAATAACATTCCCTGGACATTAAAGCACACACCTTTTTTTTTATACACTGGGTGCTGTATGGAATACCGTATTAATATCTAACATTATAGATGGTCGAGAGCAGGCATGTCCAAAGTCAGGCCCGGGGGCCAATTGCGGCCCATGCTGTCACTTCAAGCGGCCCGCAGCCTCCAGATGGAAGCGGGCAAAGCATCAGATGTGGGAAGCAGAGCACAGGACACAAAAAGTGCCCCCCCCCCCCCCGAGCATGCCTTTGCCTTGCTGTCTGCTGCAGTGAGGAGGTTCCGGCTGCCACAGTCAGATGTGTTTGGCGTCCTACCCTTGCTGCTGCAATCGTATATCACCCTGCTCCACAATCACAGTGACAGCAGTGTTTGGGGAGGGGGACAGCAAGGGGAAAGCTTATTCCCATAACATGCAGAGTGGAGAAGGGCAGCATTGGGAGCCCAAGCATCTCCTGTCCTTGCAGTGCCTGCTTTGCCTCTCCTTCCTCTGGCTCACACAAGGGTCTGGGAAACATACAGAGAAGGGAGGGGGCAGAGTGGGGGACATACAGTGAAGGAGGGTCAGGCTGGGGGACATACAGTGAATATAGGCAGTGATGGCCATTCAGAGAAGGAGGAGCAGGGGCAGGAGTAAATGGGTGCTGAGAGATTGTGAACGTGACACTTGGAGCAGTGGGTTTGTACTGCTACATCTGAGAGGAATCTTTTAAAATTACTTATATCCAAATGTAGATGAGCCCCAAAGCAGTTAGTAAGAGCTACTATACTTGCTAAAGAAAAGTCACTGATTAGTGTCAAGGATTGTTCATTTATTGTATTTTACACGTGGTGCCATACAAATGGCCACAAGACATGAAGGTAGCCATGGGGATCAATGTATTTTATCACCAATGCTGGAAAATAACGCTGATTATTCAATGTAAATGTATCTATCTCTCCTTCCTTTTTTTCCCAAAAATGTAACAGCTACATAATATGGCTAGGTGAAATGAGGGAGATTGGTAGTCTAATGAGGGAGAGAGGGAGAGTGCTGCTATTTCAGGGAGTCTCCTGCAGAATGCAGGACGGTAGGCAACTATGACATAAATCTTCTATCAACCTACTAAATTACTATGTAATCCATTTAGGGTGACCAATCCTGGGATCGGTATTGGCGGGATCCCAAGATTCGTTATCTAAAATGCCGGGATTTCAATCCCAGGATTGGAAGCTCCAATCCCGGGATTAGACTGCAGATGCGCAGTCTAATGCCGGGCAGCGGCTGAGCAGGTGCTCAGACGGTGCCCGGCTTCTCCCGTCCCCGGCAGTGTGGCTCTGCCCAGCGTGAAGAGGTCAGAGTCACACTGCGCAGGCCACACAGCCGCACAGCCCGTCCTGGGTGTGCTGCCTGCCCTCCCACCCACCCTTACTGCATCACCCGCCCGGCTCCAGGCTTCACTGGTCGGCTGGCCCACCCCCCAGCTCCCGGCTTCACTGCTCACACTCCCAGGCATACCGCACATGTAAGTAAATATGCAGGGCGGCCGGAGCGTTTTTTTTTTTTAGGGAAGCTAATCCCGGGATCCTGGGAATATCGGCATTGGGCATTTTTCAATCCCGAATTCCGGGATTGAAAAAATGCCCGGGATTGGCATCCCTAAATCGACTGTTTGCTATTCCATTTTTTTGTACTCTGTGTGTCTTTTTCCTCCAGTTTGCACCTCTGCTCCATTACTCCAAACCTGTGTGCTTTTAAGTGATATAGGCATAGCAATTTTATGTTAATATTTACATGTGTATGTTACACCATTATTTAGAGAAGCCCATCGCTGTAAAAATAAAAAAAATGCCACAGTGTGTATGGAAAAACTGGTATTTGAGAAGAAACACCCCCAATTCCCTCTACACCACACTTGACTATTTGACCCTCTCCATGAGGGAGAAAATGCTCTGTTCCTGGACTTCCCTGGTAACGTATGATTGCCATCATCTGTGGGGAGCTGGTTAATTGATAAGAAAAGTGTTTCACCACAGGTGATTACCAGGGAAGTCCAGAAACAGAGTATTTTCTCCCTTATGGAGAGGATCAGGAAGGCAAGTATGATTTACCCCAGAAAGAGACCGGCATCAGAGGGAAGCGTACTCTACTAGCCCAAAAGGGACTGTGTGTATTTATATAACAGTTTATTTGAAATCCAAACACTCTTTACATAAATTTTTAAACCCAATAGCTGAATAACATGAAGGAAACACAAAGCCGGAACAGATCAGTGAAACATAAACCATATTATCTAATATATAAAAACAAAAATTTGTCCTTTTGTCTTTCTATACAAATCCACAGGTTACAAGCGAAGATCGTGAATTTTTAGGTGACGACACAGCCGGCACCTCGTGTCGCAGTGTTAAACAACTGCGGTTACTTTCATAGCCCTGGTCCTGCTCATAGACTCCACTTAATTATAATATGTTATTAGTTGTCTTGCCCTCTTCCCTCCTGTTGTCAAAGCCCACTTCTCTTCACATTTCACTCACAGCTCTCCTATACTCAAACACTCAGTGACCATCTTTGTCCGCATACTCATCTCCATCATTGGCCTCAAGCCTCTAGTTGTATTTTGATTGAGTCCTCACTACTTATATTTAAACTGTAATGTGTATTGAACTGTGGCGCTCTTTGGTGAGTATTCAATGCCAGTGCGAGCGGCCGGCGAGGGGGTTAAACTGCGAGGATCACAGAAAACCAGTGATCCTCGCAGTTTAACCCCCGCGCCGGCCGCTCGCACTATGCAACATTCCGGGGGAATCCTCGCAGTCACAGAACGGCGAGGATTCCCCTAAACTGCGAGAGCCGCGGCTAGTGCAGCAAACTCGCTGTAATTAGCCTCGGCTCTCGCAGCTTTCGGAGGCACATTCGCAAATTCCCCCTCGCTCAAAAAACGGAGCGAGGGGGAATTTGCGTATGAGGGGGGTCAGTTGAATACTGACAGGGTGAGCGGTGACTGCGAGCAAAAAGTCCTGCTCGCAGTCACTGCTCGCCCACGGCATTGAATATATGCCTTTATTTGTACTCCTATTTCTGTTATTTATTCAATGTTATGCCAAGTTTTGTCTCCCTGTACTGTTCCTTTGTACGGCGCTGCAAAACACTTGTGGCGCCTTATAAATAAAACTATAATAATAATAATAATAGTTATATTCTGTATAATATTATATTGTATAGCTATATTTTACCTGTTATATTTGGAATATGTACTTTATTTGGTTAATGTAATGGTTAATATGAATAAATCTAGGCCAGAGTGTTATTTACAATAGGTTAGGTCACCTGACTATCCGATGTGATTAACAAAAGTAGTAACCAGTGTATGGAGTTACAGGTAAGTTTGGAGCTACAGTTAATCTGATCATGTACACCCCATTGTATGCAGGAACCCAGACAGTTCGTCTCTGCATCTCATCAAACTCTCTAACATCCTGAATGAACTGCCTGGGTTATGAATAGACAGGGCTGGGTATAACATGAGGAGTGAGCTTTACTGAGAGAGAGATCAGCACAGGAGGTGCAGAGAGAGGAATTGGACTTCTGACATACAGAAGCGGACTAGGCATTGCGGTGCCGTCAGTGTGGACATTTCATGGCGAAGGGCACTGTGTGAGCTGGTGTCTAAAGTCAGGGGACACAAAAATGTAGTAGCAAAGGAACGCAAGCATCAGTAATCATATACTACTGTGGGGACTTAGTAAGATACCTTAGTGGCTGGTAATATTAAGGCATTTTCTCAGCGATTTTGCTTAGTTTGTCAAAGTCGCTTAGAAAATGCCCTCACATCGGTGTATGTGTATGGACTATATCGGCAGCAATGCGCGTCCCCGTGCGTCTTTATCGCTGGCCGAGATTGATGGACAGTGTCCATCAATCTCGGCATCGGCAGGGTTCTCCCACCGGAGAACACTGGCGCTGTCTGCTCGCTTAGCACACAGAGCTGACTGCTCGCTCTGTGTGTGGGCTGTCAGTTCTGTGTGCTATTCGATAGCGGCGCAGCACAGCCCGACCTAGCATAGCTAGGTCGCCCTACATACATCGCTATGTGTGTAGGTCCCACTCCTGTGATAGTGCACTGTGTCTATATATTTACAATAAAGGGCTTTTGCCATGTTACTAAACTGTTTACCTGAGTGATCAGAGAATCCATATCTTCACATTTTACATATGAACATATTAAAACACGGCTGAAGCAACTTAAAAAAAAATATGGTGGAGCAATTTACACCTAACTTTGTACACATATGACTTCCTATCTGGGAACAAACACTAGCCCTTATTCTGGTTCACTCGCAAAGGCAAATTCCTTCTCAAATGGGCAAAACCATGGCACTGCAGGGGGGGGGGATTTAACATGTGCAGAGAGATTTAGGTTTGGGTGGTTAATCATAGTTGCCTACCCTCCCTAAAATAGCAGCAATCTCCCTCATTTCACCTAGCCCGCATTAAACTGTTACATTTTAGGGGGAAAAAAAGGAATTAAAGATAGATACATTTATACTGAATCATCAGCACCATTTCCCAGCACTTTAGCAAGTATAGTAGCTCTTGATTTCTGCTTTGGAGCTTATCTACATTTGGATATAATTAATTTTAAAAGATTCTAAGTGCCACGTTCACAATCTCTTTTCACAATCTCTCCATATATGGAAGTAGACACGCCCATTTGGGTGGAGCATGTCCAGAGCCAGATTAAGGTCTAAATGGGCCTGGAGCTGAAAATGATCAAGGGCCTATTTTGCGCAATAAAAGGGATTGTGGCCAGCACCTAATAATGTGGGTGGCGTGACCAGTGTTCTGTTTGGGTGGTCTGCTCATGGGTGTGTCTCTATTTGTGTGAATACTTTCAACTAATTATATATGCCTGGAAAAGGCAGGGGGCGGGCATAAGAAAATTGCAGGGAGATATATTGGCGGTTGCACTCCAAAGGTGCACCCGCAGGATCCCGGTGTCCTAAGATACTTGCAGGGTGAGTCAGCACTCATGTCATAAAAAAAAAATACTGAAAGCCGAAACTTGGTAGACAACATTTCAGCACCTTTTATGTGGTCACCTAAGTTTACCACACCATATACCCCTTATACAAATTATGCAACACAATAGTAACCCCCTTATACTGTACCTGCCTCTTACACATTATGCCACATGGATTAAGCCAAAATTCACACCAACTGAGTCAAAATTCACACTATGGCACACAGATTTAATCAAAATTCACGTTATGCCACACAGATTAAGGCAAAATTCACATTTTGCCACATGGATTGAGACAAAATACACACTATACCAGGCATGTCCAAAGAGTGGCCCTCCAGCTGTTGTGAAACTACACGTCCCAGCATAGTTTTAGCATTCCCCAATAGCAAAACTGTGGCAATGCATGATGGGACTTGTAGTTTCACAACAGTTGGAGGACCATAGTTTGGACATACCTGCACTATAACAAACAGATTGAGCAATAATGCACAATATGCTATAGAAACAGGGGCATTGCGCGCCGAAGGTGCGCATTAAAAATTTACACCATAATGCCCATTACATTTTAAGGCAAACACTATAATCTCCATTACGTATTATGCCAAACACCATAATGCTGATTAAAAATTATGCTACATAAGTGCTGCTACCTACATGTTCATTGCCAGGGGTTCCATGCTCATTGCCAGGGTTTCCATGCTCATTGCCAGGGGTTCCATGCTCGTTGCCATGTGGGATTACATGCTCATTGCCAAGGGGGAATACATGCTCGCAGTAGCTGGGGGACAACCGCAGCCAGGCATAAATGACAGCCGGACAGAGAGCAGGGGCTGTCCGGCTGTATTCAGAGCACTGCATGTCTGAGCTATTTCAAATAATACCCCTTTCACACCAGAAAATGCAGGGATTTACCCAGGAATATGGTCCCAGGATCATGCAGGGACATTCCCGGACTGGCTCCTTTTACACCAGCATTTTCTGGTGTGAGGGGGAGAGAAAACCACCCCCCGCCCCCCTTTAAACAACCAGCTATATCTTCAGAACTAACTGACCCCTTTATATGTAGGCTTCAAATGATATTGGTCAGTGGTCGCCAACCTTATTTGGGGTGTGAGCTACTCGAGAAAAATTAAACCGCTTGCAGAGCTACAGTACTAAAAATGTTTTTAGAAAAATCTGCTAATTTCTCATGTGGTCCCCGTACCTGTCTAGCCGACTTCCAACGGATCCCCTCTCCATCTTGCAGTGACTCCCAACTACCTTCCCACTTATATCTGTGGGAGTGTCAGCTGTTCTGCTGTCTCCCACCAGTGGCTACTGGTGCTGTGCATCTTCGTGGTCTCCAGTCTGCAATTGGACAATGACACCAGATCCCTCTGCAGCTGCCGGTAGCTTCCAGGTTCTCGCTTCCTGCCTTGTGGTGGCTCTTGGAGTCAGGTCTGGATTTCAGGCACTTAATCCCAGCTGACAGCAGTAGGCGAGCTACCCAATCTATGACTGTGAGCTACTGGTAGCTCGCGAGCTACAGGTTGGAGACCACTGATTTTGGTCTTGTGAAACTGGGCCGTTTGGTTCCAGAGAAATCTGTCCTCAAACAACATGAACAGCCGTGAAATTACATTTCAGAAATGAAACAAAATTGGTTTACCCGCAATATCTCTAGAACCAATGAACCCATATGGACCAGGTATCAGATTGAAGGCCCAGCGATTTGGGTTAGACTGAGATCAACCTCCAGCTTCTGTGATTCAAGAGCCGTTGGAACCGGGTGGAGGTTGGAATAAGCGGGTCCCATGTTATCCTATGGGGAAAATGTTCTAGGTTTGCCTGGCGGTATCTCCGGTTCGACCCGGGGCTGGGCTTGTTGGAAAGCCCTGGCCCTCAGCTACAAAATGGGCCTATTTGGAGAGTGGGCCTGGAGCGGTAGCTCCATCAGGCCCATTGTTAATCCGGCCCTGAGCATGTCACACCCCCTTAATGGGGCACAGTACAAACTTCTACTACCAACTATAATCTCCCTGAAACTCATTTTCAAAAGTAGGCAAGTATGTGGTTAATTTTGTTTCTGTGCAGGGAAAATACTGTCTGCTTTATTTTTACACTACAATAGATCTCACTTTTAAGTAAAAACCCACCCAAATCTAATTATCTCTGCACAAGTTACATCTGCCCCACCTGCAGCGCACATGGTTTTGTCCATTTAAGAAGGAATTTAATAGTGATGATGTGGGAGCGCGCAACATCACTAGTCTGCAGTCAGTATCCCATACACACTAGGTGAATTTCAGCTGAAAATCCCCCAAAACTGCCATTTTGTGCGATTTTCAGCTAAAAATTGTCTAGTGTGTATGGGCCTTAAGACACCCCTAGCACGTCTAGGGTTGAGCCATCAGCACAAAGTATTTGAGCAGACAGCATAACTCCGGAATGGCTGTAGAAATTTACACCAAGCTTGCTACACATATGACATACAATCTTGGAACAAACACTTTGGGGGTAAACACACACCTAGCACCAGCTTGCCTCTCAATATTTTTCAAATCACATTCATGTGCGCCTTTTCTTCTATTTCCTTTACTGAAAACCATCACCTTTTTTTCATATCCATTCATTTGTTCTTTCCTGACTTTACTTGTGTACATACTGTCCCATCCCCCACTGGTTACCCAGTTCACTTTATTTAGTCTTTTCTCACTTTGACTTTAAACCCCCCCCCCCCCCCAGGGGCATAACTATATATTACTAGGCCCCATAGCAAAAGTTTTTAAGGGCTCCCTAGTTAGCAAGTGTTGGTGATACATGTATGTAAAACATATTACTTAGACAGCAAAGATGAGCCCCCTTCAGCTCTGGGCCCCATAGCAGCTGCACCCCGCCCTCTTTCCTTGCAACTTTTCTTTTGTTATGCTTATTGTAGCTACTCAACATTTGGGTTCTGTTGCCCTCTAGTGTCAAACATCATATTGTGCAATTGGGTTGTTTTATAATGTTTCTATTTTTATTTGCTTTTTTGTACAAACTCTCATTAGTACTCCCAGATCTTATTTGTCTCTCCCTTTTTATTATCTAACTTCATTGCAGGCGAGTCCCCTAGAATTCTTTGGTAATATACAGGTTGAGTATCCGCATCCGTAGCTAATTCACATTCCTGGCACTCTGGTAGAAAAATTATATAACTGTTTTTTTAGGGTGCTTGTGGTGTGCACCAAAATAGGGTATACTTAGCTGCTGCACGTGTTAAATGAGCTGGCCCAGCTCATGAAGGGTGAGAGAATTGGGAGGTTTTTTAACACAATTGTGCTGCTAAGAAAAAATATATTACTTTGAGTAAAGATTTAATTGACCAAAAAAGAACACTGGACACGCTTTAGGAATTATACATTTTTATAGAAATTTCTATAAAAATTAATAATTCCTAAAGCGTGTCCAGTGTTCTTTTTTGGTCAATTAAATCTTTAATCAGTGTAATATATTTTTGCTTAGCAGCGCAATTGTGTTAAAAAACCTCCCAAAGATGTGCGCTTGCCTGAAATCTTTTGTACAGGACGGACAAAAGATTTCAAGGCTAATTTATGCGCACATCTTACGATCGCAGATCTTTCTAGTGTGTGGGCACCTTAAGTGTTGTTTAAAATAATGTCGGACCACTGTCTAATTAAATCCTCTATTTGCAGGGATATGATGTCCCTGTGTGTTTTTGTATATTGCTGTCAGAGAAATCAATAAATGTATGATGTGCACCACTCTTCTCCGTGTGTCTCTGATGTTTTATATTAGTTTGTAGTCAGTGCAATTTTTAATCAGGCACAGAGATAGTGTATGTCACTCTGGCCCTTATTCTGTTCTCGGCGGTACGGCCCGCGTGCGGCCGTACCGCCGATGTTTTCACTCTGCACATGCGCAGAGGTCACTCTGCGCATGTGCAGGCGAAATCGCCGCACAAAAATTTTATACGCCGCAAAGGGGGCGTATAGGGGCGTGAGGGGCTTAATACCCTCATTTCCCTATGCATACGCCCCGCGTTTCATGGGCGTTCCCATGCAAACGCGGGGCGTATG
Source organism: Crinia signifera (assembly GCF_055691185.1). Lineage (NCBI taxonomy): Eukaryota > Metazoa > Chordata > Amphibia > Anura > Myobatrachidae > Crinia > Crinia signifera. Next base: position 81,178,104 of record NC_139225.1, on the reverse strand, counting down.
CATGGTAATGAGGCTATGACGCCAGTGATGGGGGCGGAAAGCTGACATCGCCGGATGTCAGCTCTCCGCCCCCATACAAGCTTTCACACGGACGATTGTCCGTGTGGTCTAAGCTTGCGTGAGCTGGTGGAGCGTGCGGCCCTGCCTTCGATGGTCGTCGACCATCGAATGCAGGGGGCAGCTCCCACCATGGTGGAGGCGTACGCCCCACCATTTTCATGCGGATCGCCAGCCGTCCGCGTACGGACGGCCGTGGCGATCCGTCTTGTAGGCGGGGATTGGTTTGTGCGGCCGGAGCAACGTATGCGGCTCCGGCCGCACAGATCAGAATAAGGGCCTCTGTTATTATTATGTTACCAATGTATCTTTAAGGAGTTTACAAATGTATAGTTTTTTTGTGGAGTTGTACAATTTTACATTAGCATACACACCATACAATCTTTTGAGTGGTTATACAATTTCTTGCAGATATTGTTAATTAATTTAATATAGAGCTCTGCAGTATGTAGCTTTTGTGTGTTTATAATGAATTTCCACAAAAATGGGTGTAGCACTTTATACAAGTCCCCCCGGGGGAATTAGCGGCTTTTATTTATTTACTTATTGCCGTCCTCCGGTTTCTGTTAGCTGCAGCTCACAGGCTTCACAGTCTCAGCCACCTTGGGTGCTTAGTGACTGCAACTGGGATTTGGATATGCCCAGTCCTTCTGTCGCAGGTACCGTGGCCGGCTATATTTATCTCCTCTTGACTGCGAAGGTGGGCAGTGTCATGGAGAGTCTGTGAGCCGGCTTTTCAGCACTGCTATAGCGCCGCACACACACTCTCTCTGCCCGTCCTGCACAGATTATCAAGTAACAGTGGGGACCTGTGACATGCTAATTTGTTTTAAGATATTTCTCCTTCAATACATGGTTCTATCATACACTATACACACAATTTAATACAGTGACAGAGGCCCTATGATCCGACGGCCGTTTCACCTAAGGCTTTCATAAGCATAGGCGAATCTAGAATTATGGTAATGGGTGGTCCCAGATGTAGACATAATAGCAGGGGAACCTTTGCGCGGCGTAGCTGCGCATCAAAAAGGGGGCGTGGCCTAACAAGAAGGAGGCGTGGCATCACAAAAAGGGGTGTGGTATTACACTTTAGACCATACACAGTAATGCCCATTACACATTTTAGCAAACTCCGTAATACCCATTACACATAAAGCCACACGCTGTAATGCCAATTACACATAAGGCCACACACCATAATGCCCATTACACATTGTGCCACACATCATGATGCCCATTACATACATATGAAACTGTAATGCCCATTACATATTTGCCACATAAGTGCTGCTTACCTACGTGCTCATTGCTAGGGGGTTCTTGCTTGATGGCACCATAGTACCCATTACACATGATGCCGCACACCATAGTACCCATTACACATGATGCCGCACACCATAGTACCCATTACACATGATGCCGCACACCATAGTACCCATTACACATGATGCCGCACACCATAGTACCCATTACACATGATGCCGCACACCATAGTACCCATTACACATGATGCCGCACACCATAGTACCCATTACACATGATGCCGCACATGATTAAAGGGGGGCGGGCTGAGGTGAAAGCGTGGAGAAGAATTGGAGCGGAAACTGCAGGGGTGACAGTCATTGACAGCTGGGCAGAGAGCAGGGGGCTGCCCGGCTGTATTCAGAGCACTGCAGGTCACGGCTGTTTGAAATAATACCCCTTTCACAATAGAAAATGCAGGGATTTTCCCGGGAATATGGTCCCAGGATCATGCAGGGACATTCCCAGGCTGACCCCTTATACACCAGCCTGCATTTTATGGTATGAGGGGGAGAGACAAACACTCCCCTCTTCCTACCCCCCTTTAACCAACCAGCTATATCTTCGGAACCAACTGACCCATTTACAGGAGACCAGTATCATATTGAAGAACTTTTGAGTTGGCTTTGAATGATTTTGGTCCCGTGAAACTGGGCTGTTTGGTTCCAGAGAAATCTGCCCTCAAAAAACATAAATAGTCATGAAATTACATTTAAGAAATGAAAAAAAAAAACCAATCGGTTTAACCTCAATGTCCCTGGAACCAATTAACCCATATGGATCCAGCCTGGTATCAGATTGAAGACCCAGCGATTTGGGTTCGACTGAGATCAACCTCGAGCTTCAGTGATGCCGAAGGGGGAACTGGCAGCCATTGCACTGGGTGGGGGTCGAATTAGTGGGTCCCATGTTATTCTATAGCAGGGTTGCCGACTTGCATATAATCCTCTCCGGGAGAAGCCCGGAGAGGAATCTTTCATTACGAGTTCGGGGGGCGGGGCTTACCGTGACGTCATTAAGCCCTGCCCCCATCATGACAAATAGGCGAAATAACTGATCTCAATGGAGGGGGCGGGGCTAAAATGACACGATTGTGCCATTTTAGCTCCGCCCCCTCCTCTGAGACCCGCGGATTGCGGCATTTAAATGCCGCGATCGGGGGGGGCTCAGTGGGGGTCCCCCTGATTCCGGGAGGGTTGCCCACCCTTCCGGGGGCCGGGAGGGGGGACCCGATTTTCGGGAGACTCCCGCAAATTCCGGGAGGGTCGGCAACCCTGTTCTATAGGGAAAACTTTCCAGCTTTGCCTGGTCGTATCTCCGGTTCCCAGGGGGCTAGAGACACGGGGCCCCTTTCCTCAGCTACAAAATGGGTTAATGGGTGGTCCTGTGCACCCCCGGACCACCCCCTAGATTCGCCTATGTTCATAAGGTTGGCAACCCTGCTTTATGGCATGTATTGAGACAAAAGAAACCCCCAAATATCCACAAAACTATTTTAGCTATATACAGTATTGAGGTTCATTCATGTGAAAGCTTTCTCCTTACAATCAGTGCGGAGATCAGGAGAACAGTGAGTGACAGCCCAGCGGCGGCGGCTAGGAACCTAAAACCTCCCTGCTTTGTTTCCGGGCGGTGGTGTTAGAGATTACACTGTATTAAACAAAGGCGATCGTTGATTGGCTGAGACGGCTGCGTGCCTGTGCGCCGGTGTCGGTGCTACCTGGAGATGGCGGGTAACCGGCTGGTGGTGGCCTGGGTTAGCAAAGCGGAGTGGGACCAGGTGCTGGAGTATCTTTACAGCCGGGACTGCAAGCTGCAGCGAGATGCAGTGCACCAGATCTCTGCCTGGAAAAGCAGGTGACACGCATAGTGGACAAGGCTGCCTGTGATGGGGTTTGTCTGTCAGGTGATGGGTCCTAGCAGGACCCGATAGGGTATCCTGGCGGTCATGTGATGGGTTCCAGTAGGACCCGATGGGGTATGTCTGTGTCATGTGCTGAGGTGGTGGGGCTCATTTATTAAAAGTGTTAGGACTCCAAGAAAAAAAAAAAGCTTTATCCCTGCAGTTCGTGGATTTAATGAACCTTTAATGACATGACAGAGTCGCTATTTATGACCTATAGAAGTAAAGCGAGTTTGATTGCCTTAATAGTACAGACCTTAACCACACTGCCAGCAGAATCAAGGAGGGAACTGAACCCCCCAAAATAGTGCTGAATGTAGTCCATAGGCTTCATTGGTGTACTTATTAGCTGTTGGGTCAAAGTTCTGCCATGCTTTACGGAGATAGGTAAATCCTGCCTCCAGGGGAGTATTAACTAAACCTTTGTGGGGCCCATAGCAATATTTAAAAAAAAAAAAAAAAAGGGCCCCCTCCCAGTGCTTCAATAGAAAGTGGGGCATACTTGCCTACCTGAACCTCTCCATGCGGGAGAAAATGCTCTGTTCCCGGACTTCCCTTGTAATGTATGATGGTCGAATAGTTTTATGCCATCGATGAATAGCTTCTGATGGCATGCGCGCGGATCCCGGCCGAGCAGGCTGCACACAGCGACCCTTCCCGTTGCTCTGTGCATGCGCGGCTAAGCGATGGCAGGAACCATCGATGGTGTGAGAATGGTTTATAGCCATCGATGGTTCCTGCTCTAGAAACCATCGATGGGTTATGTGCCGATGGCCATCCCTAGTTTAAAGCAGAGAGGGATCTGACAGATGGAAACTGAGTTATCAGTTGTGTGTGTATCCTATCTATCTATCTCCATTGTGGTGTTTTTTCCCTTTCAAGTCCTAAATGGTGAGGTATGACGTTGTTTGCACCCTGGCTAGAATCTATTGAAGGGAGTGCTGACCCTCAGTGGACATATTTACACTCACAAACTTAAAGACTTAATCGGTTTATTGCAACTGGCGTCAAGACGGTTGTAGTAAATCGAAATGTAGAAGTTTATCAGACTCCTTGTCTTTAAGTGAGTGCTGCCCCTATTACCTGTTATCTACATTTCTTGGAGAGGCGACAGACATTATTTTAAGGTGCCCACACACTAGAGCGATTTTTGGTCCGATTTCTGATAAATCGGCCGATATATCGTCCGATGCGCGCTCCCGTGGATCTTTAGCTGAATCTTCTGATTTTACGTGCTGCACGAAAAATCAGAAGATTTAACAAAAGATCCAAAGGAACGCAAAGGGAGCTTAAGAAAAATCTTTGGTAAAGATGTGCGCTTGCCTGAAATCTTTTGTCCAGGACTGACAAAAGATTTGAAGGCTAATTTATGCGTACATCTTACGATTGCAGATCTTTCTAGTGTGTGGGCACCTTAACACAGAGAGCTCTACAAAAAAAATAATTATAAATATAAAAACAATACTACCAAATGCGCTGTGTGTGTGTGTGTGTGTGTGTGTATGTATGTATGTAGTCTTGATCCCCTGCTCTGAGCCCAGAGGCAGGGGAATGAAAACGGCACTCACGGATTTGTAAATGAAGATTTTATATTTTAAAGTGCAGAAAGGTACAGCATATTCTTCTCAACGTTTCAAGGCTTGATGCCTTTTTGTCAGGATGCGCTGTAAAGTGCAGATAGTGCCAAAGGTGCAGTGTAATAAACTGAGCAGTCTGCTCTTACCTTAAGTAGCGTGGCTCTCCGGCGTCTGCAGGCTCCAGCTTCCGGGACCCAGGGCGCAGCCCACTGTGACGTACGGCCGTTACCTGGTAACCCAGGACGCCTGATGCCGGCTCTGCCGGAAGTGCCGTGACTAGTGAATGAAAGAAATAGGACCAACTTAAAAACGAGTTGGATATGTGTGCAAACAACAAAATGACAAACGTGCTTGCTACTTATTCTACCAATAGACAGAAAAGAGTGTGTATCTATATATAAAAAATGCTTTCCTACAGACCTCTATGTTAATTAATGTGGCATGTAAGCACATCACATTATGTGGACTTTAAAGCGCTCCTATTACATATAATAATCCCTAACTCCATGTAATTACTTTCTGAAATATCGCGCTCTTCAGGAACAATTTTTAACTATCTCTCCACCGGTTCTCTCTATGTAAATGCATTCCAGGCGATCATCTCATTAAGTCCCAGAGGTGCCATTGTGTTAAGTCTAAAGATCCATTGTGACTCTCGCTGTGACAGAAGTTTCTGTCTGTCACCCCCACGAAGTAATGGTGGGATGTGGTCTATAATTTTACACTTTAAATGGGCCAATGTATGCCCACTGTTCTTAAAATGCCGAGCCACCGGCTGGTTTACTTATTTTCCTTGTAGACTGGCCGTAATTGCTGAACGGTGCAAAGCCATACGCACCCGCAGATTGACAATTGTTTGGCCGACATAGAGTTTGCCACACGGGCACATAATGATATATATGATGAATGAGGTCTTACAATTCACAACATGTTTGATTTTATACGTCTGGCCGGTCTGCGGATGTTTAAAAGTGGCCGCTGGTTCCATATAGCTACAGGAAGGACACTTATAACAACCAGGTTTTTTCTCCTGTATATTGAATAAGGTCGGGGTGGGAGGTTTTGTTATGTTTGTCCTCACTAGCATATCTCGCAAATTGCGGCCCCTCTTGTAGCACGGCATTATGTTCTTGTCTGTAAAGCCGGTTAGTTGCTTGTCGCATTTTATCAGTGACCAACCTGCTTTGAGAACCCTGGGTAGGACCGTAGTTGCTGGTGTAAACGTAGTTACAAATGGAATTCTGTTAAATGCACTAGTGTTCTTGGTGTCTTTTCCTTGAAGCAATTGTTCACGAGGGATTTCCAACACCTGTGCCTTCTGCTTAATTAAAATGGCTCTTGCATAACCCCTTGAGGCAAATTTGTCCACCATTTTGTCCAGTTCTTGGCTGACTGTGGTGGTATCACTGTGTATTCTAGCCACCCTCATCATTTGTGACTTTGGTAAGCTCCGCTTCAGAGCTGGTGGGTGGTTGCTATTTGCCTTTAACAGGGTATTCCTATCTGTCTCTTTGGGAAAAACCGTTGTCACTACCCGATTGTTTTGTAGCTCAATGTTGACGTCCAAGTAATTAACTTTTTGCCCATCAATGTAATAAGTGAACTTGATAGGTCCTTGGCATGCATTGATGTTGTCTATGAGATCCATAAGAGCTTGTTGTGTGCCTGTCCATACGATCAGCAGATCGTCTATATAGCGAGTGTATAATGCTATATGCCGACTGATATTTTAATCTGTGAAGAAGAATTCTTGCTCTTGTTCAAAAATATAGACATTGGCGAGTGAAGGTGACACATTGGATCCCATAGAACAACCTGTGAGTTGCAGGTAGTAGCTGCCGTTGTGAAGGAAAAAATTCCTAGTTAAAGTAAGGTGCAACAATTCTAGGAAAAGGGGTATGTCAAGAGCTGAAAAATTAATTCTATATAAGAATGCCCTCATGGCTGAAAGTGCTTGTGCGTGCGGGATCACAGTATATAGGTTTTTTTACATCTAAAGTGCACAGTGCTGTGTTCTGAGGTAGTTCTTGTAATCCTTTAAGTTTCAATAGCAGCTGGGTTGTGTCCTTCAAGTAAGACCTTTGTACCATAATATATGGCTGGATGAGATTGTCCAAAAACTGCGAGATCGGTTGAAATAGAGACCCCCGGGCCGAGATGATGGGTCTGCCCGGGGGGTTTATAGGGTCTTTATGGATCTTTGGGATAGTATATATGACAGGAGTGATGGGATGATCTTTTGTAAGGGTTCTGAAAACTTTCTTGCTGATATGTCCCATTTGATGTGCCTGGCCCAATGTCGTGTCCAATTCTGTCTTAAATTGCCTAGTTGGATCTGCTGGCAGTTTTCTGTAGGTAACTGGGTCCGACAACATTGTGTCCAGATTCTGTATTGATCTGTGTCCTGTAAAACTATAGCCCCGCCTTTATCCGCGGGGCGTATAGTGATAAGGTACGTACACACGTACAGATTTTCTGTCTGATCTATCTGGTGGGAACAAAAATCTGGAAATGTATGGGAGCATATGACAATCAAAAATTTCCACCCAAATGCAGGAAAACAGAAAAAAAATATATATGCTTTGATAAATGTGCTATATCAGAATGATTTAAACAATTTATCTGACTGTCTGTTTTCAAGTGTTTAGGAACAATTTTTTGATTTTCATATGCTCCCATACATTTCCAGGTTTTTGTTCCCACCAGATAGATCAGACAGAAAATCTGTACGTGTGTATGCACCTATAGACAGATTTTGTGACAGATGTTTTAGGGCTTGGGCTTCACTTCTAGTCATATTTGACCATTTGCTGGGAGTGGTTGCGTCAAATTTCTTTACCGATTCGTCTTAAAATTTTACAAAGGTTTTGTTTGAGGCATTACTTGAGGGAGGGTCAAAGGTCGAATGACCATACTTGTTAATGAAATCCTCATGTGTATATATATATATTAATGGTATGAATGTTTTTGGAAGCAGCATGACCACATATGTTCCCTGAAGGTGTGGGAACTGCAAAAAATACAAATCGCACAAAAGTGGCGTGGTGCCAATATTTCCGTATAGGGAGAAGTGTGTGTGTGTGTGTGTGTGTGTGTGTATGTGTATATATATATATATATATATATATATATATATATATATATATATATATATATATATATATATATATATATATATATATATATATATATATATATATATATATATATATATATATATATATATATATATATATATATATATATATAATTTGTATGTATATGTGTGAAAAAATTCCAAAGTAGAAAATTGAAGATCCAGAAGGTGTGTATGGTTTTTTTTTTTTTTTTATTATTTTTTTTTCTTTGAACTTGCTTGAATGGCAATCTTACAGGTAAGTACAAGCAGGGTAACCTTTGCACCTGTCTCCTGGTGAAAAGGATTGCCTTATTTGAGGCGGTTCAGTATGCCAGGATTCATGCCAGAACATGTTCACACTCATGGTCCATGCACACTGGGCGACTATGCATGTATGGACAGCGAGCTGCGGGGAAAGCCGCTCGGTGCATACACACTGAGCGGCTTTTCCCCTGCCCGGCGCTGACGGAGCGGGAAGGACGGCGTTGCATAGCGCAGAGCTATGCAAAGCCGTCCTCATTGCTGCTCATCTGCTGGTATTACCAGCAGATGAGTGGCTTTCCCGGCGATGATGCGGGAGTGCGCAGCAGCTCTCATTGCCGGGGCATACACACTGGGCGGCTTTGAGCTGAAAGCCGCTCAAACAGGCTGTTTTGAGCGGCTTTCAGCTCAGTCGCCCAGTGTGTATGGGCCTTAACAGATGCACCAGAACATTTGTGTTTCCCCGCAAACCAGGTTGTCCCTGCTATGGTGGTTAGTCCTCTCCCCTGCCGGAGGGTTGTCAGTCTGGAATTTAGAACTGGATCCTCCTCATGACAGACTAGTGTTCCCCCTAGGCTGTTTTTGCCTGATTTTTAAAGGGAAAAATGCGCCCTGCCCGTTTAGCAGCGCCCCGCTCAAAGAGCATTCTTCCTGTCCCCGCCAGTGTGCACGGGGAAGCCCAGCACCACCGTAGGTGGCTTTGGCGGGGCCAGGCCCACCCCCTTCTGTGGCGGACAGGCCCACCCTCATTAGTGACAGTGGTGGCTAGACCTGCCCCTTTTCATGATGTCGGCGGCAGCGGGCCCGGTCCGCCCCCCTTATGCTGACCCTATGCAGCAGTGCCCTTCCCGGTTCCTAGAAAGAACCCTGACAGACGCGAGTCTGAGGGATTGGGGTGCTGTAATCCAGGGACTTCAATTCCAGGGCAAGTGGCAGAACCACGAATCCTCTCTCCCGATTAACCTATTGGAGCTTCGGATAATATACAATGCACTCATTCAAGCAGAGCATCTACTTCGGAAATCAGCCTATTCTGATCCAGTCGGACAATGCCACAGAGCGGATACAAAAAGCAGATGACAGGTAATACGTGGCGCAATGCTGCCTTAATTCACAATTAACTTTAAGACCTACAATAGGAAAAAGTTGGGATATAGAAAAATGGCGCAACAGAATACTTGAGGTTTTTTATGTTTCAGACTCCTCCTTTCACGAGATGAGGTCGTTCTCACGTAGGCATAGGTTACCGGGTTGTGGTGTTCAGTGAAAAAAACATAAACAATAAACAATTACATTTTAAAAGTTTGTGTATGTGTCACTTTGTATAAACCATTAAATAAGTGATTTTTCAAATATGGAGGTGGATTTAGTCCCATAAGGCTTACCGAGACTCACGTTGATTTGAGATGGTATCCCTCTCATAAAGGTTTCTTTGGCACGATCTTAGGGAACTTCACTTCTCAATAAAGATTTTCTTATATATGGAGTGGTCACTTGTTTTCACATGTGATTTATGAAGATGAAGAACACATGTAAAGGTTTCTTTTATTTAAAAAAAAAAGAGGGTGTACCTCTACTCACGATGTGATATGGAGTTTTCAAACCTATAAAGGTTTCTTTACATGTTTCTCACTGCCACAGAGCGGAACAGAGAGCAGGGCTTGTATGCAAGAAGTATCCAATATTCTCCTATAGGCAGAAAGGCATGCCTTAACAATATTGGCTGTGTTCATCCCGGGTGTGAAGAACTGGCAGGTGGATTAGTATAATTTATTTATATGGTGCCACAAAGGTTCCACAGTGCCTAACAATACACAAATGAGCAAAAACAGATAAAGAATTACAGTACAAGACAACTTAGGACAAGTACATGGTAAATATGGATAGTTGCATCAGGGGACAGGACACTGAAGCAATCATCAGGTTAGCAGTGGCTTATATATTCTAAAGCCCTGTACATATGCATCAATATTTATTTATCTCCCCCCCCCCCCCCCCCCCTGATTTTCTATTCGATTTTGCTTTATAGAAGCAAAATCGAATCCTAAAAGAAATCAAATGTTTTTTTGTGTCACTTTAGATCTACATTGGATTTGATGCGTGCTCCCGTTTTCACAAAAAAAAGAAAAGAACAATCTACTGTGCAGCCAAGGAAATATTGAATTCGATCTAGTAAATCGAATGTGTACAATGGGTACTTGTGTAGTTTCACGGCGCCGTGCTACTTCCGGGTTCTACGCTCTCCACAAACTATGTTAAAAAAAGTAACTTAACTCCATGCCAACATGGATAGTTCTTACCCCCATTATCCATGTTGGCATGGAGTTGATTTTAAATAGCGTGGCGAGCGTAGCAAGCCACCGAGCCCGCAAGGGGAATCAGACGCACGGCGCCATAATGGCGCCGTGAAACTACACAAGTACCTTACAATGTACCATGCATGTATATTCAATTTGATATCTAATTCAAAAGTACAGATCTAATGCCAAATCGAATGGAAAGATCTAATAGAAAATGGAATCTAACATCGAATGAAAAGCAAATCTGTGTGTGTGTGTGTGTACAGGGCTTAAGAAAGGCACATGAGGAGACATTTATTCAGGCCCTGCTCGTGAGAGCTTAGATTCTAAAGGGGAGGGTTAGACAGACTAGACAGACAGGGATTATCTCAGCCGCCACGATCTACACCGAGGGGAGTGTGGTCTACACACTCTGATTTTTCACCGAGACTTTAAATGTTGTAAGAGCATTGAAGTATGTCTTCAAATAACAGCTAGGGTTCGAAAGATGGACACTCTTCATGTTGTATGACGTGAAGAAGGAATTTCCTGCATCAAAGCAGTCTATTGCTCAATGGATACGGCAGGCTATCCAACAAGCATATGCTTTGACTGCTCCACAATCGATTTAAGGCCCACTCAACAAGATCGGTGGGCTCATCCTGGGCGGCTGCTCTGAGAGTCTCTGCTTTGCAATTATACCGGGTCTCTACGTGGTTTTGGAAGAATACCTTTTGTCAAATTTTCCAAATTTGATACCCTAGCCCAGTGATTTTCAACCTTTTTACCTTGCGGCACACTAAAATAAGATTTTAAAATAAAATTGACAAGGCACACCATGAGATCCCCACAAGGCAAAACACATTGGCCCCCACAGGAAAAAAAACAAACCTATTGGCCCCATATAAAAAAAAAAATCACACTGGTCCCCACAGGTAACAAAAATAAAATACATTGGCCCTCTACATGAAAATAAGAGACCAGTGAATAACAGTTGAATTGGTGGTGGCTGCAAACTGGTTTGGGCATCTCTAGATCTGGGGGCACACATAAGAACAGCTCAAGGAGTCACAGTGGTTAAACAAACACTGTTCTAGCCAATGAGGATACCCAGTTTGGATGGGAGGTACTGCAGTCAACTTTGCACGGTCCCACCCATTCTTGAAGCTTTGGGAGGTCCCCATTGTACTAAGCGAACCCCAATATCTCTTATGTATGCTAGAGAAAATGCAATATTTAACCGGTAAATCCCTTTTCGCTTTGTCCATAAGGGATACTGGGCGCCCACCTCGGTGGTTAGTTGCCTGCAGGTGTTACCTTTTTTGCTATTCTCCCTCTTATGAGATAGATGTTGTCAGCTGTTGCTGTTTGTTTGACCAGCCATTGTTGGTCTGTTTCGTTTGGGTGTGTTGGTTCGCTAATTTCACCTCCTCTCATGTAGGTTTCTCTCCCACCTGCTTTTTTTATGAATTGTGAGGACTGCAATTCATTGTTTTAATTTCCTTTACACCACTATTTTTGCCACTTTAGAAGTAAATGATTGATGTATAATGTAACCACATTTTATTTCAACCTGTAACCTGATGGCACAGTGGTTATTGCCACCGTCTCACAATGCTGGAGAGGTTGCTTTCAAATTCTCAGCAGGTTTTATCCCTCATTCCAAATAAATACAAGATTGTCCTCTGATAAAGTTCACTCTATTGTGTGTCGGTGTGGTAGGATATATAGCTTGTAACCTGCCTAATGACATCTGTAATATATAGGTGGTATCGAAACTACTATTAGTAGTAATCCTAAACAAATCCTAATGCTTTCTGTAGGCATTTTTTTTTTTTGTGATCCAGATACTTGCTAGGACAAAATGTTGGCCTGATACCGTATGTGAGCTCTATTTTTGGACTGTTTTTTTTTTTTCTGTATTGTGATAATTTATTTTCCATGCAACATGTTGCTAGTATGTGACGTTATTGTGCTGCCTATCTGTTACAGGTATGGGAACAGCATGCCACTTGCCGTAGAATGCACTGCTGACCTTGTGCGATGCAAAATTCTGGACATAAGTGGTGGGATGGGAGAACAAGAGCTTGCCTTGCTGTATGGATTGGCACTTGTCAGGTTAGTAATGCGCATGCCTTGCATTTCTTAAGTGGTCTACACACGGAGCGACTATGCTGAGCAATCTGAGTGATGCTAGATCGCTCAGCACACAGCAATGTGTCAGCAATGTGTGCTGAGTGATCTGTCCGGGCCATGCATCGCTATCGCTATGGACCCTACACGGAGTGATGTAGGGTCATTTTCTAAGCGATCTAGTGAGATTGCTTAGAAAATGGGCAGAAATCACCCGATGTATAGGCCCCATCAGCCTCCTTTTATCCACTATGCTTTTATCCATTTGTGCTTTCCCTAAAAATGACTTTAGTTCTACATGCCACCAGGTTGTTACCCCTAGGAATTTTAAATCCTAAATTGTGAAGTGCCATCAGGGAAATGTAGCAAGGAATTACATATAATACATTTATTTCTGGATCAAACAGTTGTGGAGAAAACTTTAAAGCCAAGAAGTATCTTACCACTAGACCTTTATGGTCTAAAACAGAGTTACTTAACTCTGCCATTACAGTCCATGTTTTAAGGATTTCCATGCTCAAGCACAGGTGACTTAATTAGTACCCCCATCAATTTGATTTAACCATCATGGATAAACTTAAAATGTTGACCTCAATGACAGAGTTTGGGAACCTGTGGTCTGAAAGCACTTTTGGGGTCTTAGAAGTAAAACTGTGTCCTACGCAGTTTGGTTTTTAATTCGTGTTTACATTATGGAGATCATAACATTAACCTTTTTGGTGGTATGCCCGGAAATTGGTGCACACGCATCCGTTGCGTTGCTGTCTATCCCGGTGCAGACATCCCTGGCAAACATACACCGGGGCTGCCATGCAGCTGTCCCCCGTTGACGCCAGGCCACGCCGCCCCGAGTGGCCATGTTTGGGGCTGCTAAGGAGCTCTCGGTTGTCCAGTGGCTGAGAGGCCAGAAACAGGCAGCGGCTGCAGCTTGAGTGGTGAGTATTTCTGGGGCAGGACAAACTTGCCCTGGTATGTTTGTCATGCCCTAGGGAAGGCCACCACTCAAAGGGTTAAATCCTAATGATGCACACTCTACAAATTATCCACCTCTCCCTTGCCGTACCCCATAGTCTGGTACATGTAGCTATTTTTTGGTTCTACAGGTACTGTAATCTAATCCTGCTGATAACTTAAAAGTGAACAATCTTTGGGGCTGCAGAAGGGAGTTTTGTGAAGGCTGTGCACAGATTAGGGCAGCACTCATGACTCTGGCTAGGTGAAATGGGCTTGTTAAATCATTGTTTACTTAGGTAGTGATGCAGCTTTAAAGAAAATGGGGTCCGAAAATACTAGATTCCTACAATGGTCGGCAAAAAACAGGCTTTTTACCTCTAGCAGCGCATTCACCTTATAGCTCCTACTTGGAAGTCATCATCCCTATGAATTCATATAGTTTTATGCAGTCATCCACAAGCTCTGTATAAGCATTAGAAGGAGATGAGCTATGAAGCCAAGTAAACCCTAAATCATACTGGAAACTGGGGAGCGGTAAAGTAGTAATAGATTACTCTGCAGCTGGATAAAATGATCCACAGATGACCAGATAGGACACAGACAGGTAAGGCAAGATATATTCATGAAGAGATTGTCTCTGGGAAAGTTTGCAGGAGACAAGGACCATAAATAGCAGGTGACCATCCAAATTGTAAGGCTAATTTTGGACATGTTCAAGACAGCTGACAGACCATGTCTAGTCAGACCTCAGTTAGACATGCCAACGCACTCAATATCTCGACAACCGACTTATTTTTAAACCAAATACGCGATATAGCGCGTATTTTACAGGGAAGTACCTTCCAGGGACTCACTTTTTTAGAGTGGGCACTTGGATTGGACAGGCAGCGTCTGACAGCAGGCGCTTGGGCCAGTGTTTGTCTGCTACTTCAGCAGCACAGAGGGGACAGTGGCAGGATGGCTGCCTCCCTGCACTGGCTGGCAGCACATGAGGCGCTGGCATGTAGGAGGAGTGTCTGGAGCGTAGGACCGGGGTTCAGCATCTTCCTGCAGATCTCCTGTTCCTGGTGTCGGCAACCCCAGCACTGGCATCTATTAATAATCACCGCACTGAAGCTGCAGCATGGGAACACTGCTTGCTCCTGTACCCCTGCTTCAGTGCGGGGATTATTAGTAGATGCCAGTGCTGTTGCTGCCGAGACCAGGAGCCAGAGGTCAGGTTATACCCCATAGCAACAAGCATGTAGGTAAGCAGAACTTATGTGGCATAATATGTAATGGGCTATACGGCATGTGGTATTATATGTAATAGGTGTGTGACATATAATGGGCATTACGGTGTAAATTTTTGGCGCACGCTGTCCCCATTTCCAGATTGTCTTTTCCACTATATGTCTTGCTTTATGTGTGAGTGGACCAAATGATACTTTTGTCACTGTCAAACTATACGTTAGGTAGACATGGGTTAGGTCGACAGGTCAACATGGGTTTTTTCACTTTTTTTTTACCCGAATGTCGACATGGACAGTTAAGTCAACTGCAGCCCCTCGCTTCGGGCACGGTGCCTCTCTGCACACTATTTTATTCTTCCGCCACGCCCTAGTGGATGGTAGGGCATGAAATACCGCCTGTTGGCACAAAAAACAGTGAAAAAAACCCAAGTCGACCTACAGTAACTCATTTGTCGACCTTGTCCCATGTTGACCTAGAACCCTGTTGACCAAAGTCGGATTGACAATACGACCGTATCCCTTAAATCCATGCTTGAGCACCTGTGCTTTATGTAAATCTCTGACTAGTAAAGCATCTGGGCAAGTTTGGTTAGAAATGGCTAGACTTCAAAAGTAACGGGTCTTCAGATTGTTGTCTCATCTACTATAGTCTTACTTCATTAATGGAAGTTTGACCTACATTATGTCTTTTATGGTGTAGTACAACTTTTGTTCTTCTATTACAGGTTTGTAAACCTTATCACAGAACCAAAGCAGAAATCATTTGCTGTTCCTTTGAGACGTCTGGCTAATGAGGCAAGTGACCAATACAGACCACTTTAATAAAGCATTGTAATGCAGCACTAATATCATATTTTGATAGGTGAAAGAACAAGTGAAGCTGTCTATTTTATAACAAAAGTGGTATATTCTATCAAACTTATTTTTAGTGAAACTTTCTGGAAATGTGAGGTAGGCTGATTGATTAATGATGAGGAGAAAGCAGATAAATTAAACCTAGGCAGGTATGCTTCACCCTGTGTGTCGCCCCACTACAGTCTCCAACATCATGTGTCACACCCACTACAGTCTACTGCACTGTATGTAGCAAAAGATGTGCCCTTATAATACATACATACATACATACATACATACATACATACATACATACATACATACATACATACATGTATGTAAGACACGGGCGTGCCCTTATATTAAGGCTGAATCGAACAAACGTAATTTTCCGATAGGGATCTTTTGAGATTGGGCATGGTGTTTGATGGGTTACTCCTCAAAAGTAACTGTTTGTACTGAGCTGAGATTTGGCATGGACGTGTAGAATTGTAAACCGGTGCTGCATGCCTCTGATGGTGAGATGGAACTAGTTTAGCTCTGCCTTTGCCCTGGCACAGTAATTCTAGCAGGAAAGCATTATAGTTTGCATGGGGGTACCAAAATCCCTACCACTGGCCCTGGCTCTACTTAATAGGGGTAGGGAAGGGGGGTATTTGGTGGCAGAGGGAAAGGAGTTCACCCACCTCTCCAGGACCACTTTTAGCCCTGTATATACTTGATTTACAGTATTTATATGCACTGCAGATAACTTCATCCTGAGCCCTCTGGGATAAATTAAACATATGTGATGTATAAAATGCACACACACCCTTGATGTACAATATTTATATATGGCAGGGCTCTGGAACCCCCATTCACTGCGCAACTGCAGATAACTTCACTTGGTGCCCTCACAGCTAACCTGATATATAGAAACCCAGGGTGCGGCACTCAAACTGTGTAAATATCTATATATTGGCATTATATACATTACATACGTGTTTAATTTAGCCCAGGAGGGCTCAGGATGGCAGGCAGAGCAGGAGGCTGAGGCGGGGAAGGAGCAAGAGAGCTCAGTAAAAACGGCATACGGCTATGCACTCCGCACTGTCCGCAGTGACTAAAATGGCGGCTGGGACGCTGCCTCCTAGCATGACTGCGTGTGTCCCAGGCCACTGCAGCCGTGGTGTCGTGCTGTGCATGCAGGAGGCACACATGAAAGGGAGGGACTGAGACATCTAGCCGACGCCGCTGAGCCGCACATGAAAGGGAGGGAGCTGCACAGAGAATATCAACAGAATTTAGTAAAGTTTAGAGTCATTGTGTTATGAGGAAAGGGTAGGCAGATTATGTATGTTTACATTAGAAAAGAGGCATCTAAAAGGGGATAAAATTAATATATACAAATACATAAAGGCTTAATAAAGTGAACTGTCAGGTGTCCTGTGTAAACAAATCACGTGGTCACCCCCTTAGATTAGAGGAGGGGAAATTTGTCACCAAGTGAAGGAAAGGTTTCTTTACAGTTAAGATATGGAGTACTCTGCCAAAGAAGGTTGTGATGACAAAATTAATTGATACATTTTAAAAAAGGGTTTCAGGGTTATAACCTTAAATGATCATGAACTAAAGAGGATCAGTAATAATTTGGACAGCCCTTTTGGGTCATCAGAGATTCTAGTTGATATCAGATAGGCAGGAACCTCATCCTCGTCATTACACTGAAGGAGGTTATGTATAAGTTTAACTTTATGGACTTTTTTTTCAACCTCAACTACTATGTAACTATATATGTAATTATGTTTGATTCAGACATGGGGAGAAGGCAGAGTGGCTATTTTTTTTTAAGCTTCAGCAAGTGACAACCTATGTAAAGAAGAAACCTATATACAGTATTAAGAACTGTGACCAAATCAAAGAGGGGGTTTTCAATCCAGAATTCTGACTGTTGGAATGCCCCGACGATCGGTATCCCGTACTGTTTTTGTTTCTTCCAACTGTAACTCAGCAGCCGGAATTCAATGTTCCGAGTGTCGGAAAGTCAGCGGATTGTCGAAAAACGGCCGTGAATTCGACAATCCGTGGCCGTCTCCAACAAAACAGATCTGACTTATTCTAAAATTTGGATCTGACACCCTTCAATGCTGTCATTAATGGCAGCATTGAATAGGTGAGTTCCAATGTTTCCCCTGTCTGGAAATATCAGCACAAATGGAATACCCTCTCAGTGTCCAAACAGATTAGTAATGACAATGTCAAGTATTTTTTTTTTTAGAATAAAGTAATAACATTCCTGTACTCCCATCATAATATACAGAGTCACATTATTATGGGAGGATCATTGAGAAATATAAGCGTTTTATACCACAAGGTGTTATGGAAACACTTAAAATGTTTTCTTTTATAATGAGCAGTAAGACCTCTATGAAACTCCCCCATGTTTCAAAGAATTTGTTTGTACTCTGGGGAGTGATGTTTCCTAACCAGTCCATATAAAAGATAGAGGATTTGGTCCCAAAATAGTTTAATATTTGTGGAAGTGTGTTTGTATCCATTACTGTAGTATAGTTTTATGGGTCACTGATGGAATTCCTAAAAGCAATATTCAAACCGTACAAGGGATTCAAATATCCAATGGTAAACAGCTGAGATTTGCCCATTCCTGTTGTGAAGGTATTTTTAACTAAATGATCTCTGAAGCTTACAATCTATAGGGATAACAGGAGATCCTGATGAGATGCAATTAGATATGTTTATTACTGGAGGTTATGTTTGGGTTCCGGAATATGGTAAGCTTGCCTGTAGAGGTGAGTGTTTTTTCAGGGAACGCTTGAAAATCTGGAGGCTAAAGGAGAGTCTTAGGGGGGTATTCAATGGTAGTCGTGCTCCCGCAGCCATCTCCCGACAGGGGAGATGGCTGCGGGGCCCTATTCAATGCGGTCTTCCCCGACAGCATTGAACAGGGGTTCTCCGCAGAACGAGCCCAACATCACAAGCTGTCGGGCTCGTTCTGCCGAGAAAAGCCGGAAATAGGCGAGCTCCCGGCCAGAGCTTGTCTATTTCCGTATTCAGATTGCGGCCACGCCCCTTTTCTCGCCGCTCGGCGGCCGGGACATAGAATCCCGACCGCCGAGCTCAAGTCGAGCAAAGCTAGAACGGGACAGGGGCACGGCTGTCGAGCTTGCTCGACAGCCGTTCCCCTGACATTGAAAACCCCCCTTCATGTGCGTTTAAGGGTATTCCGTAGAATGGGTGCTGCCTGGTGAAAGTCCTGCTATTGTGAATGGGAAATTGTAAGGAGTGTGCATGAGAGACAGATCTTGTGCAGTGGACTATAGGCAACCAATGGAGGGACTGACAGAGCGGATCAGCAGACGTTGAATGTCTAGACGGGTCAATCAAAATGGATTGTAGTTTTCAGAGTCTTTTCTTAGGAAGAGCAGTAAGGAAAGTATTGCAATGATGTGTGATATGAGTGAATGAATTAGAGATTTTGCAGTGTCTTGTTTAAAATACGGTTGAATTTTGGATGTGTTGTTTTTTAGATGTATGTAACACGATTTACAGATTGTATGTGAGGAATAAAGGACTGTTTTTGAAATGTTGAGTTTGAGGTGGTGAGATGACATCCAAGATGAAATGGCAGAAAGGCATTCAGAGACACAGAGGTATACTGATGGTGACAATTCCGGGAAGGATGGATAGATTTGAATATCCTCAATGTACAGAAGATACTGATATCCGAAATAGTTGATTGGTTTGCCAAGAGAGGAGGTAGAGATTAAGAAAAGCAGAGGACCTAAGACTGAGCCTGGTGGTACTCCCAACTGACAGAGGTAGTGAGGAGGAGGTAGAATCAAAGAAGCAAACACTGAAAAAGCGATTAGATGGGATGAGAGCCAAGAAAGGGCTGTATTTTGAAGATATGCGGTCCCTAGGTCAACTATGTTTAGGTTGCTACCTAAAGCTGTGTACACATGGCGGTGATATAGTGCTCAGTGTCTCCTTTTCATCAGCGACCAGAGATGGTCACTGATAAAAGGGAACCTCTGCCGGGGGAGCCGCAGAGGGAATCAGCTGGTCGCAGGAGCAAGCTCCTGCGACCAGCGATCACAAGGGGGCTAAAAACGGGAGCACGCACCCGGCAATATATCGCCGGTGCACACTCCGATCGCTGGCAATATGGTCGCTCAGCGACCATATTGCCGGCGATTATAGCCCGTGTGTACGCACCTTAAGAATTGTCAAAATACCCTAGGTTGACATTGACAGATGGTTTACACCAGGGGTGGCCAAACCAGTCCTCGAGATCTACTAACGGTTTAAATTTTCCACATCACCTAACTGGTGCACAGCTGCAGTCAATACGAACTGTCACATTTTTCAAACATGCTGCATTAATTCCTACTATAGATCCACATGTTCCCTGAAAAACATGCACCATTGGTAGATCTTGAGGACAGGTTTGGACACCCCTGGTTTACACAATCTTAAGGTCGACCTAAACATGGTTGACAAGAATAAAGTTAACGTGAGTTTCATGGTTTTTTTTTTTTTTAAGAAAAAAGGTTGTCTTTCATACCTAGTCATTGTGTCGACCTAGTCATTGTTGACCCTTAGTGTAATCTATACCGTAATCATTCTGAAGACCTAGGGACTGTGGTATTTGTATGAGAAATTAGTGGTCAACCATGCCCAAGGCAACCAAGATCTAAAAAGTGAGAAAACGGTAACAGTGGCCAGATCATTCACTACCTGGTCATTGCTGTCTCTGTGTAGTATTGAGAGTGGAAGCCTAACTGAAGTGGGTCCAATAAGTTGTAGGAGTTAATAAAGTGTGTGAGGCGAGTGTAGGCAAATCTCTCAATTAGCTAGGAGAGGCATGGGAGCCGAGAGATGGCATGAGATAGTATCAGAATTGTGTTTTATTTTCAGATGGGAATAATAACTATATGCTTGAGCAGAGAAGGAAATATATATGTAGAAAGAGAGGGAGATATAGGTTACAGATTTTATTTAAGTTTGGGATAAGCACAGGGGACGACTTTTTACTGACTCGTGAGGGTATAGGATAAAGGGGAGAGGTAGTAGAGTAGGAGGATGAGAAGAGTGTTTATACTTTATCCTCACGGGTCAAATTATTATTTTTCAGTTTCTTATATAGCGCACACATTCTGCAGCGCTTTACAGAGAATATTTGAACATTCACAGCAGTCCCTGCACCAGTGGACACACACACACACACAGACATTCTAGGGTTAATTTTGTTAGGAGCCAATTAACCTACAAGTATATTTTTGAAATGTGTGAGGTACCCGGAGGAAACCATTTGTAAAATGGAGAGATGGCTCCAGGATACCTCTTTTAAAGGTACCCATACACGTTACAATTATTGTATACAATATCTCATCTCGGTTTTGCGATGAGATCTAGTACAAAAAGTATGTGCAGCACATACTTTCTGTACTAGATCTCATCTCATCGCAAAACTGTGATGAGATGCGATATTGTATACAATAATTGTAATGTGTATGTGCACCTTTTACACCGCCCACCCGGCAATAACCTGGCATTTTTGAGTGCCGGGTAATTTTGCTGGGTGCATTATCACCACAATTTACACCATCAGCAAATTGCCTGATTTTAAAGCTTTTCAACCTGGGAATTTGCTGAAAAAAACAGGTTTTTCTGTGGTGGTAAAGGGTCGACCTGGGTCTTAAATCCTGGCTAACCGACCCTGGTCAAGAGTAGGGTCGGGGACCCGGAATTTTAAGAACTGGGTTGTCCCTTTCACATATAGAAGAAAAACCTGGGGTTTCAGCAAATTTCCAGGTTGAAAAGCATTAACCCGGTAATTTGCTTCCTGGTGTTAAAGGGATATTAATTGGAGGAGGTTTCACTAGTCCATTGTCTTAACATTTTGATTTTATATTATCTCTTTTTGGATAGTGTGCCAAAGATGTGGGTGAATTTTGAGCTTTCTGCAATAGTATGGAGAGATTTATTATTATTATTATTATTATTATTATCCTGGATTGGAATGTTATGTTAACTGGCTTTTCATATTGGGATGTACTGTAAATATTTTTGACTCAAAATAAACTGAAAAGTCAGAGCTAGATGTTCTCCCTATGAGGGGCAGATTCTCCTGAGTGCAAATAAAGGTGTGGCAAAATCTGTCACTACGATCACTATTCCCAGTTTAAGTGTTGACTCTAGATGTTTTTTAGATGCCCCTTTTACGCTGGAAGAGATAGAAGTAGCAATAAAAGCCTTCCCCAACTCCAAGGCCCCGGGAGTGGATTGGCTCCCTATTGAACTATATAAAACCCATATACTGTAACGTTCTTTGCTCCCAGATTGCTATCCCTTTTTAATAATCTGCTGGAACAGGGTTCCCTGACCCCCTCTATGGCGGAGGCGCTGATAGTTCTTATTCCAAAACCTGGTAAGGACCCGTTATCTCCCAACTCATGACGGCCCATTTCCCTGCTATCCACTGATATTAAGATACTGGCTAAATTGTTGGCTGTACGTTTAAATGCAGTTTTATTAGAATTGGTGCATGCTGACCAAACCGGCTTTATGCCTGGTAGATCGACTCTTGACCTACGCCGCCTCTTTACCTATCTACAGTGGGCTGCTATCATAGCCATGACCGCATCATGGACGATGCGGTCATACAGATGGGGCCAGTTTTATCTTTGCTGGCAAACCGCCAGCAACACGGCGCTCCACCTGACTGAGACGCGCGTGCGTCCCCCACGCACGCGCGTCTCAGTATCCGGGCGGCGAGGCGGACGCAATACTGTCCGCCTCCCGCTCGATAGTGCTGGGGGGGACCCGAGGAGGCTGCGGGGGGGTGCCGGGCGACCGAGGGCAGCACCGTCGGAAGGGGACGCGCGCGCGTCCCCTTCCGGCATACAGATGGCGGGGATGCAGGTGATGGCGACGCCATCACCTGCAAAGATGAATCCCGATACACCTGTAGTCTCACGGGATGCGGCTCGAGCTTTTCATTCTGTGCAGTGGACCTACTTATGGGATGTTTTGGAGAAATTTGGGATAGGATAAAATTTTTTGGCCTGGGTTAGATTGCTATACTCTGGCCCTGCTGCTCAGATAATGGTTAATGCAGTGGTTCCCAAACTGTGCGCCGTGGCTCCCTGGGGTGCCTCGGGACACATGCAGGGGTGCCCTGGGTTGGTAGTCCAGGACCAACTCAAATTATTAATGGTTAATTATTTATAAGCAAAACCAGTGCTGGTGGCTACCAATCATAAAATGTGTACAAATAGAAGCAATTCCTGCCCTTTTCCACATAACTGACCCTAAGAATCGCATATAAATCCAATCTAATTAAAATAAATTTGGCCTAGGGGTGCCGCGAAAATAATTCTTATACTCTAGGGTGCCGTGATTAAAAAAAGATTGGGAACCCCTGGGTTAATGGATTCACCACAGACTCCTTTGCCTTGGGGAGGGGAACCAGGCAGGGGTGCCCTCTGTCTCCCCTGCTTTTTGCTCTTGCGGTGGAACCATTGACATGCTATATAAGGGCTTCCCCATCGATTTGAGGGCTTTAGGATCGGGAGCAGTGAGGTAAAAATTGGGCTTTATGCTGATGATATGATCCTGTATTTGACTAATATGACTTCCTCCCTGCCAGTACTACTTACCCTGATGATGGAATATGCCCGTTTCTCTGGGGTAGGAATTAATTGGGATAAGTCAGTTGTATTCCCTTTGCTCTCTACTGCACAGCAACCCTCACTATATAATTATCCTCTTCGCTGGTGTACACAATTTAAATATTTGGGTATACAGGTCTCCCATTCCCCTTTTGATTTTATAACTCTGAATTTGTCCCCGCAAATTGACTCACTGCGCCAAAAACTTGTGTTTGGCAAACGCTTCCTCTATCGGTTTCTGGTATAGTGAACCTTATAAAAATGATTGTCCAGCCAAAATTTTTGTATATTCTTCGGAATTCTCCTGTGTATATCCCAGTCTCCCAGTTTAAGCTTATTACCTGATATATTGGCAGGTATTCAATGCTGTTTGCGAGTGGTGACAGCGAGCAGGGCTTCCTGCTCGCTGTCACCACTCACCCTGACAGTATATAACACAGCCTCCGCATACGCCAATTCCCCCTCGCTCCGTTTCTTGAGCGAGGGAGAATTGGCAGATGCGGCTCCAGAAGCAGCGAGACTCGCGGCTAAAAACTGCCAGTTTTCTGCAGTAGCCGTGGGTCTTGCTGTTTTGGGGAATTCTCGCCGTCCTGTGACGGCGAGGATTTCCCCAGAACGTTGAATAGAGCGAGCGGCCGGCGCGGGGGTTAAACAGCGAGGATCGCTGGTTTTCTGCAATCCTCGCTGTTTAACCCCCTCGCCGGCCGCTCGCTGCAGCATTGAATACCCCCCATTGTCTCCTTTGTTTGGGGAGGCAAACGTTCGTGGATAGCGGCAAAAACTTTGTGCAGATCCCGATACGACGGAGGTCTGGCGCTCCCCGATCTGCGATTATACTACTTAGCGGCCCAATTGGCTCAATTAGTGGAATGGGTTGCACCTGCGGATTATGGGAACTTACCTATTGCTCTTTTAAGTAAGGTGGGTCAACTTTTCTTGCCCCCTTGGTCACACTCACACAGTATGGTTGGCGGTGGGGGTCATAATGGGCAACCCAGTTTTAGACTCCTGTTCCCCTATCTGGAGGAATAAGGACTTTCCTGAACTTCACAAACTAAGGGCTGGTCCGGACTGGACGCCTTTTGGGGTCTCTGAGATTGGACGTCTTTTCCAAGATGGGATACTGTATTTCACTCCTTTGAACAAATGGTGTGTATGTTTGCGATTCCACATCACTATTTCTATAAATATCTCCAACTTAGACACGAGAGAGGTGCGCAGTGGAGGGGGAATGTACCTGAACTTGTAGAGTGTCCAGTCCGTGCGATGATCCATAAGCTCCCAGGTCGGAGGAGGGTTTCTGCTCTGTACTCTCCTCACCTTCTCTGGCATAGATCAACTCGGTACTTTACGAGCTAGATAGGCAGTGGATATAGGGCCCATTGAGGATGAGGGCTGGTCTCATATGCTGGGTTCCCCTAGAGGTGCTACGGCGATTGCCAGGTTCCAGCAGATTGAATTGTACATCCTGCACCGAGTTTATTGGACCCCACACAGATTGATGCAGATGGGTGGTACCGGGTCTGACGCCTGTCCTAAATGCCTGGGGCTGACTTCTGGCATTTGCTGTGGCGTTCCCCACAGGTGCATTCCTTCTGGGAAACAGTCTTAGCAGGTGTTCGAGTTACAGGTGTCCAGGTCCTGCTTTCTAACCTTCTCATTTGTATCTTTGGCTTGGATTTAGAAGAGCTACTCCCTAAATATCACAGAATATATGTTAATAATCTTCTCACCCTGGCCCGTGTATGCATTGCTAGAGCCTGGATGAGTCCTGCCCCTCCGTCTTCTAATATGTGGGTTGTGCTTGTTAATACCACTATATCACATGAGCGATTTATGTATACCAAACGGGATTGTCTAGGAAAATTCAGTAAAGTTTGGGACCTATGGCAGACCTCTGCACTGTATTTACAAGATCCCTGCCCGTAATCTATACTATTTATATGTTTAGGAAGGATAACTTGTCGTCTGTACCCAAAGCCTGCCCATATGTTTCCCTGTACTCCCTTCTTTCTTTTGTACAACTGTCTATGAATCTTGATTATTATTACTAAGCTGTAAACACATTTCTGATCGTACAGTATATTATTTTTCTGAATAATGCACCACTCATGTAATTAAGTTTTTGTTTATTTTACATATATTGTTTGTATTTTTAAAACTCAATAAAAATACTTAAAAAAAAAAATAAAAAAATTATCTGTCACTACGGTACTGGTAGGCAGGATTTATAGTGTTTCATTATTTTCTCAACAAGTTCTCTTCCCTTTCTGTTTATGGTCACAGCTTAAGATTCCGGAGTGGGTTGTTAACCTTCGTCACAGTGCCACTCATGGAAAGATGCCCAAATTGAGTATGTGCCGGAAAGGTAAGCATTCCTAGTCTACGTAAGTATCTTTAATTGTTATGGTTTAGGTTGAAGCCGTTCTAATGGCACTATATGCTGGAAGTAACTTCTTGCACGGCTAATATAGGATGATCTCGGAAAAAAAAGTCCAATGGTATCATTGAGCTATCCAATACTAGATCATTTTTACTGCGCAGTAAATTACCAGTTTTCAAGCAATAACACACAGAATTCGGGATAAGTTTTCGGACCCATGTGTTTATAGCGGAAAGAATATGGCTGATAGGGCTGCATGTATGGCAGTGACGGTTAACCTTAACACTCCAGCTGTTGTTGCACTGCACTTCCTGGCATGCTCTGATGTGTACAGCTGGAGGGTCAAGGTTAGCCATCACTGATTTTAAGGTATTCTGGCATAGTTTTTGACAAGTGCCAGCTCGTTAAGGATAAATGGATAGCCCAGTTATTCTTTTTCATAGGCCTTCTGTATTGTCACATTCATACTTTGGTTTCATTGTGTACTATCAGGAATAGAGATAATTACACAGAACTTGCTGGTAACATGCAGTGTTGTCTTGCGTTCTGAAAACGTTTTAATTAGACCTGGTACTTTACCAGGTGTGAGAAAAAGCTGGTAGCCTCAAGGCCCTCATACATTAGGCGTCGGACCTGATTTCCCTGCGGGCTCACATATGATTAGGCACTTAAGGTGCCATTTTTTACTTGTGAGAAATCGCATCCGATTTTATTAAATGCTTATTCCCGGGGAGCTGGAGGGGGGGATGCCGAGGGTGCCAGAGAATAAAAAAAAAAAACCATACAAATGAATGGGCTTCCACTGAGCGCTCTCATAGCCAATCAGCGGCTGTCTATTCATTTGTAATCGGATGTGATACATTGCGGGTGCTAAAAGGCAACCACGATGTGTCCATAAGATTTATCTAATGTTCAGGGGACCGTGCCTTGTATCAGATGTCATACACATGTGATTTGGGCTGTGAAATTTCATGGGCCAATCCACTGTAATCTGGTTAAAATCGCAAAGTGTATGGTGGCCTTCAGGCTTCAACGCTTCAAGTTATTCAGTTAAAGCTCTTGTTTTACATCCGGTATATTACCATGTTATCTGGCCTTAACCCTTTGAATTTGATAAAATAGGTGTGAAAATTGCCAAGCACACATTTTTATTCATCATAATGATCTGTAAGGTTTACCTTTTATATAGAAAATATAAACTTTGTCTTAAGCTGGTCATACATTTACAGATTATGTCAGTTCTGGCTATTTGGAACAAAAACCTGGTAATTTCTGCATGACAGTTTTTGGCAGCTTTCCAGCATTTCAAAACAAATGGTCAACTGTCATGTGCTCTAATCCATTACCAGGATTTTGTTCCAACCAGCCAGATCCGACAATCTATCTGTAGATGTATGAGTGAACACCTGTGAAAATAAAACCTTTGTTAAAACAATGTTTACACTCCTTTGGCATGGTGTAACTGCCTGTCCCTACTTCTTAGAAGCATGCGGTGCAGCTCTGCTTTATATAAACTTTTTGCACACAACATTTGTTATTTTGACTTGTATAACAAATGTGAGCAAAGCAGATATTTTTCACATTGCTCACAGAGATGACACTTTTTCGGCGCGTCTCTCTGATGTTGCCACTCAAAGGGTTAATACAAAGGTCCGTTGTTTTGAGACCTCTTGGTAACGAAATCTCAGTTTACTGCAGTGCAATTTGGGGTTTACTGAATAGTCCCGGAGGGGAAAGAACATAAACCCCTCCCCCCCCCCACACACACAGACATGTACCACCTTTTCATTAGGTATGTCCTCTCTGCTCAGGTTGGGACTTTGTGATGGAATGGCTCAGGCGTGAGTATTGGTCCCGTCAGCTGGGTAATCCTTTAAACCCTCAGTGGGTGTCTACAGATGATGATGATGATTCTGAAGAGTCTGAAGATGTTCTTCCCACATTGTCATTTAAACAACAAAAACAGCAAATCCTTTCTGGTGAGTAAAATCCTGGAACATCAAACAGACTGGTGCACGAGAGCTGGCTCCTAGTGATATAGGGGTGGCCTGTCTAATCTGCATAAATACATATACAGTGACACAATATATAATTTCTATAGCATTCTGCAATATGCTGTTCTTTTTTTTTTTTACCCCTGCTGCTAATATGTACTTAGCATTACCAAATACCCATCTCGGCAGCAACTTTCTAAAGGGTTTGGTATGACGGCCCTACAGTCGGGGTTCCGTCTATCAGTTTACTGACATGGCATCCCAACCGCCGGTTCTTCAACAGAGGGGCAAGCACAGAGAAGCCCCTTGCGGGCTTGGTGGCTCTCTACACTTGCCACAGGTTCTGTTCTCGAGAGAGAATAGCCCCTGTCATTTGAGATCCCAACTGTCGGGCATTTGAACAGTCGGGATCCCGTCTGTTGGGCGTCATCCGGTACCCCTTTTGAAAAACACATATTTCCTCTACCTACACATGGCAGCATACTTCTGGGTTAAGCCCTTCTGGATAGATATCTGGAAAGGAAACAAAAAGACACTGCCCCTTTATAAGGACCTCAAGTCTCTGTCTTTTTTTTTTTTCGGGTAGATGGGTGGCTTACCCTGTGAAACGCTGCAGTCCTGTTCCACTGCCCAGTGCAGTAAGGGAATGAGGCACTGGAACCTTGGACCCCTGCCGTCGAGAGCAGATTGGGGTGTCTGTCTGCTGAGGGACCCTGCCGCCTAGCACGGTTAGGGTAGAGGTGCCAAGCAAAAAACGGACGGCGGCTGGGCTTACAGAAGCCGGTGTCTGAGGTCAGTTATAGGCGCTGGTGAAGTGTCGCGCGGCACGGGCAGCCGGCGTCTGACGTCATCACGGGGCGCGGGCTATGCCAGCGCCGGCTCAGTAGACACGTGTGTTAGCCGGTGTCTGACGTCATTGCTGGGCGAGGGATGCGTCCGGTGCCATTAACCGGGGCACAGCATTCAAAAATCTTCAATTCCTCTAGGATGCTGCAGACCTCTCTCAAACAACCAGCAGACTGTGGTAAGGCCCTGTAAAGCAGCGGCGATGCTGGGGCAATGTTTTTTTCTTTTCTGAGACTTATGCCAAAGTTTTTTTTTTTTCCTCTCTGGTAGTGCACAGATAGTGTTGCTAAAGTGGTATTATAATGGAGGATGAGAAAAAGCAGACTATGAAGTCAGGGTAAGCCAGGAGTATATTTTCTGGATTACTTTTTTGGATTACTTTATTGGTATTTTTTTTGACTACTTTGGTTTTCTAGTAGGTCAGAGACCAGCAAGGTGAAAGCTGACATTAAAGCTAAACACAAAAAGCTGCATGCAGGGAAGTGTTCGTTATGTGATAAACAAACTGCTTAGGTTCTATTTGTGATAAATGTAAAGGGTCCCAGCAAATGGGGACGCCTCTAATGACTGAGTTGGTGGTAGTGCTGAAAACAGATACTTCAAAAAGAAGTAGGGCATTCCTTTCTGATTCAGAAGATTCTGAAGCGGGCCCAGCATTTAGGGCAGAAGAGGGGGAATTATTTCAAGAAAAAAAGGAAATCAATTTTAACCCAGATCTGCTGGATAACCTGTTGTCACTTATACATAAGTCCCTAAACATTGAAGATCCCCAGGAAGAGGGGAAACTTCAAGATTTGCTATTTAGAGATAAGAAGAAAGAGGTGCAGCAATTTCCATTAACCAAAACACTAAAACATGTGGTGGAAGAGGAGTGGCTTCACCCATATAAGAAAGTGGCAGTACCACTAAGGGTGGTCTAGATGTATCCGTTTGACCCAGAACAGGTTAAAACGTGGGAGGAGGCACCCAAGGTAGATGCCGCTATTGCCCGCATATCAAGGAAAAGTACTCTCCCGCTAGAGGATGCAAATGTATTTAAAGACTCTATAGAGAGAAAAATAGAGATGAACCTAAGAAAGCAGCATGTAACATCGGGGACTGCAATAAAGGCATCCTCAGCGATAGCGATAACATCTAGAGCCCTTAGATCCTGGTGTCAAGTCCTTGAGTCTGATATGTTAGACGTAATAAAAAGGACAGAGTTGATGAAGATTGTTCAAAATATACAAATGGTGGTGGAGTTTCTCTGCGACGCCTCATTGGATGTAGTACATTGGGCAGCTAGATCCAATGCAACAATGACTGTGACGAGCCTCTGGCTGCTGACAATCAGTCAAAGAATAAGCTGGTATCATAACCTTTCCAAGGAAAATACCTGTTCGGTCAGGAATTGAATGAAATTATCCCAAAAATATCTGGGAGTAAGTCGGTATGGCTACCTCAGGATAAAGCCACAAGGAGAGGTCAATTCAATAATAATCCTCATTAACAGACTATCAGGAAGCAAAGACATATAGGCCTGGCAGAAATTTTCGGAGACCATGGTTCGGGAATAGAACCACTTTTCGTGGCCAAAGATTTGCCTTCCGCCAAACACAATGACGCCAGAAAAAGGGTTGATGGCAGGCTAATGCACTACAAGCAAGTCTGGCACCAGTCGACTGATGACAAGTGGGTCCTAGAGGCCATATCCTCGGGTTCCAAAATAGAATTCATCACTCTGCCAGGCAATTGGATAGAGTTCCAAAGAACTGGGAGGAACGATCAGCCCTATTCAGCAGCCTTCAGGTAATGGTGGACCAAGGTGTAGTCAGAAAGGTCTCAAAACAATAAGAAAACCTAGGATGGCAGTCAAGGTTTTTTTTGTTCTAAAAACAGTCAGGGGGTTTCAGGACGATACTAGATCTAAGAAGACTAAACACAAATATGTTCACATAAGAAAATTCAAAATGGAATCAATCAGGTCGATCCTCCCCAGATATCGAAAAAGGGGCATATTTAACAACAATAGACTTAAAAGATGTCTACCTGCACATTTCAATATTTACAGGACACCAAAAATATCTGAGATTTCGGTTTAAGAGGAAATACTTACCAGTTCACGTCACTGCCATTCGGCCTGTTAACTTCACCCAGAACTTTTACAAAGATATTAGTAGTACTAGTGGCCAACCTCAGAATACAGGGGGTGTCAATTTGGCCTTACTTGGACGATCTGCTCATTATGTCACAAACAGAAGCGCAGGTGGTTCAACATACAAAGCTGGTGCTAGATTACCTGAAGTGGCACCGTTGGTTAATAAATTACCAAAAAAGTCTCCTCAAGCCTTCACAAAGGGTAAAGTATCTAGGTGTTATCCTGGAAACAAGTTCCATGCTAATAAAGTTAACGGAGGAGAGATGTTTAAGATTAAACAAAGACGTAAGAAATCTTATAGGAAAAAAGTTGTCCATTCAGAAGAATGCATGCAAATATTAGGTCTCATGTCAGCTGCGTGAGAAACTATACCCTGGGCTAGATTTCACATGCGGTCCCTGCAAAATTGTGTTTTCTAGGACAATGGGACGGAGATGGCAAGAACCCAAAGCAGAGAATTTGGTTATCAAAAGCAGCAACAGCAGACCTCAAATGGTGGAGCAGCATGGAAAGATTGAGCCAGGGAAGATCCTTTGCAACAGGAGTGCAAATTATGGTGACTACAGACGCCAGAAAGACAGGTTGGGGGCTGTGTGTGAGCAATGTACAGCACAAGGAGAATGGAGTGCAGAGATGAGTCAAGCCTACTCAAATATATGGGAAATGAGGGCAGTGATAATAGCATGCCTAAGGTTTCAGAGTCATTTAATAAACAAGGAGGTTGTGATGAGGTCAGACAACCAATCTGTCGTGACATACATAAACAAGCAATGGGGAACAAGAAGCAGAACCCTAATGCTAGAGGCTACGAAAGTTCTTCAACGGGTGAAACATCACGTCAGGAGCCTCACTGCAGTCTTTATCTTCGGCAAAGAGAATCCAATAGCGGACACCTTATGCAGAAACAGAATAGCTCCAGGAGAGTGGGAACTTTCTCCATAAATATTTACAACACTCATAAGAAGATGGGGTCTACCACCGGTGGATTTGATGACGACAGGGAAGAATGCGAAGGTACCACTCTACATTTCCATTGGTAGCCAGGGTCATGGAAAACAGATTCATTGACGGCAGTCTGGGATGTAGACCTGGCATATGTGTTTCCACCATTCCTAGTCATTCACATGCTACTGAGCAAAATAGGAAGAAAGCCTTGGTGATTGCGGTACTACCATATTGGCCAACGAAGGCTGGTTTGCCAAATTAACACAGATGGCGATAGAATGACTGGACATTACCAGATCACAAAGATCTAATTCAGCAAGGCTGTTATTATCAAAAACTAACGACCTGGTTACTGAGGCCTGGACATTAAGAAGAAAGGGATTCTCTGAGAAGGTGGTTGGTACTCTGTTGAAAGCGAGAAAATCTTCAACATCAAGCACGTACGACAGAATATGGAAGAAGTATGTTTAGTTTTGTAAGTCCGGCAACAGAAATGATACTGATAACTACAATTCTGGAGTTTGTACAAACTGGGTTGGAGAAGAACTTTTCAGCAAGCTCACTAAGGGTACAGATATTGGCTCTTCGTGCAATGCTTGATGTGAAAGTTAGACAACAAATATATACACAGGTTTTTGCAGGCAATTGAAAGGATCAAACCAGTGTTCCATTATCC
Source organism: Crinia signifera (assembly GCF_055691185.1). Taxonomy (NCBI): domain Eukaryota; kingdom Metazoa; phylum Chordata; class Amphibia; order Anura; family Myobatrachidae; genus Crinia; species Crinia signifera. The sequence continues at coordinate 81,145,797 of NC_139225.1, read as the reverse complement.
TTTGGCCACGTGGGACCTTAACATGTTACTGAATGCATTGACAGAGGCCCCTTTTGAGCCTCTGAAGGATGTGTCGTTGAAGTATCTTACAATCAAGGTGGTATTTTTGGTAGCAATTATCTCTGCAAGGAGGGTGTCAGTTACAAGCCCTGTGGGCAGAAGAACCTTTCCTTAAATTTTTTGAAGATAAAGCAGTCTTGAGAACAAATCCTCATTTCTTGCCAAAGGTGGTTTCAAAATAATTCTGCCATCTTTTTGTGCTTATCCTAAAAACACCAAAGAGGCAAGACTTCGCAATCTGGATGTGAATAGAGCACTGAAGAAATACATAAAGAGGTTGGTGTCTTGGAGAAAGTCAAAAAAGCTGTTTGTAGTGACGGGAAGGTACAAAGAAAGATTTAGGAGCACCATAAATGACTATATCCAGATGGATAAAAACATTACAGGGTGGATGTGATTGCTTCTGAAGATGCTAGACTTGGAAGAAAAATTCTTAGCGCAGTAGTCAAAAAAAAAAAAAAAAAAAGCAACTGTACATATACATAAGAGCAGAAGGTGGAAATAACCTGTATCCTTCAAATATTCATAATATGATTTTAGGTACCCGCCCAGTAAAGTAACTGCTAGGGTATACCCAGAAGTATGCTGCCATGGGGAGGTAGAGGAAAGTAGAGATTATTATCTGCTAATAGGCTTTCCTTTACTACACCGTGGCAGCCATTTTCCCAGTCCCGAGGAGTAGGGGGCCTAAGACACAGAGCCTTGAGGGGGCGGTCCTTATATAGGGGGCAGTGTCTTTTTGTTTCCTTTCCAGATATCTAACCAGGAAGGCCTAACCCAGAAGTATGCTGCCATGGTGGAGTAGAGGAAAGCCTATTAGCCGGTAATAATCTGTACTTTTGTGTCCCAAGAAACATTGTTTCAATCATTTTAAATACCTCTAGAGATGTGCAGGTTCAGATTTGGGGCCTAATTCGGACCTGATGGCAGGGCAAATTTGTTCTCAAAATGGGTAAAACCATGTGCACTGCAGGTCAGGCAAATGTAACCGGTGTAGAGAGAGTTTAGATTTGGGTGGGTTATTTGGTACTTGTGAGTTATCTGGGCGTCCGATTTTTTGATTGTATGCCTTAAGTTAAGGCATACAATCAGATGCGATGCGATATCGCATCGCATCGCATGCGACCATCGGATGCGATGACCCGATTTTTCCATAGGAATCAATGTTAAAATGGACTGAGTCCATTTTAACATGGAATTCAATGGGAAAAAGGGGTCCTTTTCATACCCCTACTATCCAAGTGGGCATGGAGTTGGATATAAACCTGTGGCGAGCGTAGCGAGCCACCGAGCCCGAAGCGTGGCGAGCGAAGCGAGCCCCGCGAGGGGACGGTATTCCGTGTCCCCTCGCGGGGCTCGCTACGCTCGCCACGCTTCGGGCTCGGTGGCTCGCTACGCTCGCCACAGGTTTATATCCAACTCCATGCCCACTTGGATAGTAGGGGTATGAAAAGGACCCCTTTTTCCCATTGAATTCCATGTTAAAATGGACTCAGTCCATTTTAACATTGATTCCTATGGAAAAATCGGGTCATCGCATCCGATGGTCGCATGCGATGCGATGTCCCGATCCGACCCGATTTAAAAATCGGACGCCCGGATAACTCACAAGTACCGGTTATTTTGTTTAAATACTGGCTGCTTTATGCTTACACTGCAATTTAGATTTCCGTTTGAACACACCTCACCTAAATCTAACTCTCTCTGTGTGTGTATGCTCCTTAAGAAGTTGCCCTGGTGCTAATTGAATACACCCAAAGACTGCAAAGAATGTAAATGTTCAGATCAGTCAATTTCCTTTCTATGGGGTGTAAACACTGGGCGATTTTGACTATATAGTCACAACCACCTAGAAGGTTAGCCAGAATCACCCCATGTATACTATGCGATGCAGGACCATATAGACTGTGCTGGCAAATCCATTTTAACTAGACGCTGCACAGTATGTCTGGATGTACATCTTGATTTTGACTAATCCAAAACCGCTTAGTCAAAATCGCCCAGCCCAAGCTCGTGTGTGCACCTCTTAACAATACAGTTGTCTCTCTAATGCTGACTCGTGTGGAGTTTTTTTTTTCTTCCAGCTTTAGAATCTAGAACAAAGAATTCTTGTTTACTCTTTATACCTATGAAGTAATGTTTCATAATTAACCGGTTGGCAAGCTTCTATTTTGGGGAACTACCTACTGCAAATAGTTTCTGCCTGTTTGGTCGTGTCCTTATTTACTTGCATTTGTCTGCTATTCATTATCAAGAGGAGGATGTTGGTTTCCATGTGCGATTTCCTTGTCTGAAACTTCTGTACTGAAACTTGTTTTGCTACTTTAATCTCAGAACATTGCTTGTCATAAGGAAACTTATCAGGCTTTTTTTGTCTAGTGTTCTAAAATAGAAATATTTCTGTTTCCTCACAGTAAAACTTCGAGAGACTTTGCGATCCTATACAAGTGAACAGTTCAAGGTACTGTCTTCTGCAAAGGTCGTTAGCATTACCTGTAAGAACAGTAAACCCCTGAACAGATATAGATGCTGCTTTGACACCTCTTCCTGCAACAATAGGAAACCATAAATTCACTGCACTTTGTATAAGGAGTTTATAAAAAGAAAAATAGGTTTTTGTATGGAAATGTACATGAAATACAAACCTGTTCTATTAGCTAATTGTCATCCCATTCCCCCACCACCAACCTACTGATTATATTAGCAGTCCCATGTATTGTATGTTATATGTAAGGTCTTGTCTGAGCAAAATCCACCAAATGGTTGCTATTGACACAGGGTGGACTGCGAGTGGTTAGCCGCTATCCTTTAACACACCCATATGCAATTTACAAACCATCTAATAATTTTTTCAGTCAGGGCAAATGTTACTTTGACACTCGCGTGCCCCCAACTCTGACTTTCTGTGAGTCAAATTGCAAGGGGTTTGCGATTAGATATCTTCTCTATTTTGGCCAATCCCGGGGCATTTTTTTCAATCCTGGATTCTGGGATTGAAAAATGCTCAATCTTGGGATTAGCATCCCTACAACAAAAACACACCCTGTCCACCCCTACATGGGTGGGCGTGTGTGTGGCAGCCGGGAGCGGGGCAGACAGCAGCGCTGCGGTGGTGCTTGCCTGATACCTCTGGGCAGGTAGCAGCAGCACTAGCTGGGCAGGAGGGCAGGCTAGGAGCGGTCATCTGTAGCAGGATGCTGCGGCCTGTGCAGCGTGACGGTCAGAGGTTACGCTGCGCAGGCTGCACGCCGGGGTCGGGAACAGCCGGGCATCTTCTGATATTCCAATCCCGGGATTGAAATCCCGGACATTTTGGGGCCAAATCCTGGGATCCTGCCGATCCCAGGATTGGCCACCCTACTCACGCATGTGTGCTACGTTTCGTATGCGTAAACTGACCGGATGAACCATGCCATTTAGCCAGACAGAAATTCCTCCTGGAAAATCCTGGAATGGAACTGTGCCAATTCCACCATGACAAAGGTGATTAAGCTCTTGCCTAAAAGCTGCATGCATTGGCACCCAGAATTACTGAATCCTTGCCTGGAGGGAGACTATCTTTTGCTGGGGGTGAACATTTAGGGACTTTAGGTTGAGCTGGAATGAACTATCTTGCTTCCCCACAAGGTAGAGGTTCAAATAAAAACAGACCCCTTGATGTAGAGGGAGATAACTACTGAGTTCATAAGAGACACTAGCCTGTACAGTAAGGAGGCAGGCCAGTGATGAACAAAACACAGAAGATGGAATTTGAAGGACCGGGCGTAAGCCTCTCCATAAAATCAGGGGGCCATGATTCAGATGTAGACTACTGATATTCCTTACAGAACAAGCGCAGATGTCCTTCCGCCCATGGGAAATCTAAATGCAGTATTACAAACAAGCAGCATGTTGCACTATTAGGCTATGCACACCGTCATATTATATTTCCAGTAACCGTAAAGCACCAATACCAGAACCAGATGTTAAGGTATATGATGTGAATTCACAGAATTCAGTCGCGGAGACTAGAGTCAAGATTCACCAATCAACCATATCAAAAGTTCAACATGTAACTCTGGCCTATATGGGAGGGCAAGTAGAAATCAGCCGTTACTGAAGAAAAATATCATCAAAGCCGTCTTTCAGACTTTGTTATTTTAGTTAATGTTGAAGACCATAAGGGCCCATAGTGTTAGTGTGATGGAATGTGGGTGTCCTTTCGTGTTTCACCACCCGCATGACCGTAGTCTGAGATTATGTAGGTAGAAATTGCAATAAAGTAAAAACCTCTATAGTTGCGCCGACTATGTGGATACAGTAAAATTTATATATACATACGTATAATTCATGTACTTGATACTGGTATGTTTTTCAAAGAGGGGGAAGGCTTATTCCTCGTACATGAAATAAAAAAAAATAAAGAAAATACCTTTTATAGTGTGGTAGGTCAAGACAAAAGTTCATCAAGGGTGGGGAGTGGTCCCCTATGTAGGTGAAACACATAAAGGTATCTTTACATGCAGATGCATATGTTCAGATGCTCACATAATCTGCATGTAACGATACCTTTATGTGTTTCACCTACATTCTCTCTAAGTAAGCTTCCGTTGTAATAGAACACTGAAGGCGGTACCATAAGAAGTATAACACGGACCCGTATCTCATAGGGGACCCATCCCCACCCTTGATTAACTTTTATTGAGCTTTTATTTGTCTTGGCCTACCACACTATAAGGTCTTTTCTTTATTTGTTTTTATTTCATGTACTACGAATATGTCTTCCCCCTCTTTGAAAAACTTACCAGTATCAAGTACAGAAATTATACGTACGTATATAAATTTTATTGTATCCACATAGTCGGTGCAACTATAGGTGTTTTTACTTTATTGCAATTTCTGTATATTTTTGGATGTGATTGGCGACATATCCTGTACCACCACCACGGTGGCCGCCTACGGTACAGTGTTACCTGTCAATTGTCTCTGTATTGTGAGATTATGTAGGTGTTTGTAGTAAGCCTCGCACACCTGATGCTACTATAGTAGGAGTGTCCTATTGTGCAGTTGCTGCTTTTAGTTACCTACCATGCAAACATCAAATGTAATTTCAGCTAATTTTCCAGGATACCAGGCACCACTAGCCCCAGATTATATATAATAATGTTTTGGGCTCTTTTTGGAATTGGGTACTTTTCTTAACTTAATAGGACACCTAAATGATAACTTCACTATACGAAGTGTACCCAGCCAACATCCCCAGCGAATGGACTGGGCGCTTGCTGATGCGGGCAGCCCTCACTAAAAATATCGGTACTTATTTAGTTACACGGGGGCCGATTATATTGGCCAATGTGCTCCGATGCAATTTTTTTACCTGTTCATAACCCCACGATCCACTACGCATGGAGTTGATTTTTTATAGTGTGGCGAGCGCAGTAATCCGCATCCCCTCGTGGGGCTCGCTACGATTGCCAGGCTTCGGGCTCACTGCGCTCGCCACACTTTATATAGTCAACTCCTTGCGTAGTGGATAGTGGGGTTATGAACAGGTAAAAAATCGCATCGGATCAGCCAAAATATCGGCCGATATCTCATCCGATATATTGGCCGCCGTGAAACTAAGAAAGTACCAAAATATCTCCTGTCGGCCTTGCATGTAGGGCCGATGGAGGATGTCACTGACGACCCACTGGCACATGCATAGTCAGCGACATAGAGGGTGCACACTAGATTATGAGCCCGATATGTCGGATCGGACAACATACCAACTTAGGTTCGGTACCTTTATAAAAATTCCACAATACGTGCTGGGCCTGATGTGCAGATTACAATATAAATAATATCTAAATAACGTGCATTATGCCCAACAATAGTTTTTTGCTTTAAATGGCTCAGTGTCTCTGGTGTGGGTGCCAGTGTCGTGTGACTCAGTGTGGGGGAGTATTTATCTGTCTTTGCTTTGCAGTTTATTCTTCTTGTTGCACTCTTCCAAAATGGAACAAAAATAAGGCAGTGTACAACATTCGACTCATACTTGGCTCAGTCACTGAAAATCCCACAGTACAGCATAATAAAAGAATAAAAAGACAAATAATATATTGGAATTAAATGCTGGAGAGGTTTTAGTAAAAATGATGTCACTGAAGAGCTGTAACTCCGAGGTAAATTAACTAAGGCGGGAGTTCTATTGAAGATGGGATGTTGCTCGTCGCATCCAATCAGTTAGCAACTTCTAGAAGATAATAGAAAGAATCAAAGTAGTATAATCTGATTGGTTGCCATGGGCAACATCCCATCTTCTATCAAACTCCCATCTTTGTAAATGTACACTGTTTCTGGTAATACTAGGAGCTGTACTGGAGAACTACAGTTGTTAGCCCTGTACTAGGTAGGGGAATGGGACAGATGTGTTGCTATCTACACATTATTTATTTATATTCCTAATCTCCCCAGATTTTTCAAGATCTCCATAATGATCCTAAATTGAAGAAACCTTGGAATACCACAGCTAACCTAGAGTGGATCATAGCACAGGCCAAAGAGCTAGTGTTACAAAACAGGTACTGAATGTCACATTACTTTGTATTCTGGAGTAGTGGTAGTCAGTGGATAGCCCCCAAGGATATTAGAAATTATAAACTAGCTTGTGCAGAAGTGTTGTATTATTGCTGCTGACAGCTTTTTTAGTGGCATGGGGAATCTAAAAGTCTACAGCAGCATATATTGTCCAATATCTTTAGAATTTTGTAGCCATTTTCAAATGCCAGCCAAGTTTGTACAGATAATAAATCACATGACTTACTCACTGGGCAGTATTCAATGACAATTTACACTATGTGCAACGAATCCTGCTTAGGGTTCCGGAGGGCTGGAGCATTCGCTGCCAGCCCTCCCTCTCACCCTATTCCACGCGTTCGCCAGGGGCTGGCGGCAGGCAGGGAGATGGAAGCCTCTCTGCCTGCCCCAGAATGTGTGTGGGGGGTGGGGGGCAGGCAGGGAGACTTCCATCTGTCTAAATGTGTTTTTTTTTTTTTGTATAATGAATTGGCCCTGTTCTAGCAGAATCAGTTATCATATTTGGGCTTAAAGTTACAGGTTTGGTATAAAATGTCCACAGTCATTAGGTCCACACCAAAAGGTTGACATGCACAAGGTCGACACAAGTAAAAAGTCGACACGGAAACGATACACATGAAAAGATATTTTTTTTTTTTTTTTACTTTTTTCTTTTTTTTTAAATGGGTTTGTTTTAAGGTGGCAATTTGTAGGTTTTATTACATAGCTGTCACATTACTGTGATTAAATTACATATACCATTGCCATGTAAACCTTTTGCATGTTACCCTATTGACCGGATACCAAAGCCGGAAACTGCTGGTAGTGTACTGTGTTCATACACATGTGTGGTTTTTTTGTTTTTGTTTTTTAGGATGCTGTTCAGCTTTGCTGTAATGAGAATTGTTGTTATATAATTTCTCAGGTTGTGGGGCATGTGTTGAGTGTTGTGAATTGTAACCCAAACAATATGAGATCTTATACATTTTTTATTTCTATTTAAGTTCACAGCCTTCAGTTGAGATTCTCCTAGAGGACGGCTTTATTATACCTACAGGAAAACAGCTCGCTACCTTGAATATAGAGCCACAAGGTAATGATTAGGTATCTCCAACATATTTAGTATATGGAAATTTGTAATCTTTAATCTGTAATTCTGGCAAGTCACTAATGCCCCCTTTTTCCTGCTGGCTTTTGTTTCTTTCCTCTTACAAAAAAGAACAGATGTTGTATACCTCAATAAGTAGCATATTAAAAACTCATTGGGTACCATCTATGCTTTGGGATGGTTTGGGATCTGTGTCTCTTAGATGGAAATGTATGACTGACTTTACAGCAGTAAATGGCATCAAATTGCAGTATTTTCTTAATCGGTCATTTCAGTCAGTCCCTGCCTCAGGGGAGCTTCCACTAGAGGAGGAGAGAACTCCACACATAGGGCAGATTTCAATGATTACATTACCCTCTTGGGAATCAATTACGTTCACCCCATAGTGACCTGATCCGAATCCAAAACTTCGGTGCTGTGAGTCAGATATAACATACCCAGTCACTGCATTATAAAAGTACTGAGTGGTGCATTACTTAAAAACTATGAAGTTTATTGAATAAAACAGAATGCTGTAACTCTGCATTTTTTATTTATTCAACTCTGAAAATTGCAATTTATCCTTGGAGGTAAATTTACTAAGCGGCATGTTCAGAGCAAATTCATCTAATGTGGTTTTTGCTGCTGCATTTAAAACTGCAATCGGTACTTGTTTCCTAGCACGGCGATTTGGTCGCATGCGATGCGATCGACGCGACCGTCCCGATTTTTTGATTGAATGTAATGTAAACCCGATTTTACATTGGATTCAATGTAAAATATTCCCTAGACCCCCAAATTTAACGACGTAAACCCCACCCCACGATAGACGCCAACCCGAAGCGTGGCGAGGGGCGGCGGTGCGCGTCCTCCGACCTTTTCATTCCCCTACTATCCACGTCGGCGTGGAGTTGAGAATAGAATAGTGTGGCGAGCGCAGCGAGCCACCGAGCCCGAAGCGTGGCGAGCGCACGCGTATACCTGTGAAGTTATACGCGTCCCCTCGCGGGGCTCGCTGCGCTCGCCACGCTTCGGGCTCGGTGGCTCGCTGCGCTCGCCACACTATTCTATTCTCAACTCCACGCCGACGTGGATAGTAGGGGAATGAAAAGGTCGGAGGACGCGCACCGCCGCCCCTCGCGGGCTCGCTGCGCTCGCCACGCTTCGGGTTGGCGTCTATTGTGGGGTGACGACGGGGACATCTATAATGTGAAATGGGTCATATTGGCCCATTTCACATTTTTCACATTTTTTTTAAAGGTGAGATGGACTTAATCAAGTCCATCTCATCTTGTGCCATTATAATGGCACAAGACCGACGCGATCCTCCCGATTTCAATGTTAAAAAATATTTTAACATTGAAGCCTATGGCAAAATCGGGGACATCGCGTCGGTCGCGTCGGGACCAATGTTAATGGTCCCGACCGACGCGATGCCCCCGATTTTGACCCTTTGCCGGCAAAATGGACCTGATTTCAAAGGAAATCGTGTGGATCGTGTACCTTAACTTAAAGGTACACGATCCACACGATTGTGGCCGTGCTAGGAAACAAGTACCCTGCAATCATTTGAAAACAACAGACAAGCCTGGTTTCGAACGCCTATTATTGCCCCCTTTTAGATCCAGAATCTGGAGGGGTATCAGTTTTCAAAAGCTCCATTTAGTAAATCTACCCACAGATCTGACCCATTAGTGACTCACCATGTAAAAGGCATTTCCCAGAAGTAATGCCAGATAACAGTGGTCTGTGTGCCTTCTACCAGGGAAGGTGTGAGCGATGACTCTCACAAAGCTTCCTTCTAGTTTTTCAAATAATAAAACCCAACGTTGATGTGCTAATGGTGCAGAAATCTGTTTTATATTGTCTTCTCATTTGCAATTGTCTTGTTTCAAATACCTATAGGGTAATGTGCCGACTTGGCTTTTAAATCATTTCCAGAATATGTTTTGTGTGCTATTTGACTATTGTAAATCTGCAAAAAAAAATTCTTTAAACTATTTTATTACACTGTAAGATTCTCATAACACACCTGATCCTCTGCTTCCTCCTTGGAATTCTGTCTGTTCCTCATCACAAGATTCATGGTTTTAGTGACATCATGCCAAATACATATCTTTATGTTTTTGTACTTTTTTCTGAGTCACATGATGTTGCTGCAAATAGTAACAAGACCACAGCCGCTCACAACATCATAATGGGGAGACGTTCCCTTGTGGTTTTCACAATGGCTAAGAAAGTACTTTCACTTTTACTAGTTTTATTTAACCTTTTTTCTTTTATAGCACCTTGAGTACTATTGGAAAGAAGTACTTTGTACATTTTCTTTTTTTACTTGGCAGCAATGCTTTTAATAAGTTATGCTATATTGCAGTGGTTCCCAACCCTGGTCCTCAAGTAACCCCCAACAGTGCACGTTTTCCTGGTCTCCACACAGAATCACAAGTGACATAATTAGCTCCACCTGTGGATCTTTTAAAATGTGCCTGAATAATCTGTGCACCTGCCGGGTGACCTGGAAAACGTGCACTGTTGGGGGGTTCTTGAGGACCAGGGTTGAGAACCACTGCTATATTGCATTATCTTACATGACTGCTAGTAAGTGTGATTTTTAAGGCTAGTTTGAATATAATTAAATCCATTATGGCTGATTCAATCGAATAATATCCTTATAATAATAACTTCGGCATTCCCTTTTATCCAATATAATACAAGAATAACGCTGCTCCTCACCTCTACGGTGTGCTCAAAGGTCACTAGATGGTGCCCAATGGAGTTCTGTACAGACACACACACACACCTCAGCGTGATAGACACATGTCCCAACAGCTCTGTCCTTTTGACAGGCTGGCGACTAGTTTTTAATAAAAGCCCAGTTGAGTGTTTACAACTTCTAATAATATGATCTTACTGGTGTGCCTAATATACTACTATGCTGCTGGTACATCTTACAGCACTTTGCCAGAGTGCACTGCCATATTGAAGTAATCACCTGTGTCTAGTGCGAAGTCCAGTCCCAGGCACTACTTTTATAATTTAAAATGCAAACAGGAAGTTCACATATTAAGTATTCTTACCATTGGCGCTATATTCTGATTTCTGAAAACCTCCTCTGCCACATTCAGATCAAGGAGAAGATTTTCACCTCCCCCAGACCCTGTTGCGTTTCTGGCAACCCCTACTGAAGGTCTTGCACTCCTCGACATTCACACAGGAGCTACTGGAGAGAATGTTTGCATGTTTGGGACAAAGCAAGGAGAGAGACATAGAGGCCAGGGAGCACTATCTTGCCTGCTGGAGCTCTGAAATTCTGACAGCCAATTACAGCACAGGTGGGTGTGTAAATAATTGAATTCCATAGCTACATTCTCATTAATATTTGCTCATCCCCCACAGTAGTAGCTGCATATAGGGTGTCAATAAAACAGCTGCACTTTTTACTTTATCAAAACCTAGACAAGTATTCCATTTTTTGTGAATAATAAATATTCCCTGTTCTGTCTATTTCCCAATGGGTATATTGTTCATGTGATTATTCACCCCTGGGGTTAAGTGAAGGGGCTGCAGTACAGTCCAAAAGTCAAATAGGGGTGCCACACCAACTTCAGAGTTAAGGCTTTTAACTTTGTTTTCTGTAAATCAGACAAGAAGTCCATGGTTCCTTCACGCTCCCAGCTGGCTATGAAGAGCAGATGGAAGCTATTTCCTCACAGTGTATCGTTCCAATGGAGGAAGTTGATGCGGAAGTGCCTTGAGTTCCCGAGCTGGGCCACCCCTCACCTACTTAAGCTGTAAGGACTGTTTATTTGTACTACAAAATTTTACTGCTCAATTCCTAGATTTTCCATCCCAGTCCCTTTTTTGTATTAGATGAAAATATATGCACCTATTTTATTGTTGCCCATGTTATATGTGCGCTTTGTTTACACTTCTCATCAGGATATTTTCATTTATGAAAACTCGCTTGCCGGTCACCACTCAGGAGAAGCTGCTGTGTCTCTGTTCAATCTACAACCAGGATGAAGGTACCGATGTGTTTGAAGACCATCGTGATCGATCTATCTATACTGTTGAGAGTTTGCAGTTGAAAATACAGCGGGAGTCAAAGGCTAAACGCTATGGTCACTGGGGGAGAGCAGTACATGAAGAGGATGAGGAGATGAGTGAGCACTCAGACGATGAGGAGATGATCACAGAGTCCAATGAGGAGGAATACATTCAGAAGATTAACATGAAAACTGCATCTGAGGGAAGGGCTGCATTAGAGGGCTCTGCCTGGGGAGTCAGCTCAGGTATCACTTCTATTTTATCAGATCTCTTTTTTCTACAATATAGTAAATTGTATTTCAGATTCTCAAAGGAGCTTCTTCTTTTGTATGTGCGCCCCCTTCCCCTTTCCAACAACCAACTTTTATTTTCAAGGGGGGCACCTGTCCCTCGGCTTGCCTGATAAGTGACCAAAGAACCCTCTAAACAAATGTAGCAATTAGTGGGGATTCCTAGCAAATAATATACCTGGGCAATGAGGGAGGGGGGTAAATGCAAAGCCTTTCAAAGTTAAGAGCTTTATCACATGTGAGGAGAAATAAAAGGGGGGAAATGTATCAACCCCAAATAGTGAAGCAGTTGCCCAAAGGAATCGGTTTCTCGCTAAGTACATTTTATAAAATGATAGGCTAGAATTGATCCGCTTATACCTTTCTACCTATCTATCACTGAAACACTGCGATCTGTAGACCGCAAGTGAAACTACATCTTTCTCTCTCACGTTAGCTACTTTACTAGCTTTCGAAGCATTTGATTCTAGCGGGCTTAGTAGTTTGTTGATATTTGGCATCTTGTCAACTCTTAAAATGGCTTCCCACATCGATGTGTTATTCATGCATTGCTTTGTGTCTAGTGCTGCTTCCATTGCTACCGGTCATATGAGTAGTGCACTTTACTGCATGAGAACTGGACCGTGCTAGTATGTAACATTTTAAAGTGGATAGATGTGAATGAGTCTCCTATTGCTAATAAAAGCATCTCTTATGGTAAAGGATCTCCATGTTGCTTGACTTTCATAAGTTCCATGGGAAAGCTGCATTCTCCTAATTGAATTACTCCAATCAGCACTCTAATTGAATTTGATCGTAGAAGTATTTTGACCTACATACTCTAATGCTGGATCTGTTCGATCTTTCTAGTTGGAGCAAAAATCTTGTAATGTATGGGAGCAAGGGACAATTAACCGTTTGCTCCAGAAATCTGGAAAACTGTCAAAAAATGTTTGTTGGGATACATTGGTTAAATGTAAGGGATTTAACCAGTTTGTCAAAACGTCCATTTTGTTTTCCAGTGTATAGGAGCAAACGGCTAGTTGTCCATTTGTTCCCATACATTACCAGACTTCCGTTCCAACCAGAAACCTTATACACACTGGGGTATTCAATCTCTGGCGACAATAGAAATATTGTCCGTTCAATCCTGTCCTGGACTCGTCTACTACAGACTTGACTTTCTATGGATCTATATTGCCGGGAATGACCTTGAATTGTCTAACTTGCGGCTGTTTTTCACAAAGCCATGGACTTTGCCACAGTCCAAACATTGGGCCTTATTTTGGTTCATTCTTTCTGACAAAATCCTTCTTAGATGGACAAAACCATGTGCACTGCAGGGGGGGGCAGATGTAACATGTGCAGAGAGAATTAGATTTGGGTGAGTAATTTTGTTTCTGTGCATGGAAAATACTGACTGCTTTATTTTTACACTGCAATATAGATCTCACTTTGAAGTAAAACCCCACCCAAATCTAATTCTCTCTGCACATGTTACATCTGCCCCACCTGCAGTGCACATGGTTTTTGCCCATCGAAGAAGGATTTTGTCAGAAAGAATGAACCAAAATAAGGCCCATTGTCTATAGATTGTCGATCGTGACGAAAGCCATTGAAAATGGCCGGGATTGCAATTATAGGAGCTTATTCAGATCTGATTGCTGTACAAATTTGTTTGGAAAATGGGCAAAACCATGTGCACCGCAGGTGGGGCAGATTTTACATGCAGGGAGAGTTAGATTTGGGTGGCTTGTGTTGAAACTGAAATCTAAATTGCAGTGTAAAAATAAAGCAGCCAGTATTTACTCAGCACAAAAACAAAATAACTCACACAAATGTAACTCTCTCTGCACGTGTTACATCTGCCCCACCTGCAGTGCACACAGTTTTGCCCATTTTCCAAACAATTTTGTACTGCAATCAGATCTGAATAAAGGCCATAGTGTGACACAATCCAGATGTTATTGTCATTTATCTGCCAGAACTGCTGAGCATATGGCACTACCATTAGTTTCTAAATATCCATTATCCATTTATTTTCACCAAATGTGAGTATAGTGGATACCATTTCCTTTTATCTATGACCCAACTTGAGCATAGTCTTTATCATGAGATGTTGTGCTAGATCTATACACTCTGGTACAGATCGGGCAGCAGCTCATCAACTGCAAAACTCATGTTGCAATGTACTCTATAGTACTAAATCATGCTTATTTTCTATTGGAAGCCCTTAATATTTTGGTTAGAAACCACTATTTATACAGCGGGAGCATGGAAGTAATCCTGACCTATATACACTTGGAAACCCCCACCACACCACATAGTGTATTATTTTCATTTGTTCTCCTTGGTTAAGCAGATCATTTCCACACTCTGCATTGTGTCTGGGAACTATAGCTGCGCTCTCATCTCCCGGAGCAGTTCTGTCTGGGATCTGTTAGCGTGAGCAGTAGTGTTGTAGTGTGACTAGCCTTCTCTCTGTTATCTCTCCCACAGCATCTGTAGCAAGATCACTGAGTCTTTGTATAGTACCTGAAATATACAGTATATAATGATACCCTTTGGTAGAAGCTGTACCCTCTCACAATTCTTCTGTTAATCATTTTACCTGGTCCTAAAACATAAACGTATCTGTTTTAAAATATCTACATGGACATAAAGTCTAAAACCTAGAAGTCACGACTCGCACAAGATTGTGGTATTGGTCAACTAAATTGCTCTATTTTGGAGGAACATAATTTTGATTTGTGATCTAGTACTTTAATATTATGGCTCTTTACACACTCCATGCTCACTGAATGAAAACCATATGTGCTGGATTTAATTCATTTGCGTAAAAAGCAATGGAAAGCTAGGTGATTTAAATCATAACTAAATGGGCCTATTTCAGCTTGGATCGCTAATGTGAGATTTTGCAAATTGAGTGATTATTGAATGACTACGCATAGCGCATTCTTGAGAGGAAATAGCATCAGAATCCTGAGTGACAGGAACCTGGCGTTTGATGGTGGGAACCTGACGTTTTCTGGAATTGGTTGCAAAAAAGACAGTATGTAGGGTCTGTGACATCCGCGATATGACCGCTTCTGCTCTATAGCAAATTAGTGGAAGCCATGGAATTACCCACAATTGCGCAGGTGGCAAAATCTTTTCTTTTATCTTTCAGGAATTGCGTATGGATTTGTGAATGGATTGCGATTTATTGATCCATTCGCAATTCTATAGCTATTTAGCAAGGGGCGTTTATTCTTTCTGTCCGGGCAGCATCTTCACTCTGTTCACTGCAAATTCTCAAATTCTCAATCCAGTCTCATTTAGGCCCAATATCTTAATATCAGGGTTACTACAATGCAAATAAGGCAATTTAACAGCTAAAATGATACTCTTCATGATTTGGTTAAATTAAAACCAAGAACAGTAAAGTGGATTCTGTCACCAAAAAAGGTAAAAAAAAAAGTTTGATTATTTATTCAGATTTTGAGATATTCCTTAAAAATTCAGTTTTACATTTTATTTTCTTAATAACAAGCTCAGTGTAAAGGGGGATGTTACTAACTTTTATTTTCAAGCTGTGTTTTTGTTAGCAGAATCACAATAATGCACATATTTCGAAGTGCTGTACAGAGAATATTTTGAACATTCACATCAGTCCCTGCCCCAGTGGAGCTTAAAATCTATATTCCCTATCACGTGTACACGCAGACAGACATTCTAGGGTTAATTTTTCTTGGGAGCCAATTAACATACCAGTATATTTTTAGATTGTGGGAGGAAACCCACACAAGCACTATACAAACTCTGCACAGTTAGGGCCATGGTGGGAATCAAACCCATGACCTCAGTGCTGTGAGTCAGTAATGCTAACCATTACTCCGTCCGTGCTGACCACTAATCATAATGTAATGCAGCTAAAATGCCCTACAACATGCTGATTAATCTGGTATGTGTACACATCACACAATAGTAACTGGCAGTGTTGCTGCATTGTATCATACACACAAGTGTCCCATATCAGATGATTTAGTTCAAATGGATCAATCGCACCCATGCTAGAAAAGTCGCGAGACCTGTTGCGCTGAGAGGGGCTTTTTGGCTCAAATCTGTTTCTCCTTTGATCAGGAAATAGCTCTTAAGAAGTACCAACGTCTAACGCTGATCTCTGTACATGGTGCATTGCAACCTGTATAATCATTCACAAAGTATTTTATTTTTTATAACTAATCCTGAGTATTTTATATAATTGAAATGTTAGCATATTTCTGATGAGTGCCAGAGGTTCGATAAAGCTATATTTCATGAATGTATGGGATTAGTTTGGATTTTGAATCTACCTTCAGGTTTTGTAGCTAATATTATTGATTTGCAGTTCTTCTATGTATTTGAATCATCTGTTGGAATGAACATTGATTTAAACATTCAAAGTATTGATCTATGTCATTTTATACTTCAATATTTTGTAAAACATAGTAGGAAATAGGAGTAGTAGCACTAGTATGTAGCAAGCATATTGTAATTATGTACACCAAAGCATGCTCATTACCCAATTGGCAATTCCATTACACACCATGGTGATTCCGATACTTTATAAAAATAAAAGTGTCCAGGTTACACATTGTCCTACCTTCTATCTGTGCCGCTATTTCCGCAGGTGGAAATAGTGTCACTTGCCTGTTCAAAATCTAATCTGAATTGTTGGAAACGGCCGCTAATTGTCAAATACCGACAATTTAACAGCAGTTTTTAACAAAACTCAGCCGTTCCAACATTAGACAGTCGGGACATTGAATATGGACTGTCGAGTTACAGTTGTACTGGTCAAAAAACTGCTGCTTTAGTAAATCAGCTAGACAGTGAGGTGTAAGGCTGGAGAATGAGTAGGGTACAATTAACAGAGGAGGGGGCCTCTCTCCATGTGACCCTAGTCATTCTCTAGCCCATGGGTCTTCAAACTGTGGCCCTCCAGATGTTGTGAAACTACAAATCCCAGCATGCCTTGCCACAGTTTTGCTATAAGGGAGTGTTAAAACTGTGGCAAGGCATGCTGGGATTTGTAGTTTCAAAACAGCTGGAGGGCCACCGTTTGAAGACCCATGCTCTAGCCAGTAGCACTCTAGTAATTATTAGTAGACTGTTGTAGTGCCAGAGTCTACTGCACATGCACAGGTCACTGGGAAAAGGGCCACCACAAGACTTTGCCAGTGATTTCTGCAGTGCTGCTGCTTATGAGCAGGCACTCATCTACTTTAACGATCAGGAAGGTCTCCACCAACTGCTCATTTACCTAATCCTTAAACCATTATGTGAGGAGAACACCTCTAGACAGTAGGAAAGTATAGATGAGTTCTGCAAAAAAGCTATGCATTTTCTAGGCTGTACAATTGCTAAGTCTTAAGAACTCGTGACCAGTCCAATAAAAACTATGGTAGTTGTGGGTTTTTGTGACTTGTGGTGATAATTGAATACCTCTCACTTTTTTGCAGAATTTGTAAAGTGGGGCGAGTATCCATTAGGAGTAGTACCTGGGCAGACTGAGGACCCTGGCTGTCTCCTAATTGACAGTTACTCCATGATGTCTGTGTTAGAGCAGCAGGAATCGGAGGCCAGGAAGAATGGACACAGAGTACCGATTAGGTAAGAAGCAAATATTTCTGCACAATGACCAACTTTTTTTATTTTTTATTAATGTTTTTTTAAACCCTCTATACCAGGGCTCGACAAATTTCTTTAAAATGTAGGAGCCAGATATACTAATAACAGGGACAGTGCGCGCTGAAGCCCTGCACCAAAAATTTGCACACGCCATAATGTCCATTACATTACATGTACACATAGAGAAAAAATATGGCTCTAAGCGCTGAATGGTGTTTGTGAGACAAATGATACACCTGAAGGTGATATACAAATGGAGTAATACAGTTACCACCTTGAGGGGTTAATTTTCAAATAATAAACGTTTGTCCAATAGCTCTATAAATGGAAAAGAGAGCAAAAATAGTGCAGCATGTCTTAAACATATAACAATTTAATGAGATTTTGCACTTACAAACATGGACATAAATAAAGCAATTCAATGGTTTCTCCAAGGCAAAGCAGCAGCAGTCCAGTGAGTCCCAGATGAAATTTGGGCAGCAGTTCTTGGTCCGGACCAAGGGGTTGCTATCACCAGGAAGCAGCAGAGTCACCAAGGAGTCCAACAAGTAAAACACGGAGGCACACTTAACGCGTTTCTGAACTTCAGTTCCTTCATCAGAAGTGTGCTTAATAAACCTCCTAAACGTGTATATATAGCAGAAAGCCATCTGTGTATAATTAGCGGTAATTTCCTGGCCAGATCTCCGTGGCCGGAAGTAGGATGAACTTTCCCATAGACAAAAACCTGATAGGGTAAAATCCGGTCATGTGGTCACGCTACCTGCGTCATCCAACATGGCCGTGCGTTCCACGCAGCCGGAAGGGCTTGCAAATCATATATAAGACAGATTGAATGTAGTTACATGGTCACATGACCGCGCAATGTGTCGCAGCTAATGGCTGTGCGTTCCACACAGCCCGGACATAGCGCGGAGGGGGGCAGATTTCAATGGCTGTGCGTTCCACAGCAATTACGCTGTGTGACACGCACAGTCACAGCCCATCGGAGCCAGCCACACGATCTGCAGATAAACAAAAGAGAACTAAAATCATACAGAATTAGTTATAAAGCTTTTGGGTCCTCCATATAATGGTAATTATCTGTTCTTAAAGTGCACAGAGTCATTGTGCAAAACCATGCATTAATGTGCAAAAAACGCTATATATCACAAAAGTGCATAGTGTCTACAGGACAGATTCACCCAATACAAAAAACACCCAAATATTCAAATTAAAAATTTGATAAAAACAGGATAGTTAAAAAAGATAGATATTAAAAAAGAGTAGAAAAGATGGTGAATTTTAAAAATCATTCATGTTAAAAAATGCTTCAGCTCAAAATCTATATTTAGACCATTGGGCACGATTGTATTGAGGCGATGAATCCAACGCATCTCTGTCTGTGCTAATCTTTTATCAATATCTTTGGTCCGCCATCTTGGGGTTACTGCTTGGATCCCCCAAAAATTGATTAAAAAACATTCACTACTATTATGATGTGTTTTAAAATGAGCCGAAACATTATGCGTCAAAAGACCTTTTCTAATATTATAGATGTGTTCCGCTAGGCGGACCTTTAATTGGCGCGTGGTTTTGCCCACATAAAATAGTCCGCAGGCACACTCTAAGACATAAATAATATTTTTTGAATGGCATGTTATAAAATCTTCAATCTTATATTCATTGCCATTAACTTTAAAATTCACCATTCTTCTTTCAGAGGATTTTACAGATTTGCACATAAGGCAGCTTCCACAGCGGTGGAACCCTCTAGTTCTATCACTTTGTCTTTTGTTTACATCTATAGAACTTCTAACCAAATGGTCCTTTAATGATTTTGCTTTTCGATAAACGAAAGAGGGTTTGGATGGTAAGAGGGTCCCTAATATTGGATCCTGTTTTAGAAGGTGCCAGTTACGTTTGAACACTTGTTCTATTTTTTTATGTGAATCATTATATTTTGAGATAAAGGCCCATTGATGTTGCGTACTTTCTTTTTTCGTATTTGGGCTTTTTTCTTTTAAAATTAATCAATTTTTGGGGGATCCAAGCAGTAACCCCAAGATGGTGGACCAAAGATATTGATAAAAGATTAGCACAGACAGAGATGCGTTGGATTCATCGCCTCAATACAATCGTGCCCAATGGTCTAAATATAGATTTTGAGCTGAAGCATTTTTTAACATGAATGATTTTTAAAATTCACCATCTTTTCTACTCTTTTTTAATATCTATCTTTTTTAACTATCCTGTTTTTACCAAATTTTTAATTTGAATATTTGGGTGTTTTTTGTATTGGGTGAATCTGTCCTGTAGACACTATGCACTTTTGTGATATATAGCGTTTTTTGCACATTAATGCATGGTTTTGCACAATGACTCTGTGCACTTTAAGAACAGATAATTACCATTATATGGAGGACCCAAAAGCTTTATAACTAATTCTGTATGATTTTAGTTCTCTTTTGTTTATCTGCAGATCGTGTGGCTGGCTCCGATGGGCTGTAGCTGTGACTGTGCGTGTCACACAGCGTAATTGCTGTGGAACGCACAGCCATTGAAATCTGCCCCCCTCCGCGCTATGTCCGGGCTGTGTGGAACGCACAGCCATTAGCTGCGACACATCGCGCGGTCATGTGACCATGTAACTACATTCAATCTGTCTTATATATGATTTGCAAGCCCTTCCGGCTGCGTGGAACGCACGGCCATGTTGGATGACGCAGGTAGCGTGACCACATGACCGGATTTTACCCTATCAGGTTTTTGTCTATGGGAAAGTTCATCCTACTTCCGGCCACGAAGATCTGGCCAGGAAATTACCGCTAATTATACACAGATGGCTTTCTGCTATATATACACGTTTAGGAGGTTTATTAAGCACACTTCTGATGAAGGAACTGAAGTTCAGAAACGCGTTAAGTGTGCCTCCGTGTTTTACTTGTTGGACTCCTTGGTGACTCTGCTGCTTCCTGGTGATAGCAACCCCTTGGTCCGGACCAAGAACTGCTGCCCAAATTTCATCTGGGACTCACTGGACTGCTGCTGCTTTGCCTTGGAGAAACCATTGAATTGCTTTATTTATGTCCATGTTTGTAAGTGCAAAATCTCATTAAATTGTTATATGTTTAAGACATGCTGCACTATTTTTGCTCTCTTTTCCATTTATAGAGCTATTGGACAAACGTTTATTATTTGAAAATTAACCCCTCAAGGTGGTAACTGTATTACTCCATTTGTATATCACCTTCAGGTGTATCATTTGTCTCACAAACACCATTCAGCGCTTAGAGCCATATTTTTTCTCTATCTGTATGCATTTTAAGTGAAAGTGGGAGTTCACTTTATATGTTGCACTAAGCTGCTTATGGTTATATAATTTGCGCACTAAACCCTAAGATACCTTTGTTTCCATTACATGTACACATGCCATAATGGCCATTACATATACCACACGTCGTAATGTCCATTACACAATATGCCACACACTTTAATGCCTATTATGTATAATACCACATGCCGTAATTACATATTATGCCACATAAGTTCCGCTTACCTACATGCTCGTTGATATGGCTTTCATGCTTGATGCCAGGGGTAAACATGCTCTGCCAGGGGTAAATTCTTGTTGCTATGGGTGCCACTGTAGGAGCTCCCCAGCCTTGCCATCCCCAGGGCAGGCCTCAGTAGTGTCAGATATAATGCCCCCAGTAATGTCATGCTGCCAGCAGTGATATAGACAAAAATGGCCCCAGCAGTACCATGGATATAATGCCCCCAGCACTGCCATGCCTATAATGCCCAAATAATACTCACTGCCCTGGCAGGCCTCTTCTGCTACTGCCTCCTTACTTATCTGAGGGGAGAAGCAGAGATCAAGCTTCTCCCTCCAATGGATGACCCCGGCTGCCATTACAAATATGGTGCCAACTCATGCAGCGGGGGGGCACTTGGAAGAGCTGACAGTCGCTGACACACCACTGTTTCCCCTCTCCCTCCGCTGAGAGCGGCTGTCAGCAATTACTCTGTTGCACTGAAACATCAGTGACCTCAGCGGCGTGACAGCGGTCCGGGGAGGGCACATTAGTATCGGGCAGGATGCGGCGAACACAACAAGGCTTGTGTGCGGGCCCTGCGGGGGTGGCCTGGCTGCTGCCTGCTGGGCCTTTTGCGGAGGAGGACGGGCTGCTGCCTGCTGCGGCTGTGTGCGGGGGATGCCGGGCTGCTGTGGTGGGCTGTGTGCGGGGAGGCCAGGCTGCCACGACCAGATTCTGCTTCCTCCATAAAAAAAAATCTGGTCGCCAGGAAGCAGAATCTGGTCGCCCTGGCGCCCGGGATTTGTCGAGCCCTGCTCTATACCCCTCCTCTCCACCAGTTTAGATAAAAAGTGCCCAGGTGAGCGGGACACTTCTCTGGTGTCTGCGGAGAGTGTTTATTTTCTTCATTTATTTCTTTCATTTAGAACTTTTACAAGCCTCCCATCAACAGGCAGACAGGCACTATCTGCCTGCACTGAGGAATGCCACCGGGTGGAGCTTTTCCCACCCTGCTGGTTTTGGTGCTAGGGTCCTCGGCCACAGGGACCACAGTTTCTGGGTGTCTTCAGCCAGCTGGTAACAGCTCGTGCTGGATCCCTTTTGCGGCCAGCCACCTCTGGCAGCTCTGCTGAAGACCTAAGGACTGATTAGCAGTTGGTGGGTATTTAGTACGGCCATTAATTACTTTGGCGGCAGTGCAGTGGGGGGTGTTTAACCCCGTCCTTTTAAGTCCCAGTAGCCCTCGCGGCGGCCAATAAGGAGGAATACGCTGTCCAGGTCTTCTGCTGCGTGATCGAAGCTAAGGTGCTTCTCTCTCTCAAGTAGAATTGTGCACCCCTGTGTGAGAACGACAGGCAGGGCTCTCAGAAACTTTTGTCCTGTAAAGGATGTTAAGTTAAATTGGTACTTTTTATGTTAGTTGGGCTAACTAGTAACTATAGTGGGCGCCCAACTAACAGATAAGTACCGTTAAATTTGCTGTTGCATCATTTGCCTCCGGCATTATATAGACAGGACGATACTCTGATGTGGGTCTTTGTACTCTCAGTAGTTATGCCTGATTTATCCTCTGAAGTGGTGGCTGCCAGAAAGAATGTAAACTCCCCCCACCAAACCCTTGTGGGATTAGGCTTTTTTTTTATTTTTAAATTCAATCATTTTGATTGTTATTTTGGGATACACAAACACAACTCCTGATTATAGACATAGGATATAAAAGACACAGACAACAAGTACCACGTATGTTGAAACCCAGGGTGTTGAAGTCCTTATTCAGGCGGTGCATCAAGTGTTACTAGTTCTTGACTCTGAATCCGCTCCCTTACAGCCTTCACTGTTTGGTAAGATGCTGAAATCTTCGATTACGTGTCCTGCCTCCGAGGAGTTCAACCTTTAGTAGGAGGTGGCTTTGGTCCACCTGGATAAGAAAGTTTAGGTTCCTCGTCGTTTTTCCTCTGTGTCCCTTTCCGTCAGAGAATAGAAAACTGTGGTGGATTCGTCCGTGTCCAGATTCACTAAGAAAATGGAACTGCCGGTATCGACAAATGGATCTATACCCACCTTGGCCGGAGACCCAATCTGACCAGGCTGTAAATGGGACTTTGGAAAGTTAAGAATTTAGCCGTGCTGAATTAACAACTGATGGTTTCGACTGATACTGAGAAGTAGCCATGGACAGGCTGGTGCATTGATCAAAAGGTTGGCTAGGTAAGGTATGATGTTCATCATAAGGTATGATGCGAGCGTCACCGCTATCTCCTTTCTAAAGACTCAAGGGGCAGTGGATAGGCCAAAAAGGCAGAGCCTGAAACAGATACTGTGCCGACCAGATTCAAAATGCAGATAACTTTGGTGGGGCTTCCACGGACCCAATCTGACCAGGCTGTAAGGGTGCGACTACTTTTAAAGGATCCCAATTTTATATTGTAACTTATCCCAGTGCACTGAGAAATAAATCTACTTAGTTTTCTTTTTTGCTACAAATTGGTCCCACACTTTTCCAGACGCTTGGGTCAGGGTTGTGATCGCTCACGGTTTCAAGCTGGAATTTGATTTACAACCTCCAGACCAGTTTTTCACCTCTGGTTTGACTGTTTTGCTAGCCCGCCAGGTTGTCTTACTGGAGGCAGTTAAGAAAGGAGCAGTAACTAGAACTACAACCCCTGCGTTCCAAATTTCTGAACGGAACAAAGGTTTCTACTCCAATCGATTTGTGGTTCCCAAGCCGGACGGTTCTCTCTGGCTTATATTGAACTTTAAGTCTCTCAATCAGTTCCTGAGGATTTTTAAAGATCAAAATGGAGTCCCTTGGATTTGTGATAGCAGGACTCTATATCACTAGATATCAAAGGTGCCCACCTACCTATTCCTAAATGGAAGCCCCACCAAAGTTATCTGCATTTTGAATCTGGTCGGCACAGTATCTGTTTCAGGCTCTGCCTTTTTGGCCTATCCACTGCCCCTTGAGTCTTTAGACTGGTCTCGACTGTCGTGGTAAACGGATCGTCTGTTCGTCATCGAGGATCCTTAGCTGCTACCTCTCAGACCGGACCTACTCCAGCAAGGCCCTTTTAACTATCCAGAATCAGTGGCTGTCGAGAGGGCAGTCATCCGCAGGCAGGACATCCCCTCAATGGTGATTCTCACTATGCTTCACACCCATAAGTTTGTGACTTCCAAGTTATTACCAGCGGATATGAAATCACAGGTCTCTGCCCTTTCCATATTTTTTTTCAATGCAGGCTTGCTTTGCTGTCCCAGGTTCAGATGTTCCTTCAGGGGTTTTTTACATCTTCAACCACCATTCATTACTCCTACAGCGCCTTGGGATTTGAATCTCGTTTTGCGTCTTGGTTTGAACCATTGGAGTCCATGGATTTCAGGTTTTTTGTCTTGGGAGCTCTCTCTTCTGTAGGTCTCTGCATCTTGTTTTTCACGAGGACAGAGTGGAACTACAGACATGATTTTATTTTTTTGCCAAAAGGTTGTTTCTTCTTTCCATATAAATCAACCTATTGTGGTATTGGTCCTTAATTATGATTCTACTAAGGTTACATCTTTTGGATGTGGTCTGTGCTCTCAGGATTTATTTTAGGACTGCAGTTCTTCCTAAGTCAGATTCATTGTTTGTTCTTTTTGACACAAGATTGGTTGGCCTGCAGCTAAACCAACTATAGCCTGTTGGATCTGGATGGTCATTACCCAGGCTTATGCTGCTGCTTCGCAGTCGCGTCCTTTCTCTGTTTCCGCTCGTTCCCCACTGCAGCTTTGTCAGGCCGCTACTTGGTTTAGCTGCCGTACGTTTGCTACGTTTTTAGAAGTTTGCTACCTTTGCATCTTCAGAGATGCTTGGGATAGGAGCTTTGGGATGTCCCCAATCTAAAACTGCCTTCCAGGTTCCCCTATGGATTTTGGTACTTACCGGTAAATCCTTTTCTGATTCCATAGGGGACGCTGGATGCTCAGCCAGCATTGTTAGTTTACTGTTTTATGACTGCTGTTGCAGTATCTTTGCCTTTATATTCTTTGTTTGGTCTTGCTTTTATCCCCCCTACACAATTGGCTTTACATCGGGCACCGTTTCTAAGCTGGTGGAGGGGTATAGAGGGAGAGGAACCTGCCATACACTACAAATTATTTAAAGTGCCGGCACCTCTGATCACTTCTCTATGTACCCCTCCCCCAACGTAAAACTGCCTTCCAGCTTCCCCTATGGAATCAGAGAAAGGAATGTACTGGTAAGTACCAGAATCCTGTTATCAGGCCTAGTTTTAAATAAGACTCAATTGCAAAAAAAATTTTTTTAATAAAGGTTGTGTATGTCATTACAATAAGTTCATGTCAAGAGGTCTAGGTGGAAGGGTTCTACAGTGTGATCACAGCTGTACATAATGTCACATGAACAAATTGCAGCCTCTAATATGTCTGGAGGTTGTCTAACAAGCCATTCACTGATCTGCTCTTTGTCATTGCTATCAGCCATTTACCCAGGCCTAGAAAATTCCTCTAATACAGAATCCTTCTCTGCTCTATGGAGATAGACAATTATAAATGAACAATTTTCTGCTATTTGTAAATCCAGTTCCTCTAGCGAGAGGCAGAAAAATGCCCTGTAGTGGATCCATGTTGCCATGTCTCCTGAGCTGCAGTAAGGGAGGGTGAGTGTTCTGTGCCTGGCTGTAGTGCTGCTAATGAACAGTACAGATGCATTAGCAAGAGCGTGGGCTGCTGCGACTATCCTGTTTCTCGCTAAGCACAAATTGAAATCTAGTTTGGCCTGGATTGGGTCAACAAAGTGCAAGTAGAGAAGGGGGAGTTAGGAGTACTTAACCCATTGTTATAAAAGGAAATCTAGTCCCTGAAGCAGCCACAGCTTCATCTGTTAAACGTGTTTCTTACCCAGTGACCACACTAACCTTCCTTTAGTGTTACTTCTATCTTCCTGTAACACAATTTACATTAATTTGCAGCTCTCCTGCTGTCACCACAACTGACACTGTGTTCTGGAGTCCAGCTGAACTTAATCACATAAAAGCAGGAATACGCCTGTTCTAAAGACTTTGTCTTCTCTGCTGCTTCTACACTCATCTGGATCCAAACCACTCCAAGGGAAGAGCGCATTGTGCACTGGATGTGGGAATGTTAAAGCGAGAAGCAATTAGAATCTTTGCGGGTTCAAATGGGAAGGATGAACATCTGCCTGTGCTTGATTTTCCTTGTTGGAGGATGGGGGGGTTCTTTATGTGGCCAATATCCCCCCCCCCCCCCCCCCCCTAATTTTTTTTTGTATGTGTAATAAAAAGGATGTTTTCTAAACTTTTCTTCACCCTTATTTTTGTGTCTAAAATATGAGATATTTAACGACACCAATAAATACATTTTATTGATTTATGTTAACACATTGCATCAGTGTGTGGTCCATTTGGTTAGCAGTGTGGTTCTCAAGTCTATATGTGTAAGTAGAACAGGGTGTGCTATAATGTGCGTCCTGCTCCCTCCTGTTATTGCTGGATTGGTTGTGGATAGACTTTGCAGCAAATGCATTCTATCCATTTCTTAATTACAAAAACACACACTTTAACAAAGGAGACTTGGCCAATTGGGATTCCCTTGATCTTGAGTCGTACAAGAAATAAATGAGCTAAAGAGTAAAAAAAATTCCAAACAATCCATGGAAATAACTATATATTATCAACATGGTTTAGTGTATATGTAGTACTTGCATTATATGGTGGTTAATATAAGATTTATCAGAACTGGGTGTTTGACCTCCTAGGTTTATCACAGTTGCATTTATCTGATCAGAACATCTTCCTACCCTTTTGGGAAAGATCCACATGAACATCCTAAGTCAATAAAACATCATTTTATTTAATTATACATCTAATGCGCATGGTGACTTACTACATGTAACAAAGATCATTAAACCTTAGGCAAGCTCTGATTACATGCATTCATAGCTCTTATATGTGTAAAGGACTGTAGTACAAGATTATATGTCCATGCGCACTGGGTGGTTATGTCCATGCGCACTGGGCGGTTATGCCCAGTGTGTATGGATAACGATGTTGGGGAAAATAGCTGGGCTAAAAAACACAGCAGGACGCTATGTAAAGCCGCCCACCCCGTTGCTCATCTGCTGGTAATACTACCAGATGAGCGGGGGCTGGCAACGATGCTGCGGGATCACGTGCAGCAGTGATCACTGCTGCCTCACACACTGGGCGGCTTTCTTGCTGAAAGCTGACACTCAGACGAGAACTGAGCGGCGTTCACATGAGTCGCCCAGTGTGTCTTTCACATTGAGACTTACAACATTAATGGGTATTGATCATTAGGTCAACAGGTGAAAAAAGACATTAACCCCTTCAGTGGTGTTTTTTTTTTTTCTTTAACTTTTAAACAAATATCTAGGTAGAACATGCCCTTGTATGTTCTTATTTGTATCAGTGCTAACATTGAAACCTTTGACAAATTATTGAATTATTTTATTACGATATATTAACATCATTTATTACGTTTCTTATATCATGCAGCATATTCCGTTGTACTTAACAATATGATGAACTACTGTAGTAACCAGAATCCTGCCCCCAATTAAAGAACACCATACACATCAATGCCTTGCAAACACTTTCTTTTATTAACGTCCAAGTTTTTGTCATTACGACTTACATTATATTTGGGTTCACAAAACAAAACCCAAAATGGTTTTTATAAAATGTAACTTACAATTACACTGTAACATTTCATTCTAAGAAATAAAAACACATTCTGACCATAGAACACTTACTACAACTGTGCAGGTCCACACAACTATTACATGAAGAACTTCAGAGCAGCATGATACAGTATGTGGGAAGGATCACTCTGGTTGTGTAGTGCTCACACAGATAGGAACTGAGACATACTTGTGAGACGATGCGTCAGTAGGTAAGGCTTGCTTTTACACCTATCGCTTACATTCACTGGGAAGTAATGACATCACTGAGGTATTACTTCACATAACCAGATATCCATTAGATACAGCCTCCTGTATAACTGGTAGGCTGCCCTGTTAGGATTAGCTGAGCCTACAAACGGTAGTTTATATTCTGCATGCTCACATGACCTGAAGCGTGCTCATCAAAGTTTAGTTACTGATGTGCTTAACACCTCTTACTGGTCACTAGTGAACATCTGCACTGCAGAAATACCACCTATGAACACACAGCAAATCATTGTCTACAGCAATGGTTCTCAAACTCGGTCTTCAGGAACCCAAACTGTTCACGTTTTCCAGGTCTCCATACAATCGTAAGTGAAGTAATTAACCCAACCTGTGGCTATTTTAAAATGTGTCGGTGACTGAGTGCACCTGTCAGGTGACCTGGAAAATATGAATTCTTGGGGGGTCCTGAGGACCAAGGTTAGGAACCACTTGTCTACAGGCTGCAAACTTCAGCCAATTTTACCTTTAAAATTCATGACCATTAATCTCAAAATAACTTCTGATAATGTAAATCCTGATTGGCAAGTAGCGCCTGCTAAATAATTCCCCATCAATGCTTTGATTTTTGAACATTTGGGGGGAAATTGTAACAATGTAAATAGTGCGGGATGTAATGTGCTTAGTTATTTATAAAAGGCAATTTTCATTTATCACATTTTGTAATATGTTTGAGTATGTTGTACATATTGTTAACTGTATACATAAGGTAATAAAATGCTTCATAAACTCCAAAAGGTTTTGTTGTGCAAACAATTTTCACTATGTTCTAATACAGTTTCTAGAACTCGGTCCTCAGGACCCCACACAGTGCACATTTTGCAGGTCTCCTCACAGACTCACAAGTGACATAATTAGCTCCACCTGTGGATCTTTTAAAATGTCAGTCAGTTATGAGTGCACCTGTTTGTTGACCTGGAAAACGTGAACTGTGTAGGGGCCTAAGGAACGAGTTTGAGAATCACTGCGCTAATAAATTGATCAGTAATAAGTTTAGGAATATATGATAATCATTGTTAGAAAATATTGTGTTCTGCTCCTGTAATACTGTGGGCAGTGCAGGATTAGTAGATCTATCTTACTGTCTGTGCTTCAGTAGGCAAACCAAAACGGCCAGACTGGTGGTAAGAAAACACATACAAATTAATGTCAGGGATAACTTTGTACTTTTAAAGCAAGCCATCCATATCGAACATATAAATAGGCATTGTGCAGATGTAGTTTGCCAATATGAGTCATTGGTGGAAGCAGGACAAAGCAACTGATGCTACACCTCTCCCTAATAGCTGTGGCTGCCGGACAGTTTCCCGACAGTCACTACCCCAACGTTGGGATCACGACAATCATTACCCCGCCACTCGGGGTCCCGACGGCCACGGGCTATTCTCCCTCGTGGGGTCCACGACTCCCATAGAGGGAGAATAGAATAGGTAGCGAGCCACCGTGTCCGCAAGGGGCTTTGTTGCGCTCGCCCCACTGTCTGAGTCCGGCCAGTCGGGATCCTGACGTCGGGCCATATAGCACACCCATAGCTGTGGTGTACAATAATTGATGGGAAAATCCCATTCTCTGCATTGCCTATATACTATCTCCCAGAATAATTGGGCGACGGCACTTCATGACCAGTAATATTGCTAGATATCTCACCCCATGGAGGTGCACAGAAAATCTAGCAATGTTTGGTTACTATAATATACAATAATGTGTACAGCTATTGCAGATACACATAGCCAAGTATAACATTTCCCATTTTAGAATAGTTCCTTTTTTGTCCTGCTTGTGCTCTGCTATAAATCACCATGTAAAAGTACATGGGTGGGCATGTTAGGCTTTGTAGAGGGTACACAATGTGAGATATGTACTCTTTTTCTATTCTATTTTTACTTATAGAAGCAAAATCGAATAGAAAATCTAATGTTTTTTCTACATTCAATGCAGATTCGATCCCAATGCACGCTCCCATGTAGTGTAAATCAAATAGAAAAATCTTGGCAGGCAAGACTATATAGTCAAATCGAATGCATTTTGCGTACCATTTTGCGTACCATTCGATTTGATCCTGATTGAATTGCAAACAAAATCGCACTGTGTGTACCCACTATCAGATATGCTTAGATGGATAACACTAGGTCCATTAGCACAGGGCTAATAGTATTTTTAAACACGGACCCTGATGGTCTTTGCAAAACAAACTTTAGGAAACGGGTTACATATTGGAATGACTATATGGTACAAGTGCCAACATTTCAGAACTTCAGTACTTAGTGCAGACATGAATCACACTGCTGGACGCAGATGAATCGCGTAAACAATATAGAAAAATGTGCCAAAGCTTCAGATGCATCAAAAGAAAACAACCAAAAACCAATAACAAATTGTAATAAACCAGAAATAAAAATTAGTAGTAATCTTATTTACACCAACACTTACAATACAGACTGTAAAATATCTTAGGCTGCACAATTGCAGAAGTGTCTTCTTTGCTACCAGCATTTGGAGGTCTCTAAATTCTTGAATTAAACAGAATACGATGAGCTCCAACCACTGGAATAGAATATCAATATAGCACAAATTATACTAAAAGTAGGTTTCTATTTTCAACATGCAATGTACTGGTGCCAAAACACATAACTAGCAACAGTAAATATGTGGCCTAATAGCTAAATTAGAAATAAATATATATATTAGTACATAAATTGTATGTGAATTGGGTAGTTATACCTGTAGAACTGCCTCACTTTTCCATAGGAATAAAATATGTGGCGGCTCTGCAGCCCCTGGCATGTGTTACTCACAGGACAGGGCAGGACGGTTCTAGCATCATTTCACTACTTCAGGGCAGAATGCGGCCAACCAGCCGCAATATATTCCACTCTCACGGTTCTAAAAACTTTTGAAGTGTAATTTGTAAACCGTGATACAAAGAACATGAATGAAGAAAGAGACCATGGGCCTTATTCTGAGTTGGACGCAGTTTCCGCATCTTCTGCTAATGCCACAGCCAATTTTTTACAAAACTGAGCTGCCTACTTGCAGCGTGTTGAAACAATAGGTTGTACCAATGTAACTTCCACCCTGTGGCAGGCACTGATTTTCTATCTGATTATGACATCTTGTGTGAGAGCCTTTTACATAGCCGGTATCAGCAAAACACACGTGTTGGCTTTGCAGCCCCCATTAGCTCCCAGAAATGCCCAATAAAAAAAACCCCACAGACCCTATGTCTATGAGTGCTGACAATTTTGATGCAATCGCTGTGCGGCTCATCATAACTGCATGCAGCATCAGCACTGTGCCAGACTCAGAACAGGCCCCGTATGTGGGGATCCTAATACACCTCTATTGTAATTTCTTACTCATTTAAGGCAACTTACTCCCCCTCCTCCAGTTACATTCACTATATAACTTTTTTTCACATGAATCTCAAACTTCAACAACAGAGTATATTTTTTTTTGGCTTTCCGTGACATGTATTAAGAATAAAACTGTTCATAAGGTGAAATAGACTAGAATATTGGCACTTTTTTTGGTAACATTAATTTCTTATTTAGATTTGACCTATTTATTCAAAATGCTGATTTTTTGACAAGTAGAAGAATCTGGCACGTTCAAAAAACACATGGATTGGTGAATTACTCGCCAATCCACATATTTTTTGTCAAATTGTGTTAGTTTTCAACCATTTTTTTAGTTTCTTTGCCGATCCAGTTTCGACTTTAACAAAAACGAAAACTGCATCTGTGAAAAAATGACTAACAAACACACACGCAATTGAATACCCCTATGCCTAAGATCAAGTGTAGTATCTTCTCAGAGGAAATAACTTTTATATAACTATATTACCGTGAAGAGGGCTGTATGCGATACGGGTTTATGATGATGCCAGAAAGAGAATGCATGCTGGAAACCAGAGAGTGTTGCAAGTGAATGGAGCAGGGTGATGCTAGGCTTTATGTAATGACAAATGCACCTCTATGCGTGTGCTCCAGCAACTGCAAAGAGAAAACACTGGTAAGGCTTGAGGACCAGTCTAAGGGCCTGATTCAGACTTAACGCTAAGCAATTGGTATTTTCTAGGCTATACTACAGCTAATATTAGCAAGTGAAGCTGCCACTCAGAGATGATAATGAGATGCCGCTGGAATAATCACAGCCCATTGGCAATAGTGTACACATTTGCAGCCTAAATGCAATAACTAAGGACATCGACTGCTTAAGTAGGTCTAGGGCTACGCATGATTACTACCATGTCGGCAGTGTCCCAGGAGCCATGTTTCTCTGCATTCATGGTCACAGCATATACACCACCCAAAAATGGCCATGACGTCCCTGCATTTCTGCAACCATTCCTCTAAACGGTCACGTCATGTCAATCGCTATGCAATGAAATCCTTACTGAAAGCGGACGAGCAAAAGGCATCTTAATGGTGCCCATACACTAGGGCGATATTGCATACAATCATTAGATTTTGACCGTATCAGTGCGCTAAATCGCATGCTTATCGAATATGTCCCTTGATGCTGGTCGAATCTCTCATCTCAATATATTATGTGCTGCACATAATATTTATCACCTTGCATGTGCAATGTGGTTTTAAATGCATGCAATTTATCGCAGTGCGATCTGCTAATTTATATACTCCCAAATAGCCCAGCCCTCATTACATCACCCAATTACAGGTCACGAGGCATGTGATTTATCGCATGATTGTATGCAATGTGATTGTATCGAATGAGGGGGAAAAGCACTTCAGATGCGATTAATTGTATGGGAAGCTTCAAGGGAAATTGAACTGCGATATCGCATTGTGTCTAATGGTCCTTGTGATTCAGCACAGTCTGCCGATAATTGCTCAATTGAAAAAAAAAAATACAGCATAGAATACAAATTTAAAGCAGGCCCTAAAACCAGCAAAATGTTATATATTAGCGATATGATCATTTAGTACACATAAAAAAATCCAGAAACCACATTACAATAAAAATAGGTTTATAGACTTTACTACTCTTCAAAACCTAAAATTCACAAGCAAACCTAATCAAACGCTCAACTTTCATCGGACGAGCTCACTTACATTTTGTGGCAGAAAACATACTGCCAAATTACCATGGACTGGCCCAGTGCAGACCTAACTGAAACCCAGTAACTTACTGTACTTAACAAAATATACTTCATCTCATGCAACAAAAACATGAAAAATATAAAAGCACACATGCTGCACATATTCACATTAACAACTACTTTCACAGAAGCTTTTTACTGGAACTTAATGCTTTTTTGCAGTGCACGTTATACAAAATGCCTGTCATTACTAAAATTCCTACTTAGGAACATAAAGTCAATTTAAATTGTACCCTTCACCTATGCAGTGGAAGCTCCCATTCTGTGGATTGGTGCAATGCAGTCCATCAATTCAGCAGGCCTCAGTGTTTATACTACAATCTAGTAAATACAACGCACTCATAATTATTGGTTCCACCCAAAAATGGCTGCTTCCAGTGTATGTAGGTGATGGACACATTACAATAAATATGAGACAAGATATGTAATATTCAGGCAGGGTACCTGTTCATAACTGTATAGAGATATATATTTATATATATAATTTATATAATAGAGTGAATCTGAAACGGTCTAGTTACTTTATAAACTACATTGCCCAGCCATAAAAGGAATTATCTAGCCTCCTCACTGCTGACCGGTTCTGTAACTCCCTGTACTTCACATGAAGGGCCGCAGGCACAACAGCAGTGAAAGGGTTATCACTCCATGGACTACAACAAAGTGACACACAGTGTCACAGACATAGCAGTGAAAATGCATTGCTTATTCTACACTATGTTTTGTAAATATAACTTTTTCTTTAGGTTAAATATGTACAATCATATTTACACACTTTTCACAGATTATTTTTTTTTAATACAATCAAGAAAAAAAGATACAATTTGTATCAACAAACAAAAGGTCAATTCTGGTTATATGAGGTGGATATTTCGGCTGCCCATTTCTTCTATGGGATCAAACTAGTCAATGGATTTTACTTTAACACCTTAGGCGAGACTTAATAGTTCTATAACAGGATTTGTAAAAGTGAAGGCTAGACACATTTTCATTGAATTGTTATCTTTCATTTGGAATATAATCAAGGTTACATATTGTCCTACCATCTAATAAGATTAAAAAATGAGAGCTCCTCTATATGCAACCAGAACTAAACCAGCTATCGATCTACTAAAAGTCAATGTTTATTTTATTTATGTAGGCACCAGATAAGCAAATATTTTTTGGGAAAAGGACCATTAAAATATTCTGGGTTGCATTAAAACCGATTCAATAGTTTCCAAAATGTTTAAAATATACCAAATGTTAATTGGCAATTTCCCCCCAAAATGAGTCTACATAACTTATTTACTTGAATTCAGCTGGATTCTCTAGCAGTACAGTACATATTTATATTAAATTGGAAGAAAACTGAAAATGTCATAATATTCATTATACATTTGGGGTTATACATTTAATGCAATGCGTAGCATTCTTTTATAGAATTTCATTTGGACTTTTAAGAGCAGTTTCATTTGTAAATAATGTGGCGTCCTGGAAACTGTACATC
This sequence comes from Crinia signifera, assembly GCF_055691185.1. Classification (NCBI taxonomy): domain Eukaryota; kingdom Metazoa; phylum Chordata; class Amphibia; order Anura; family Myobatrachidae; genus Crinia; species Crinia signifera. The sequence goes on along the minus strand of NC_139225.1, from coordinate 81,111,028 downwards.
AATAAAAGTGGTCAATAAAGCTGTTCTACAGCCTTTATCCTGACCGCTAAAATGGTTTCCTCCAGTACGCTTCTCTGGCCTACGTGCCAGATCATCAGTCCCATTTATGCTTCAATATTGTGGTTTTTGTTATTCTATGTTACTACATAAGGCGTTTCATGGGCTCCAAGCCTTTGAAATACCAATGAACATGCTCACCATGAACAAGACAAATAATTGAGCCATACGAGCAGCCGAAGACCCATCCTCAGAAAGCCAGAGAAAACCCTGACGGCAGCCTGACATTCCGTTTGTTTCACAGTAAGAAACATTTAGGCAGTTATCACCTTCTCATGAAGAAACAAAAGGGCTCTTAGTTTGGCCCTTCTACACTTTCATGAAAAAACTGAAGTCGACTAAAGTCCAAAGCTCGGGGACACCGGCTAAGGAGCGGCTTCAAAATCTTAAACTATGTTACAATGAGTTCCTTAGAAAATTAAATAAGAGATAGTGCTAAGGGTGCGCAACCTGAGAGCAGAAGACAACCAAGAAAATGCCTGGTGTGGCAATGCTATCTGCAGTATTTTCCCCGTTACAGCTATTTACATAAACCAACCACAAGTAAAAGTGCAACTAATTCTTTCCAGAAAGAGAATAAAGCCTGTTTCTCCAAAATAATCCAGTACCTGCTGGAGAGAAGTGGCAATAATAGCTGTATGATCACAAGGAAAAAAAGGTCACACGCTAATGGCTGTCACCAAATGCCAATATATAGGTGGTGACTCACATCTGACTGCACTGACATTTACAAACCTTTATCACAGCATATATAATACAGCATAAGACTTAAAGAAGATAAATAGGGGAAATTATATTACGGATAACAAGGTTTTCTCTCACTGGATCCGCGCTACACAGAAACATGTTCTTGAAGCGCCTCCCTGGGTCATGTAATGCATGCATTACGAAACCTCTAGGCAAGCATCTGGGTAATAACATACGTATCCGCTTATGGTCAAAATGTGATGTCAGCGTTCCCAGTATTTCACGTGTATTTTGGATGTGGAAAATTAATGTTACAAAATAATGCATGCACTTGGCCCGTCAACAAAATATAAAGACCTCCGTTGTATTTGTGACACACAAAAAAATTGCCACGCTTACAAGTGATTGGTATATATTTAGAGGCTTATGGCTCTTACTGAGAGGGTACCGAGGTATAGCGGAACCTGCAAGATGTCATGATAGACATAAAAATCCCATTAATATCACTTAGTCATATATGAAGAATATCTGCATATTAATCTCTGCACAATACAATGATAGCAAAGTGGCTGGGAAAACTGTCATTGTGCAGTCAAAAGAATCTTTTAAGCAAAGACACCGGTAGTTTTTTTTGGTTAAACACTAGTTTAGGATAACACTATCTATATACAGATTTATAGACACAGCTGTACTGATATACACTGCACATACACTTGTAGGCATGCAATATAATTGCTAATAATAGGAATAGGTGCTTCTAACAGCTAAAGAGACTTCTGTAAGCAACGTATGTGCTTCGATGATGTGCTGGCTTCTCAAGTGTCAGAGAGGATAACATACCCTTCCATCTCCTTTATTAAGAATAGGAATGAGCGACATTGCCCCCCAAGGTACTGAGGTTTAACTTGCCATGCAGGTTTAGCAGGGATAAATATAGCTATACAATAAAATATGCACTCCTCCGAGAATGCTGTAAAGATCACAAAGTGTAGCTTAAAAAAATAAATTTAAAAAGTTTGTTATGTCCATAAAGTTTATATGGAGGCAGAAAACCGATCATTGGGTCATATAAGCAAAAATGTGTAAAACACCGCCAGGTTTTATTCAGGCAACTTGATCAATAGATACTATTGTCCAGACATAATGGGAGGGAATTAACAGTGTTGATGTCCCGATCTTAACCTTGAAACAATAACTGCTGCAAGTTGCTGGGCATCCGTCAAGTGTGGGTTCTTCTCCATGACTGAGAGCACCACCCCTGGTGGGAAGATGTTGCACAAGTTTTTGTAGGTTTGATACTGATGCTCTGGAATAATGTGCTGTTCTCTGGGTTTGCTTGCCATAGGCGACCAGTGAGGAGATCGCCACAGCTGTTCCATCTTCTCAGGCATGCTCCTCACCATGACGGGCTCATAACAGGGCTGCATCAGACTATTGCTCAATGGGTATGAGTGGTAGTTGTATGTGTCTGTGGGGCAAGGTAAAGGATCCCAACTAGCATGCTGTTCACGGCATAATGGAGGTCTCCTTTGCCGCATAGGGTTACTCTCATAGAGACGCGAGTCAGATATGCTATCCATTCGGGTCATCACTAGGGCTCTACCAGGTTGAGCATTAGCACCCGGGTGCATATTTTCTGGCATTGGGTAATCTCCAGGACAACTGGACCTTGCCCCAACAAGAGGATGCTGTAAGTGCAGAGCCAAATGTGAAGAGGACTGCTTACGTGGAGTATGCATGGCTTCTTCTTGACCATAGCTCTGCACTCGAGTAAGAGCTTCATGATAACCATGTGCAAATGGTTGCAGTCTATGGTGTGGGGCTCTCTGTGGCTTCATGGCGTCCTCGCTGCCCGGGTCGGAAATCCCCAGATAGAGGTCACTATATGAAGAGTAGGAGTCACTGCTAGTGTGGCTCATGCAGCTGTCTGGGCATGGGCTGGAGTTCCTAGAAAAAGCTGCCCGGTCCTGCTCTGAACTGTAGTATTCTGAACTGTGCATATTACTGATGCTCAGGTTAGAGAAGTCACTAAGCATTGAGTAGTAACCATGATCTCCTAGAGACTCATATTTTGGATAATCCTCAGTATAACTCACAGAATTGCCATGGCTATTGGTGACCAGAATGGGTGGATAGTGGACACTGGTCATGTGCTCGAGTGAGGATTTCTGGTGAGAGAACTGTGATGATCCAGGCACTGGGCTGCTTGCTGAGCGTGTATTCAGAGCACTGACAGCATGATTCTTGGGAGGTGGCAAGGTTGGAACGCTCAAGGCAGACACAAGTGATGGCACAGAGTTGGCCTCTGACTTGCGGGCTGCTGAAAGCATATGCTCTGGTTCCACAGCTACAGAACGAATACTTGGATCAGATTGTCTTTTCGGGGCAATTCGTTTTGCCTCAATAGATCCGTCTCCCTTGGAATTAGATGATATTCCAGTTCCACATTTTACAAGCGCACCTTCACTCATTGTCTTGACTGCTGAAAGTTTAGCGCCTATTCGGAGTTCATCTGCCACTGACCGAAGAGGCTGGTTCGCTCGCTCAGGGTGGTAGTATTTACATTTGTGTCCATAGGTGCATTTTTTCCCTGGGAAAACAAGGAAAATTTATAACATTTATAAAGTTGGCTTATAGTCTATCAAACCATTATCGACATTATCTAAATGTATGAGCCAACTTTAGCCTTATTTCCTTAAATCTCTATTTATTTGAAGCAAGGGAAAAGACAGAAAGAGACAATTGGTGAAGATGACCATACATTATTTTAATTGTATTCCAATAAAAATTTTGTTTTTATTGTCAGATTTTGAACGGACTTGTAGACTGATGGTGAACTTTATGCGCATTTCTATCTACTTTTGTTTCCTCTCCTAACAGCGAGGTAACTAAGAAGTGCTGCTATTTATAGAGCGCATCTAGAAGGGTCAATACTATTATATATAGATAGATAGATAGATAGATAGGAGACACCCATGTTTTGCGCCACAGAATTAATAATTGTTATGGCTGGCTGCCTGACTTACGGAATCCCCTGTTGGATGGGGGAAAGGAAGGATATGGATAACAATTGTAAGATGGCGCACTTTTTACTGACCTTTGTAATTAGATCAGTGAAGCCTTGCAATAGTTAGAAAACAAGATAGCAAATAGCAAACAAGTATTACCAACGCATAGGGGTGAAACGAGTTGGTAATACTTGTTTGCTATTTTGAAGTATCTGAACCTTATAATGGTCTGGAACAGCCACTGACATTGTGCGGAGAAAGAGACCTTTCATAAATGTTTGAAATTTATGGACTTTACTTTGCTTGTTTTCTAACTATTGCAAGGCTTCAGTGATCTAATTACAAAAGTCACTAAAAAGGGCGCCATCTTACAATTGCTATCCATATATTTATATTTTTTACACACACACACACACACACACACACACACACACACACACACACACACACACACACACACACACACACACACACACATATAAAAAAACAAAACAAAGGACAAGTCACATGGTATAAAATGTGTGTCAAGAAAGTGCATAACAAACACATATTTAAACAGCCAAGAAAAATTGAAATTGTCTAAAACAACTAATGCAAAGTCTACTTACCATAGGGACATGGTTGCTTCTTATGCTCAGGAACAACAGGCTTTTTACGCAGGAAATTCTCCAAACTGGGCCCGTGTCTTCCAAGAGGATCATCAGGAGGCATAAACCTGGGAAGGAATTGGACATGGTTGTCAGCATGACAGCTCAGTCAGAAAGGAATTGGCTGCAAGTGATAAAGGTCCATACACACTGACTAGACTATGTGTTCAGTAAATGATACTGCTGAATAATTTCCCTTGAACTTTCCAGAATCCTGGACAAGCGATATTGCACATACACACGGAACAATACGATGAACGATCTAGCTAGAGTATAGTAATATGCAGCTTTTTGTAAACGACATACCCAACAATAAGCTGCATCTACAGATGACAAAAACCCTCATTAATGACGCGCCGAAGCACACCGGGGGCAGGGCTGGGCAGCTGCTGATCTAGTGCGCAGCGCTGCCCGGACCCTGGAAACACAATGGGGGTGTTTTTTTTAGGGAGTGCTCCCCCAAAAAAATGAACCCAGTGGGTGGAGCTTTTTTTTTTAAAGCCACTGAAGGGGTTAATTGGATTTAACAAAAATGTTATTAATCACAATTGTGGCGACACTTACTTATCATTAACAAATGAATACATAAGAAGTCTCTCCTCTATAAACTTCTTCCACTCAGGCTTCTCGTTCTGAAGGTCTCGGTAGTTGTCATTGGACACAATGATGCCATCAGAATCAAATGCCAGCTTAACTATAAATCGGTCATCGTAGCAAACCACTCTGCGACCTTGCACCCTGCGGGACGGGGTGAACACCAAAATCTTCTCCTTCTCCAGTTTCCGGAGAACCTCCTGGTCTGTGAAAAATGAGGAGTTTGTATTAACAAGTGTTACTTTAGGTCAGAGGTAGCCAACTCCAGTCCTCGAGAGCTATCAACAGTTCACATTTTCCAGACAACCTAGCTGCTGCACAGGTGCACTCATTACTCACTGATATATTTGAATAGGTCCACAGGTGGAGCTAATTACTTCACTTGTGATTCTGTGAGGAGATCTGGAAAACATTAACTGTTGGTAGCTCTCGAGGACTGAAGTTGGCTACCCCAGCTTTAGGTTGTGTACATACATATTACAATTAACACAACACTGGATTAACATCTGCATTATATGCCACTTTTATTGCAGCCGCTACGGCAAAATGATGCTAATGCTGCACCCAATAGGCTGTCTCCTAAGCCGGCCAATGGCTGCAGTTCTCATCACCTGCAATGAGTAAACAACCGAGGCTGGACTATCGGACAGTAAAGCAATCCTGTCATTGCTCAGAATTCCCAGTGGTACATGGCCAACAAAGTTACTGAACCGACAATGGCTCTCCATGCAATTCTGATCTGCATGCGCAGGCAGTAATCATCAGGACTCTTGCACAATGTGCAGAGGACATACACACGCCCAATGTCTCTTTGCTCTCTGGGGGTCTGATGCACTAAGCTTCAAAAGTGATACGATGGAGAGTGATAAACAACCAACCAATCAGCTCCTACCTGACGTATTTCAAACACAGTCTGTGACATAGAAGCTGATTGGCTGGCTGTTTATCACTTTTGAAGATTAGTGCATCCGGCCCTTTGTCTGAATCAGGCCCAACAAACAGATTACTGAATTAGAGAAAACAAAGCATTAGGTGATTCTGCGCGCCTGATCACCTAATGCTTTGTTTCCTCTATACTAAAGTTTAAGTTACTCAGGGTGTAACTCTAAGTGATAGTGCTGCAGATCCAGAAATAACCCAGCGCCAAGGAGTTTTAACTACAATACCATATATCCCAGATTACTGAATTACTTCAATACAAAATATAGAACTATATTGCAGTTTGGTTACTGAACCCATGTGTAAAGGTCACAATAAACTCATTACCTGCAATAGGGGCATCAGGACGGGATTGTTCTTTCCTCCATGCTGGCACAAACACAGTAATGTCTTTATGGCCTTTCTCCAAAAACCATTCCACAGCCAGCTGTATCCCTCGACAGGAGAAGACCTCTTTATTGCCATGGCTGGACAACACAAGAAAAAGGGTTTTAAAAAACAGCATCAATAAAAGCTTCATTTTCTCTCGATATGATGTACCAGCTCATCGAGTATCTTTCAGAACACATAATGCCTACACATTTCTATGAGAAATCTATGTATAATTGTAGAAAGCACCAATAATAAAGTTACTGTACAGGACAGCTCAGCTTCACTACATAGACCTACAATTCATATTTTAATTTGGACCGGTTCAAAGATTCCATGCAATGAATCTAAAAAAAAAAATGATATATCAAGATCCTCCTTTTTCCACATTGCCATGTGTTAAAATAAACGGGTCTGTAATATAACACTGTGCAGTTGGGTTTCACAAACTCTGCCATTACAGGTTTTATGGATATCTATGCTTAAGCACAGGAAACTTAATTAGTACCTCAGCCAATTTGATTTAGCCATCTGGATTAAAGCAGGGACAGTCATGTGACAAGCAAGCAAGTCTCTCTTAAGGTGCCCATACACTAGGGTGAGTATGTAGTGATTTGGTCAATTTTTCATCTGATCCAGTAAATTGGATAAAATGTGTCAAAATTGCATGTGTTTGACATCAGGTACGATGCAGTCCCGTGGGTTGCACGTGCTGCACTATAGATATATTGCTCCGGCAGGCTTGGTTGGGACCACATACGATACATAGTATGCAAAAGGACTGCATACTGCAGGCATGTCCAAACTATGGCCCTCCAGCTGTTGTGAAACTACAAGTCCCATCATGCCTTGCCTCAATTTTGCTATTAGGGAATAAAACTATGCAAGGCATGCTGGGATGTGTAGTTACACAACAGCTGGCGGGCCACAGTTTGGACATGCCTGGCATACGGTGCATTGTATATAGTCCTGCCGCCTGGGAGGTTTCTGGGCGGTTCAAGAGGGATCATCTGTGACTTCTCGTCGCCCTGGTGCATGGAAACCTTTATTATAACAGTCAGCAAAAAGTCAAGTGCGAGTTCTTGTCTTCAGCAAGAACACAACTAAGACCAAAATTACATTAAAAAAACCTTTTAATTACAGGTAGTTTTAATATCCTTCAATGAATGAATACTGTAAGGTTCTTTGTTATTTGACATGTTCAAAAAATAAAATTGTAGTCGCTAAGAGTTAAAATACACCATGTACTGTTTACATTATGACTGAGGATATCTAACTTTCATTTTCATTGTTCCACTGGCGAAATTCACATTGCGAATGTCGCCAGTTGGTTCATATTGTTTTGCGAATTCAATGTATGTGTCAGGCTAGGATCCCACTTCTAGCGCCATGCAGGAAGAACACTTGCATTATCATATGTTCTCCATACCCCAAGGAGGGCTTTGGTTGGGTGAAGACAATAAACCTTGCGATAATACTGAAGAACAACACTCTATACGTTTATTCAATATGGATTAGTTTGAATTATCCCATTAAAATGATGTGTTCTAGTCTTGTTTTTTGTCTGAATAACACTTATTTATAAGTTATGGGAAGATGTGGATAAACCCTTAAGTGTCTTGCAAACAGCTGTAGTCTGAATCAATGGGCCGCAGCTGTGAATTTGAATATGTGTATGTATTATACGTACGAGAACGCAGTTGCAGCCTGAGATGCACCTCTATGACTGTCACAACACACCTGTGGTTTTGCCATCACTCACAGTAATGCCCCTTTCCCACTGCAGCTAAAAAACGGTAAATTGACGATTTTTAGCGCAATTTACCGTTTTAAGGCTGCAGTGGGAAAGTGCCAGAGTTGAAATACCGTTTAAAGTTAAATGGTATTTCAACCTGTTTTTAAAGCAGAGTCTTAAACTTTATTTAGCCTCCAGGCAGTCCCAGTGCCTGATGAGACCTAGTAGTTCTCACTTTGTGCATGTGTAATGAGTGCACGTGCATAATGAAGAGCTACTCATTACATATGCGCATATGTAATGAGCGGCTCATTAGTGTGCACTCTTACATATGCGCAAAGTGAGAACTACTAGTTCTCATCAGGCACTGGGACTGCCTGTACCCCGCATGGACCCTCGCTGCCTCCCCACTGCCCTGCATCCCCGTGCAGGTAAGTACAAGGGGAGGGGAGGTGGAGGCACAGGGCAGGTACGGGGGGGTTAGGCACTCTTTACACTTGGGGGGGGGAGGGATTAGGCACTCTTTACACTGGGGAAGAGGGATTAGGCACTCTTTACACTGGGGGGGAGGGATTAGGCACTCTGTACACTGGGTGGGGGGGAGGGGGGTTTGGCACTCTTTACACTGGGGGGGGGGGGGGTTAGGCACTCTACATTTTACACGGTTCACTGCAATGGGAATGGTACTTAAATGGTATTTAAAACGGTAATCTGCTGCAGTGGGAATGCTAATACCGTTTTAAATACCATTTAAGATTACCAGTACTTTAAACTGGTCTGCAGTGGGAAAGCAGCATAACTGTCCCCTGAAGGTAAGTCACAAATATATCCACTGCAAGATCATTGCAGCTCATGGGCAGTGTGACTATAGGGGGTATTCAATCCTGGGCCACTACTGGTGATCCATCCCGACAGCTGTGACCCTGACCCGTTTTAGTTTTTCTTAACAGCATATTAAATCCCGCCGGCCGATTAGCGAAAAGGGGGCGTGTCCGCGTAAATGGCCGTGGATTGTCAAGCTTGTTCTCGGCAAAACCTTTAATACCATTAAGGGAAGTATTCAATACTGGCTAAAATTTGTGATGGTCGAAAATATCGGCCAGCACCTATTCAATCCCAGCTGTTTATGACCTGCCGTTGGAGATCCGACTTGTTTAAAAGTCGGAACTACATATTCAATGCCGGACGATATTTCCGATTGTCAGAAATATCGTCTGTTTTCAACAAGAATAGGTTGCATCCCTATTCCGATCTTCTGCAAACATTCCAAAAGTTGGAAATGATATGATCTGTGAATCTGCAACTTTTTGGTCTGGAACGGCCGCTAATTCACAATTTAGCGGCCATTTCTGACAATGCAGATCTGACTTTTGAACAAGTCGGTTCTGCAGCAGCGAGTCCTGGGCGGGACCGAATAGGTGCTGACCGATATTCCCAACAATGGGAAATATGGGCCAGCACACCTTTTCTGACTTTCAGGACCCTTCCCAAAATATGGAAGATCTGAACGGACATGGAATGGGTTGAATGTACATTCCAACTATCAGAAATATAGCATTAAATGCTCCCTATATGGCAATTTGGGGGGTTATGAATACTTTCTGTTTTTCACAAACAAAGACTATAGTGTATAATTCACTAGTGCTATGTGGTAATACTGTTATTAAGTAACAGTAGCCCATTATTGTGGAATTGGTCTACAGCTACCTCTAGCTATATGTGTAGTAGCATTTGAGATGTCACAATGGTCTTCCTTTATAGCAGTGGTTCCCAAAGTGTGTGCCGTGGTACCCTGGGCTGCTTCGGAACACTTGCAGGTGGGCCTTGGGTTGGTGGTCCAGGACCAATGCAAATCGTTTATATTTAATGTAATAGGCAAAACCACTGGTATATAGTGGTAGCCTGCATTGGTTAGATTTTCTGGATATATTGTGAATGTGTAAACATTTGTAAACTAACCTCATTGCCACATTACTTCCATCAATGACAATTGGTCGGAGGTTGTCTGTGTTGTCAACAACTTCATCTTCAAGAGACAGCTCTGGACTTGCAATCTCTTTGGTGCAAGGGCCTCTGGGTACAAGGTTGTTACTGATGCTGCCTCCACTGCCTTGTGCTTCTGACTCTCCCTTATTCCCTAATCTCACCAGCTCAGCAAGGATATCATTAATAAGAGCATCGGCTCCCAGCTTGATGAGGACAGCTTGGATTTGTTCCCCATTATAGCCCAACTTTAGGGCAAAGTCCATCTTGGCTTGGTATTCTTTGTCCAGAGTGCTTTTAACTTCTTCCAGCTTCATTTGGTTCTCAATGGGAACTTGGATGCTGCTCTGGGAGAAGCTAGGACGGTCCAAACAAGGGGATCTACAGAGCTGTCGGTGTGGCTTGCTAGAAATATCTATACCTTGGAAAAGAGTGTTGCCATAGTTTCCTATTCCAGTCCTCCCTCCCTGCTGTTCTGCTTCACTCTCTGAGCTGGTCCATTCGTCAGATTCCCCACTGCAGTCCCCCATGTCTTGTGAGTATTCCATCTCATTTGTAGCCGCCCTATGATGTCTGGACGGCTTCTTCTTTTCCATTTCCAGTTTTCTGACCATGGACCAGGCCGTCATCCCGTTTAGTGGACGACCAGAAATCTCCAAGTTTCCCTCTTTCACCTTCAACCCGATCAGTTCTGTATATTTAATATCATTTCAGAGGTTGTCCACGTTCTTCCACAACTCTACCAAGTGGGGTTCTTGTAGTGCCGGTTCCGAGGCACAGAGAGAAAGAGTATATTCCTGTACAACAGGGAAACAGGTTTGTTGTCAACGTATTGAACATGCAATAACCTAATAATTACAGTAAACAGAACAAAGAGTACAGAGTAATAGAACAAAATGTAACAATAACTTTATAAACCCACAGGCCTGAATGTTTCCTGTTCTCCCTGAGGGAACAAATCAAGCTCGGTGTCTTTAAAATATATTTTATAACCGGTCCCTATATATGGCTTTAACATGTGATAAATGCAGATTTCCTGACACAATAACTGATGCATGTTTCATACTACAGATATGTCCACTGGCGCATACAAGTTGTGGCATAGCAGGGTGCTACGGCTAAGCCATACACTGAGGTGTGAGCCGGTGTGCACATGTGCCCGCCTCTCATTAATGGCAGCACACTGCAATGCGGACACACGCAATATGCCATGATGTGTGTGCATCACTATCCATTAAAGCAAATACAAGGATTACAAGAGTAATATACAGCAAAATTGAGTATCATCACCTGCAGTGGCTTTGCATCGAGATATGGTTAATATCCTGGTAGTCACCTTCCAAATAGTTACAACACTGACAGCAGCATCCAGACAGCCAAAGTCCCGATGAAAAGTACTGGGGTTGACATTAGGGTTAAACACTACGGGGAGAGTTATGGGTAGGCTGCAGGGGGATGACAGGATGATTAGAGATAAGCTGCGGCAAGGGAACATATGTCTGTGGTATTGGCGGGTTAGGGTCAGGCTGCAGGAGGAGTGGGTTAGGGTTAAAATACTAACCAGGATCCATCGGGATTTTGAATGTCAGGATGCTGCTGTCTGCATTCTGACCAAAGGCACGGTGACTGCCAGGCTAGCAATACCATCCTTGTGAAAAACTGTTAAGTACACGGAGACATAAGTGCCCAAAATATTTGCAAGCTTCAGGGTTTTGTTTATCAGCTAGCTGGAAGATACAAAGCTTTCTTTTCAGTAAAAACAAAAACACAGATGGTAAATCACACATACGCGTCCTTACACACATACTAGTGTTCATTCTAGCACCCGCCATCTTTGAAAACCCATGCAGTTCCTATACCCTGTCTGGGGTGTCGCTGTCTGCTGTTGTGTTTCTAGCACAGGCCTAGTTTGCATATCAGTGCTGATATACAGACCACACTGTGCTAGAAGCACTACAGCAGACAGCGACACCCCAGACAGGGAACAGGAACTGCATGGGTTTTCAAAGATAGCGGGTGCTAGAATGAACACTACATACTGGCAATTCCATTTTAGAAAATCCTTTCTGGACAAACATTAGAAGTCACAAATGCTACAAATGTAATAATGTGTTAACAAAATTCTTTTATTTTATCTTTGTGTCCTAATTTACTGACCCAACACACCAATCTTTAATAAACACACCAGCGTTCCGTGCCTTATGTGGGCAATATATTCATGCCATCGTTTCCCATTCTGCCCCTGGCAGTTACAATCCACAGACCCAGATGATCAGCAATAGATTGGGGAATCAGCAAAATACTACACATTGCTAAATTCTTGATTTACCGATTCTGATCATTTTGGGGATCTCTAATATGTTGGACCCAGGCGATGGGAGAATGGTAATTGCCCCATCAGCTCTGTGGATGAAAAGCTCAGTAGTAATGGTAGAAACTATTAATTTTACTGATAGTACAGTAGTAGACATTTATTATGCACTGCCTACACGGTCAGTAGATGAAACAAATAAAATCATTTTAAAACATAAAATACAATGGGCCAGATGTATTATCGCGCCGCTATAACACTTCCTGCCGAGATGAAGCAGGAAGGGACATCGACAAGTTGTATTAACATCTTCTCTGCCGAAGCGGGGTAGCGAAAATTTACCTCCGGTGATGTCCCCTCCTAGAGACAGTGCATCAGCTCACACTGACGCGTTGTCTCCTTCTGCCAGGTCGGCTAGACTGCGCATGCACGGGATCTCGCTACTCACGCGAGATCTCCAGCACAGCCCAGAGCCAGCAGCAGGGAAAGCGCTGTCTCTGCGGTATCCGGACTATTGTTAGACAGACCTTACATTGACAGCCATTACATCGACACCATTCGTACACAGGAGTAATAGCTGTGCGTCTCAGCAGAAGGTGAGAGCACAGCCCACTCAGAGTACGTTTTTCCTGCTCCGGCAATTGGTCACGTAGGGACGCCGACCCGTTGCCATGGTGCAGACGGTGACGGCATCCCGAAGGAGGGGGTGTGGCTGCGCGTCTCAGCAGAAGGCGAGAGCGCAGGCCACTGAGAATAGGTCCGTGCTTTGAGTGACAGCTACTGCTACCAATAGCATTAGCTGCTTTGACGAAAGAAAGATCCAATCAAATGGGAATCAGGGATTACCCGCGAAACAGTGGGAGTACAAATACACGCAATGCAGCCACTATCAGGTACTGGTGAACAAGCCTCCAGGCGAAACGCGCGTCCAGTATCGGGGCTAAATGTCACAGAGGGGAACTTGGTGTATCAAGGAGGATGCAGTGAAGGCTGTATAAGTATCAATTTGCTTGTTTCTGTTTCTTTACTGTTTGATTTTGCTTTTTATTCCACACAAGTTTGCTATGAATTAAGTGCTGGAATCGATCCAGCGCAATATAGGAGGATACTATGCATGGACCAATCTCCTTATGTTAAAAGCATTTATATCGCAGCAACCAAATATACAATACTTGTGGTGTGGATGTAATGTACAGATTAAGAGCAATTTGTACTGAGTTAATACTCAGATTGGTGTATCAAAGAGGATTCAGTGAAAGCTGTTTGGAATACTTACTGTTTGCTTTTTCTTTAGTTGTCATATTGTTACTATAGTTAAGCTGCTGGAATTAATCCAGCTCATATATAACGACTAACTATACCATATTTGTGGTGAGGATGTAATAAGACTAATTAATAGCAAACTTTTTTCCGAACTAATGCCTAAGTGAGGAACGTATTATACTGCCGCATACTACTGATAAATAGTAGGAGTGAAATATATATATATATGTCTCTTCTCTGACCTAAGGGACTCTCATTGGTCCCGGTGCCAGGGTGACCCTCTGCGCTGGTAAAACTATCAGGGGTGAAACTGGACCCGAGTTTCCAACAGCAGATCCCTATATTCTCTTTACCCTCCTTTTCTTTTTCACTGATCCAACCACAGGCCTCCACTATAATCATCCCCTCATCTGGTCCGTTCACTGCCTTCATGACACACGGCCAGAAAGTAGGAGAGATTGGAGACTAAGGGAAATCAGCCAATTTTCTAACTATAGATATCTATCTCTGATAAATCCCTCAAGAAATAAAAAATTGCTCAAATCAAACCCAGTCCAATAGTGAAGGTACAATCTAGAGATAACTCCCTTGTGTCAAAATTCACACACTATAGTGATTGACCATACTAAACTGTGGTGAGGAGATATTATATCAATTTAATTCGATCTATGTTTGAAGGGAAGGAGGTAATTTAAAGTCATATAACTGACCATCTGACAGATGTAAGACACTCTCTTCTTTCACTAAGGACTGTCATTCCTTCAATTTAAGGGACTCTCATTGGTTCCGGTACCGGGGTGATATCTTGTACTGGGTAAACCACCAGGGGTGAAACTGGATCCGGTTTCCAACAGTAGATCCCTATTATCTTCACTTCTCCTTTTCTTGCCATCTTTTTTCACTGATCCGACCACAGGTCTCCCCATAATCATCCCCTCATCTGGTCCGTTCACTGTCTTTGAGACACACGGCCAGAAAGTAGGAGAGATTGGAGACTAAGGGAAATCAGCTAAATACTGTCTAAATTATTTAGATACAACCTCATGATTATAACACCTATAGATTTGGGTATTTACCCCTACACACCACAGAACCATATGCTGTGGTAACCCCTCTGTGACAAAGCACCTGAATAATAGATATTTCGCCGTTTTTTAACTTTTAAATCACAACAATCAAAAAATTGATTGCACATTTTTTTAAATTTTCACTTACATTTAAGTATTGTCACTCCATTAAAAATCAGCCAGGCCATTTGATGCCTCATGGGAGAATATCCCGCTATTGAGATCATGAAGTGATCACGGCTGATACATTCACATTAATTTGTGAACTTGTGATAAACAATACTAATAAGTCTAGTATATATCTAATCACATTAACACTGCATAATTAAAAAATACATAAAAAATATTTTTCCCTGCATGATTTTCTTCCCATAGACTAGGTATAGGGATAAGTCAGTAAATAAGATTATATAATTATTTAGATATATTATGTCGTGCCCCGACAGAAAAGTCACCCTTTTCTTCTTTTTTTCTCTTGATACTAACTGTGACTTTGGGAGCACCACCAACGAGGAAATTTTTAGGGACACCAGGTCCTGAGATATGTAAAATGTTGGTTTTGAATATTGTGATGTGAAATATCCTGCTGAGAGTCTGTGCTAGTCCTCCTTATCTCCTTTTGACACCATTAGTTCGACAGCTCAATAGGTCGACATGGTTTTAGGTCGACATACCATTAGGTCGACATGTCATTAGGTCGACAGCTACTTAGGTCAACATGTTTTTAGGTTGACACTGCCATTAGGTCGACAGTGTCTATGTCGACAGTCAAAAGGTCGACATGGTTTTTTTCACTGTTTTTTGAGCCGACATGTGCCGACAGGCGGTATTTCATGCCCTACTATCCACTAGGGCGTGGTGGGAGAATAAAATAGTGTGCCGAGCGCAGCGAGGCACCGTGCCCGAAGCATTGCGAGCGAAGCGAGCGTTGCGAGGGGCTGCGGTACACTTCAAACTATGTCCATGTCGACTGTGTCGACATTTCGGCCAAAAAACAGTGGAAAAAACCATGTCGACCTTTTGACCGTCGACATAGACACTGTCGACCTAATGGCAGTGTCGACCTAAAAACATGTCGACCTAATGAGCTGTCGACCTAATGACATGTCGACCTAATGACATGTCGACCTAATGACATGTCGACCTAAAACCATGTCGACCTATTGAGCTGTCGAACTAATGGTGTCGATGTAAGGTCTGTCTAATATCCGTCCCAGACCCGTCTCTGCTGTGGAGATAGGGCTTCGCCATCCTGCTGCTGGAGAAGCCGATAGCGGCAGGGGGCGGAACATACATACATACATACATACATACATTTGCCCTGCATATCGGCCTGCTAGTATTTAGATTTTAAAAAATCTTAAATTAAGTGAATTGGGTTTATACAGTATGTCATCCTTAGGTTTACTTATGTGAGGAGGGACAGTATTTACTTCTGTTCATCCACATAGTTTATGACTGGCATCCACTTGTACTGGTTTGTCTATTACGAATGACTAAAAATAATTGGCTTTGGTTCCGGTCCCTCAAGCCAAGGCACCCCTGCAAGTGTTCCGAGGCACCCCAGGGTGCCACAGAACACATAGTTTTGGAAATACTGGCCTACAGCAGACTGTGTTGCTCTTTTGAATGATTAGATTAAAGTATCTAACTTTCATGTGGAACTTTAGAGAAATATATTTTGGGTGAAAACAAACAAACACAAAAGTATATTGGTTCCACTAAGATGGTCATAATCAGAGAAGATGTAGCTTTACTTAAACCTCTGGATGACTAAACACACTCAAGCTTTTCTCAAAACAAAAGCAATGACGTCTGTTTTTAAAGAACATTTTTTTTTAGCAGCATCAATCAAGGTATTGAAATCGTTGATATTTTGTGCCATGAGATCTCTTATTGCAAGAGACATTAATGGAACAAAGCTTTGGCTGCTGATTTGGTCATTAACCACTTGGCAATAACATCCGGCAATCCATTAACCTTACCGTAAGATTCTCCCTCTACACAATTACAAGACTCTTCAAAACATGAATTACAATAATGAAGTGGGGGTAGAGTGTATAAAGAAACATGACCAGGACACCTCCCCTACAAATTGGATGTTCTGTAACATCAGACTCCGCCTACACTAGACACAAGCACATTAGTAACAATATAGGTATGTCATTCTTAGCAGAGATTATGAAAAACATTGATTAAACACTGATGACAACACATATGGTAGCTACATAAACATACAATGTAGATCCTGCAATAGTGTTCATTCCAGAACCCACCATCTTTGAAAACCCATGCAGTTCCTCTACCCTGCCTAGGGTGTCGCTGTCTGCTGTAGTGCTTCTTACTACAGTGTGGTCTGTCTATCAGCACTGATATGCAAATCAGACCTGTACTAGAAACACCACAGCAGACAGCGACACCCCAGGCAGGGAACAGGAACTGCATGGGTTTTCCAAGACGGCGGGTGCTAGAATGAACACGAGTGCAAGGGAATAACAGTATTTTCAAACCATGCTCTTTAGACACCAGATTTTGGGGACTATTGTAGCCCAGAAATGTGGTAAATGCTCCAAAACGTCTGTTTTTTAGATTATTGCTGCATTATTTAGCAACGAATGCTGACAAATAACAGCACCCCATACAGGGTATATGGTGTCTCTTTAAGAGCAGTGAGAAGCCTACTCCAAATGCTCCCCTCCCAACACTTGCAGTATGTGTGAGAATATAGGGAGTTATAAGTTACTAATCATAGGATCTGGAACTGGGGGGGCTACTGGGCGGCTCACCCCCCCAAAAAATTTGAGAGGCGCCATAAAAAGTACTCAAGGGGCACCGTGTGGCTGCCATCTACAGTTACTATAGACAGTGTTAGGAGGGAGATAATACCCTTCCCGTGCTTTTCCACCTCCTCCCTCCCCATAGCCATTCTCAACCTGTCTGCATTGCCCTCTGCACCGCCATGGATGAAGCTAGTCGCAATAGTGATGTGGACGCACAAGTGACCCTTTTGCCAGAAAGCTGACAGTGGTCTATAGATAAGATTATTATATATATATATATATATATATATATATATATATATATAAACCTTAGGTAGATGGTATGGTGGGTAAGTCCAGCTGCCTCTGAGGGGACAATCTTTAGCCTATTTAGGGGCACCAGAATGACATTATATCCTGCCCCATCAACCAAAAAGGTTGTAGCTCCCGTTACACCCTTTTACATTGCAATACTGGGTCGGACCCGGAATTGCAATCCCGGCTCTGAACCGGGTCCAGCGCTTTCGCATAAAACCTGGGTTTAACCTTTCTTATAACCCAGGTTATAAACTGTGGTGCTTTCACACCGCACCTCGATCAAGGTTCATATGTCACCAACCCGACAATAACCCAGGTCAGAGATGCAATGTGAAAGGGGTATTACAAATGAATTATGTGGCCAAAATAAAAGCAAAACACTGCACCACAAGTGCTTTTATGCATGAGACAGCTGTCATAGGCGTCGATTCAATACAGTGCGAGGTGAATAGTAATGGGAGGGCGCTCCCAGAACTATTCTAATCAGCGTGCTGCTAACTGTGACTACCCGATTTCTGTACTCACCCCTCCTGGGAGGCCAGCAGAAATCTGATAAAACTAGGGCGGTGATGCTATTTTGTGCCCTAGCACTCAGGACAAGTCGGAAAATGCTGATACTTGTGACTAAACACCCATGAGTACTGGCCTTCTCTCCGACTTAGCAGCATGCTGAATACTGGCTTTGGAAGATTCCTCCAGATGCTGTTCACAGCGCTGAGAATTGAATAGACCCCCTACTATCTACAACACATTTTGAACCAATGATTACAACTAATAAATTAATTTAGCAATAGCAAAATGACTGCACAGGATATCACCATGATATAACGGTGAGGTGTAATATTATATGCATGCTTTTGATCAATAACAACATTTGGTTCCTCAAATACAAAGTATCAGGAAACTCAACTGAAAACATTAAGGTAAAATGGAAATCATCGGCAGAAAAGCATGGGGATTTTTTGAAGATCACATTGATTTGTCATCGCACAGAAGGAGTCAGATGAAACCACACCTTAAGTTTCCTTTTTGGAAGTTCCCATGAGGAAATACATTTTGGCTGATTTTACTTTCATATTTAGGTATGCAACTGGGGGGGAAGGGGGGGGGGGGGGTAATAGAGTCAGAGGGACAAAGCTGAAAGATCGCATCTCCCATACTTATAATGGGAAATGCAATGTGAATTGGCATTCCATCTATTCAATCTTTTCCCTCTTTTGGATTTTCAGAATCAATATGAAAAATCAGATTGTGGATCCGCAAATGTATACATTTTTCTGTGGAAACGGATGCCAAGTCGAAAGTTTTGAGTCTGTTTCCGCCAAGCAGATTTGGCTTTTCAAAGAGCAGAGTCTGCAGCTGTGAATCCCGGACATTTCGCCAGGAATTGAATAGTGTAATCCCCTTATTTTCCAAAATTGGATCTCTCTTAGCGATCATTTCACTTCTTATATATTGCAGGGATGTGCTGCCCTGGATGTGATTTTTAGTACATTCGGGTGAATGTTAATTTTTTATTGTCGGAAATAGCGGCAATAAGAAATTATAAACATTAGGTCCAAAAGCCAATAATTAGTAAATATGATACTAAAGGTGCCCATACACAGTACAATTGCTGGGTGCAATGAGATTTGTGCTCCCACACACATCTCAAAAAGTATGTGCTGCTATTATATTCAAATGTGGGCATTTTCTCCGAACCACATGTTTTTCACCCGAGCCAAATTTTTCACATATACCAAAAATGTACACTTTAATTGTATATAGCGAATCGAATTTCGCCCTAAAACGTTGAAAAGTGCAATTTTATTGCATTGGCAAAAAATCAGCACCAATTGATTACCCTGAGATGCACAGGGAGACTGTACGGATTCAATTTATAGGACAATTGCAAATTGTATTTGCACAGTTGATGGCCATCCCTACTTTGGAATGTTAAAATAGATTTTGGTTGTGCAAAGCAGAATGCATTTCTTTCTACTACAAAATTATAGCATTTCTAGTAATGTTCAAAATAAACATACTAGACAAAAAGCACCACCCTTACCTTAAGTAACACAAAAAGAAAGAGCTACTGGACCTTTCACATTACAGCTAGAAACTTTTTAAACCCCTTCAAAATCAGCAACATACCGTGTTTTAGCTGTAATGTGAAAGGGGTATCTTAAGGTCTCCACTCCAAAATTATTATCTAATAAAAATAAATATAAAATAAACTCGCTCACATATTGTTTGTTTGCAAAAAACGTCATGAGCACTGCTTTTAGCAAGTGTAACTAATGCTGCTTTCAGAACGCAAATGCAGGGTCGTACCAGGACTTTTAACCAGTTCAGTGCCGGTGCAACCCTGCATGTGCGGTCTGTTTACACTGCAACAGCGAACCAGCAATATTGGCAGTTCACTGACATCATCGAGGAGCGAGGCAGTGCACCGGCGCTGCCTCCTCCATAGTGTGAACGGGAAACTGTTCGCTCCACTCATTTAACCCCTTCACACTGCACAGCAACAAACCAGTAAGAACCCTTCTTCTTTACCATATAGCTGTGCTGCTACCTGTTTGCGGGACCCGGTAACCCCTTTCACATTACACTAAATACCGGGTCGAACCAGCAAGAAACTGGTTTGTACCTGGTAATCAGGTGCGATGTGAAAGGGGTATTAATAGGGAAGCTCAGCAAAATATTTAGTAGGACATTTAAAAGGATGAGAGATTCAGAAAGTGAGAGATTTGGTAAGAAATCTCCAGATTTTTTAAAGCGGCAATCATTTACACTGCAAAACCGCTTTAAAAATTCTTATTTTTTTTTACCAAATCTCTCACTTTCTAAATCTCTCATCCTATTAAATCTCACCCTAATGGTATGTACACACTTGTACAATGTGCATGAGATTTTGACTATATAGTCAAAATCTCATCTGGATCGCATGCAGATCGCATGGGTTTTAACCCTTGCGATCCCGAATCGCAGCCAGAAAGTCTTGGCTGCATAGACTATATAGTGCAGATTGTATGCAGATAGTCTAAATTGTAATATAGTCTAAATTGTACAAGTGTGTACACACCATTAGTATCTAAAATTTGGACAACAATGTTTTGGACACTTTATATTGGTAATACGGGTGGCAATAAGCACAACTTGTCATTGTGCCATGTGATGCAAAAATTCCTCATTCCACTTAGTGGAAGCAGGCGGCGTTACGTGAACAAGGAAGTATACTATTTTAATCCATACTGGGCAGCACTAGGTTTTAAGACCTGTGGCTTCCTCAAACATGCCCTCAGTATTGAAAAGTTTAGCTTTATTTGTCCATGTGTAAACATCTTTTATGTTCTTATAATCACTGTGAATTTAATTCCCTGTAGCACACAAAGTCCTGGGTTTAATAACAGCCATTGTAATCCAGTGCCAGTCATGTTTGGGAGGAAACAAATACTGTAGGAGTTTTTTTGTTTTATTTGGTGTGGCCAATTTCCATACGACACATTCTTAAAACTGCTAAACAACCAACTATGAGCTTAATTTGCCATGTCAGTTAGGGGTACATTTATTAAAGCTTCTAAAAATGAAAACTGGTAGTGTTGCGAAATGCAGCCAATCATTTTCTTGGCTGCAGAAATAAAAAAAAAAGGTAGACAATCACGGCTCTCTGAACTTACTTGAAACAACTGCCCGGGGTGCCCGCTACAGATGAGATTTAGCCCCAGTAGATACAAGATATAGATAGAAGCAGCGCTCCAGAGGACGAATAATATGTAACAATAATTGACTGGTTAACCCCTTGATTGGTGGGTTTTGCTGGGGCAGGACAAACCTACCAAGGCAGGTTTGTCCTGCCCCAGCAAAACCCACCACAGGATGCAGGAAGGCACCCCCCCCCTCACTTCCGCGCCAGAGCTTCCCTGCCGGGGAATGTTCGCGGCAGCTCGGGAGGACTCGGGCGCCTGAACTACTGAGCGCTCCCGAGTCCCCCCTGACCCTCCCCAAGCCTGCCGCGTACGTCACTGCTGCAAATGGCGGCAGGGGAGCTCCAGCCTACGATCGCCGGAGTGGAGGGGGTAGGGCAACAGCAGCTGAGCCCGTAAAATGCCTTGACGAAAGTGCTGCGTTATTAAATAGGGCACTGAAACATTGCCATATTAACCAGCCAATTATTGTTGCATATTATTTGTCTTCTTGAGTGCTGCTTCTATCTATATCTTGTGTATGTTTCCACCTTGCCTGTTCCGTGAGGCGATGTGGAAACGGCGAGTGTGACTATTAAAAATCGCGGCTCCCACAAAATATGGCGGATGCATTTGCAGCAAACCTCACAGTTTAAGGGGATCCTCGCCATTCTGTCATGGTATTTGGCCCTAACATTGCATACAGCGAGGGGACGGCGAAGGGGTTTGACGGAGAGGATGTCAATTTGCCATGTTATTTCGAAATGTGTTTTAAAGGGTTCGAGGAGATCCGTCCGGCAGGGCGGTGTTAACCTGTTCGCTCGGTTCCAAATATATGCAGCCTAGCGAGCAGGCCTGAATCAGGCCCTTAGTCCAAACACTGCATGAACAATTACCTGCATGACTTAGTTAATCATACACACCCCATGCTAAGTACTAGCGCTCTCTTCTATAATGTGCAATTGTTGTGTAGTGCAAAAATGCCCATATCAATGTCCTAATATCTAGGTGTGCTGGATTAAACAATGTCATGATTCCTTTATTCCGTTTCAACATTGCTAACCCAGGTCGGACCTGGGATTTTGAACCCAGGTCACACCTTTTTATATTGGAACCGGGTCACCCATTATACATTGGGTGACCCAAGTTAAACCCTTCTTACAACCCAGGTTGAAATGCTGGGTTGCAGAGTATTACCCCTTTTACTGGGATACGGTCATTTGGTCTACAGCATGATGGTCGACAGTCAATAGGTTGACACCATTAGGTCGACATGGGAAAAGGTCGACATGGGTCTAGGTCGAAAGGTCATTAGTTCGACAGGTCGTTAGTTCGACAATGTCTAGGTCGACATGGGTGTTTTCACTGTTTTTTGAGCCGACAGGCGGTATTTCATGCCCTACCATCCACTAGGGCATGGGGGGAGAATAAAATAGTGTGCTGAGCGCAGCGAGGCACCGTGCCCGACGCATTGTGAGTGCAGCGAGGGGATGCGGTGCACTTTAAACTGTGTCCATGTTGAATGTGTTGACAGGTAAAAAAAAAACAGTGAAAAACCCCATGTCGACCTTTTGAATGTCGACATAGACATTGTCGAACTAACAACCTGTCGAACTAATGACCTTTCCCTATGTCGACATAGACCCATGTCGACCTTTTCAGATGTCGACCTAATGGTGTCAACCTAATGACTGCCGACCATCATGCTGTAGACCAAATGATCCCAACCCCCTTTTACTCCAGCAATTTCCCGTGTTATTGCCTATTTAAGCCGAGTCAGGCATCAGTGTAAATGAGCCCCTTAAAAATGACCCACAATCCAAACCAGGAAATGTGGCAGGTTGAACACAGGTGAGAAACGTGTTCAGGGGTAGGAGTAAATGAATAACCCAAGTCATCTGACCCAGAACCCTTTTACATCAATGGGGGAGAGCGCATCCCTTCCAACCACAGCATCCTGGGGTCAGTACGGAGGTTGGGACAGGGCACATGCAACCGCCGCTGCTGTCTGCTGTACTCTGCAGACAGCATCGGAGTCGGGAAGGACATAATTGGATGTCTGCGTGTGATGTCCATTTATCTCATGGGCGGAGGATGGAAAGGCACAGACAGAGGTTGGCGCAGCACAGCAGCTTTCCTGAGTCCTGAGCTTGCTGTGCCCCGGGGGTCCTGGGCAGGCAGACTTCCCGGCGTTTGGAGAGGTCATCTCCAAGTGCCGGCATTGAAGACACTGCATCTGTGTGTAGTGTGCAGCACAGTGTAAACGTGGTTAATCTCGGATCTGACCTGGATTGGAAACGTGTTCCAAATACCTGATCAGATCCAAGATTTTGTTGCAAAATGGGTATATAGGTGCAGGCTGGAGAGCATCAAAGAGATTGGGCCCTTCATTGCATTGCTGTTGAGATGAGATGAGATTCAACTTTATTGTCATTACCCCAATACATCAGGGCACCAAAATTGAGTCATCCATCTGAAATACAGAGTACAACAATAAATACTAAGTCACAATGTCCAACCTCCCATCAGCCAAAAGTAACATTCCATTCTAAAATAGCCCTATTCTTCCTACTCCTAATACTACTAAAACGCCTACCCGAAGGCAATAATACAAACAATCCATTAGCCGGATGAGCACTATCCTTTAAAATATTATGCGCCCAACGCAAGCAGCGCTTTCTCTGTATGTCCTCTATGGCTGGGAGAGGAGTTCCTATTATCCTTTGCACCAATTTGACCACCCGCTGAATTGACTTCCACTCCATAGCCGTTCAGTTCCCATACCAGACTGTGATACGACGTGTCACAATACTTTCGATCACACAGAAATAAAAAAATTGTAATATAAGTAATGGTAATTGATGTCTTTTCTGTTCTGTGCAATGACTCTTAAGGTTCATACACACCGAGAGATTTTCACCTGGCCCAGCAATTTTCGAGGGGGGCGAACGACTTTACACAGTAGGAGACTGTGGAAAGTGGTTCTATCAGCTGGCCGGCCATACACACTAGAAGATTTTGAGCTTAAAGTAGCTCAAAACAGTAAAACTGAGCTACTTCAAGCTCAAAATCAACTAGCGTGTATGGGCCTTAACTGTAGAATGCATTCTGTTCTGCACAGACTATTGTTACCCTGTGCAGAGGGCTGCAGGCACCATTAATATTCCTATACAGTTATTATTAGAACGCTATTTCCCCAACAGTTGTAGGGCTTACTAGTTATATACATATTTGCTTAATTTACCCTGTGCAATCATTCTGCTGGGTAATACCCAATTACATGCTGTGTACAGGAATGACTTGACAGTGCCAAGAACCTCATTTCCTCACAGTCTAAATGTCCCACAAGGTTCTGTTCTTGGTCCTCTTCAGGTGAACTCATGAGCTCTTTTGTCTTCCAAAATCAACTTTATGCTGATATTAAAATCTATCTATCTATCCACCCCTGACCCCTGTTTCCCTCACTTGCAACTCCAACTATCCCTCTGCTCCCTTTTCTTGGATGTCCCAGCGCATTCTTAAATTTAGTATGTCTAAAGCAGGGTACACACTATACGATTTTTCTGAATGATGTCCACAATAACGATATAATCGAGCATATAGTTTAGTGTGTACCCAGTACATCATTAACGATGCGCACACCCGCATATCGTTAATGATATGCCTTATTGTTTGGCCATGCAGTCCAATCTGATGATATCATCAGTGCCTGGATATTTGGTGGAGGTCCCAGTGACAGCACTGAATGAGTTTGTTAACGATATTGTTCAGTGATCACCTACCGGTCGTTTTTTTCCCGCAGCACTAATATAGTTAACGATATGGCAGTGCCGCATATTGTTCAGTGCATACGGACCTTAACACTGAGCTTATCTTACCATCTCCCACAATCTACTTATGGCACTTTGCTTTCTTCTAGACCCTTGGAGTAATCCTTGCGTCCTTCCACACCACACATTCAGCACCTCTCACAAAGCTGCCATATTAATCTCAAAAGTATTTTTTGTATTAGACCCTTTTTCACTCAGAATGCTACCAAGACCCTTATCCACTCCCTGGTCATCTCCAGACTGTACTGTAGTCTCCTCTTATGTGGCATCACTGACAAACGTCTCCCTCTACTCCAATCTATCCTCAATGCTGCAGCCCACTCCTCTTCCATTTACATCTCTGACCTTATCTCTCTTTACACTACCGCTTGTCCTCTTCACTCCGCTAATGCACGACACCTCTTCTGCTTACTGGTTAATTCATCCCAATCCTCCCTCCAAGACTTTCGCATACTGCTCTCTTTTTCTGGAATTCTCTAGTTCTCTACAAAACTTCAAACGGGCCCTCAAGGCCCACTTCGCCAAATCTCATCCTTACCCTCTGTTCCATGCTCACTGTCTACCCAGTCTGTGTCACCCCGTCTGTTTGCCCCTCCCCTTTAGAATGTAAGCTCCCACGAGCAGGGCCCTCTTTTCTCATGTGCTTTTACTTCTCTCAATAAAACCATCTTCGATCCTGGGATTTTCTACTAAGCAGCTATTCATTCCAGTGGCCTCTGCTGCTATGGTTATGTACACTGTACTTGTCTTGTATTGTAATGTATTCAACTGGAAAGTCACTGTTTTGCTTATTTGTTTAAGTACTCTGTAATTTGGTGCTGCGGTTCCCTTGTGGCTACATATAAATAAAGAATAATAATAATCATAATAATAAATAATAATGAAGGTGCCCATATACGGAGTGACAGGCAGTGCAATGAGATGCGCACTCCCGTGCACAGCACATAAAGTATGCAATGCAATCCAGTTCAAAAAGCACAGAGTTATTGCACCGCGTATGGGCACCTGAAGTGAGATGTGACAGGGTATTGGTCTGCACAGAAGTAGAGATGATCTGTATAGAGATGAGACATGAGAGATCACTCTAGGGACTCGAGGGAACCTGGTCACTAAAAGGCACTATATATTAAAGCAAATCTATCAGACTACATGGTGACAGTCCCCTACAATCCATTACTATCTGAAATAATATATTCCTACATGCTGAAGTTTAGGTTCGCTGTGCTCTGCAAACTTTCCTCCTGGGAATCAGTGACTTGCCATTTGTCACTGTGATGCAACACAAAAGGTTAATGTCGAATGACAGATTACAATGGTGTTCTCTACAGTCCAGTCATTCTGATGCAAAACTGTGTATACGAGAAGGGAAAAAAATAGAGCTTTTTCCTGGTTTCATTTATAGGGAAATGTTTCCTGCTACTGAGTGTACAGCGCCTGTACCAGCGCTGCTGCAACCTGTCAGAAGGCATTGCCCAATCGCAGCTGTAACACAGCAGATCATCACCCATAGATTCTGTGTACATTGAAGTTCCCTACAGTAGTACAGTACCCGCTACACACAGCACAAACCACATTGCTAGTAGGAAGTAATGTTACCCACGCCTCAGCACACAGACAGGGCAATAGTCACCCAAATAAAGTACTGTAGTTTAAATATATCGCTTCCTATGCGCACCAACAATGAATAATATATGTACTAGTAGACACCCCCACTCATACAGACGTCGCTTCCTCCAGGCCGTGCTGCCGCGCACACCACTGTATACATTACCTGTAGACTGCTGCTGTTGAGCGCGGAGGGCACTGGAGTGGACACAGCAAGCAAGGCAGGGGTGATAGTATCTGGGATGTAGTTCCGCCGCGCATTGCTGCTAGGACACTGGTATCACTGTACATTCCCTCTGTCCCGGCCCCGCCCCCTCTGACGCGGCCTGGGAAATTCAGCAGCAGCAACAACGCACATACTCGTGACCTGCTGATCAGCAGCAGCACCCCGGAGAGTCACACACATACACATACATACACATACAACGCTGCACAAACTCACACACACATCGCGGCAGTGCAGTCACACATACATCCCTACGTACATAATACATACATACAACGCTCCACAGACTGGGTATACTATGGTCACTATTGATGGTTGCCACCATCACTGACAAAACAGGGGAATGACCATCGATGGGTGAACGAGAGACCATCCGTGGTTTGACCAACGATGATCATTCCTGTTATTTCAGTGAATGGCCTATGTCCCAGCTCCATGGGGAGGGAGAATTTTTTTTTTTATGTGCCATCGATAGAGGGAAACCATCTGGCGCTGTCCTATCGATGGCCAAACAGTTTGGCATTGGGCATAAACCAGTGGTGTAGCTCATTGCCCCGGGGCTTAGTTGTTAGTTGCTAGGGGGAGTAACATGCTCGTTGCTAGGGGGTCCATTTTACTATCCACTACGTTATATAAAATTTTTTTTTTTACAGTTTTAAACAGGTTTTTACATAAACATCCATTCGCAGCATGCAGGGGAACACCCACATCATTCGATGGTCGGCGACCATCGAATGATGTGGAACGTGCACACATGTGTAAAAGTGCTCTTAAGGCCCCCATACACTATGCGATTTGGGCCCGATTTCACCCTATTCGGATGAATCGGACCGTGAAATCGTCCCAAATCGCATATTTTGACACCCTGTCCGACCCGATGAGCGGTCCCGTGCGCATCGGATCGGAGTCGGGCAGTCGCACCGGCTGCACATAAGATTTCCTAAATCTTATGTGCAGTCTCCGGGCAGGGTCAGCGGGTGGGGGACGACGGGCATGGGGAGAGGCTGGAATGGGCAGCTGACACAGACAGCGGGGGACGCCGGGCATGGGGAGAGGCTGGCAGGGGCAGCTGACACACAGACAGCGGGCGGGGGGACACCGGTGAACCGGCGAGAAGAACAGCTCACGTGCTGGGCAGGAGGACCAGGCAGCCGCAGCGTCAATAAAAACGAATGGGAAGGCAGTGATTGGCTGAGAGCTCTCTCAGCAATTGGCTGAGAGAGCTCTCAGCCAATCACTGGCTCCCCATTCTTTGTATTAAGGTTTTCTTTCTAGTTCCTTGCAGCTGCGGCTGCCTGCCTGGTCCTCCTGCCCGTTTCCAGCACGTGAGCTGTACCCCTCGCCGGTACACTGGCATCCCCCCGCTGCCTATGTGTACACTGCCCCTGCCAGCCTCTCCCCATGCCCAGATCACAGTGTCCCCCGCCTGCTGACAATTTGTCAGTTTACCCTGCCCAGCTGTTCCCTGCCCAGCGTCCCCCACCCGGCCTTCACCCTGCAGCTCCCGGGGGACTGCATTTGATAAATCCATGAGATTTATCATATGCAAAATTTGGCACATCAAGTGCCTAATCGTGTGTCCCCCTCCCGGGGAGCTACAGGGGAAATCAGGTCCGACTTGCCCCTAGGACAAGTCGGGCTCATGTATGGGGGCCTTTACATATGCGTGCACGTTCAGAAAGAACACTGCAAAAAGTCATAGTAACTAGGGATGGCCATCGATGATTTGAAATCATCGATGGTTCATGGCCGATGTTGAATACTTTTGCCATCAATGTAGGAGAACCAGATGGTTTCCCTCCATTGATGGAACAGCAAAACAATGTTTTGCTTCTTATTTTATTTTTTTCAAAAGTGCCGGGACACCCCCCGCCCCCCGTGTTTTGATTGGCCTACAGGCCAATCAATGGTACTTGCTTCCTAGCACGGCGCCCATCGCATCGTATACCATAAGCCTTACAATGGTATGTGATGCGATCCGATGTTGCGCGATGGCACCCGATGTTATACAATTTAAAATCGTATACCATCGCATTGTATGCCGTATACGATTTTAAATTGTATAAGCACCCTAATGGGTGTTTTTAATGTTAAATGGACCCCCTATAAGATTATTAATTGTATAAAAGCACCCCCACGCCACCCCCAGTATCAATGCCAACCCGAAGCGTGGCGAGCGCAGCGAGCCCGCGAGGGTCGGCGGTACGCGTCCTCCGACCTTTTCATACCCCCACTATCCACGTCGGTATGGAGTTGATCTTAGATCGTGTGGGGAGCGCAGCGAGCCACAGAGCCCGAAGCGTGGTGAGCGCATGCGGAATACATGTAAAGTTATACACGTCTGCTTGCCACGCTTTGGGCTCGGTGGCTCGCCACGCTATCTAAATTCAACTCCATGCCAACGTGGATAGTGGGGGTATGAAAAGGTCGGAGGACGCGTACCGCTGCGCTCGCCACGCTTCGGGTTGGCGTTCATACGGTGTTTATAAAACTAAAAATCATATAGGGGGCCAAAATCGCA
The DNA here is from genome assembly GCF_055691185.1 of Crinia signifera. Taxonomy (NCBI): domain Eukaryota; kingdom Metazoa; phylum Chordata; class Amphibia; order Anura; family Myobatrachidae; genus Crinia; species Crinia signifera. Next base: position 81,081,444 of record NC_139225.1, on the reverse strand, counting down.
TTGAATCGCATGCGGCTATATGGCATGTGATGCGATACAATGCATAAGATGCCATACAATTGAAAATCGTGGGCGCCGTGCTAGGAAACAAGTACCCAATCAATCAAGCACAATGGATGACCATTAAGATGTAAAAATATCGATGGTCATCCATTGCATAGTTTAGTACTATCGATGGCCAGTTGCAGAATTGCCATCGATGGCAACCATCGAAGGCCAACCCTAATAGTAACACACAATGCTGCAAATGGTCACACACACACTTACAATGCTGCACAGAGTCACAGTCACACACATATATAAAAGCTGCAGTCACACACACAGCAGTGCTGCTAGGAAATGTAGCACTCCCTCTAATGTGGTCTGGAAAATTCAGCATCAGCATCCCACACTTGTGACCTGCTGCTCAGCAGCACTCCGAAGAGTCACACACATATACTGTATATACATACAATGCTGCACAGAGTCACAATTACACACACACACACACATATATTTATTTACAGTTTCTTATATAGCGCAGCATATTCCGTTCAGTTTTACAAAAGGAAACAATGATAAAATAAACTGGGTAGTAACACACCTACATAGGTAGCTTACAATATATATGGGTGGTGGCAGTGGTGCACGGAGGGGGGGTTCTGGTTGCACAGAAACTTCCATCAGGCCAAGGTTTTTTTTGTTTCTGGGCCGCCCAGTGACAGAAGCCGCTTTAAACCTGCCGGCGGCTCGTCAAAGCACAGCAGAGATCAAAGGAAAGCAGCAGTCACTGAGCAGCGGTGTGTACTCAGAAGAAGCCGCGGGTGGATGACGGCAATGGTGGAGGGAGAGGTGAGCACTACAGTAGTGGGACCCCGGCAACGGGGGGTGGGGCAGGTGCTGCGGGATTTCAGCAGACAGGCACTCGGCAGAAGCAGGTCCAAGCATGCAGTCTGCAGCAGAAGCTTGAATAGCATGTATAGCACATATCTGAAAACCCACCCTCGTAAATCCTGCATTTGCCCTTGGGTGGGGTTTGTTGGAGGCACTCATGGGACTTGTACGCATAAAAAGAATCAGACGTGGGACGCCACTGCTGTCATCAACGTTTCAGTTTATTCAACTTTTTTTTCACCCAGCATAATGGAAAAAAGTTAAGTACTCTTTTCTGCTTTTTCTGTTAAATTATGCTACACAGCAATCTTAGCTGTCCCTGATATATACCATTAAAGGTGTCCAATCCCAGAATCAGGATTGGTGGGATCCCAGAATTTGGTCCCAAAACCGCCAGGATTTCAAACTCAGGATTGGAGTTTCCAATCACGGGATTTCAAGATAAGACTGCGCATCCGGGGCATTTTTTTTTATTAGGGAGGCCAATCCCGGGAGCGAGCATTTTTCAATTCCAGGATTGGCTTCCCTAATACCATTGTTTGGCCTATACTAACATAGATTGCAGGCCAGGTGCTCCATCTAGTGTTTCTTTCTGGGATTGCTGCATGTTTTTCTATTCCTCCATACAGTATATGCCATGAACCTACTGCGGAGTGTCATGCACCAGCTCTTTATATCTCTGTACCCCATAATGATGCTTTGCAAATTCATCTGATTGCTCTAATGCCTCCTTTTCCTGTTCTCTTTGGGAAATGGTTTAACAACTTTTTACCTACAGTATACCCCTTTTACACCAAAAATCCCAGATCCAACCCGGCATTTGGAGGAAGGATCCAAGCCAGGTCGGATCCAGGATTTACACCCCCCACCCCGCAGTGTAGATGGAGGCGGCGCTTGGAGATGACATCATCATCTTCAAAAGTGCATTAGCGGTCAGCTCTCTAAATCTGCTGCAGCACATCTCCCATTCTCCACACCGCACTGATGCTGGCTCCGGCCTTGATCCTCTGCACCACCTGATCAGTACCTCAAGCATTACTGGTGTATAAGATGCAGCATTATGGGCATTAATGCTGAAAGAGGAAGAGGCCCTCTCTAAAGTGATGCCACAAAGTGGGTAGCAAGCAATCCTTGAAACGGTCATTAAACACTCACTGGTCATTTATAAATGAATGGAATATATTTATAAAGGGACCCAGACCATTCACCTTCTAGTGATTAGCAAAGACCCTGTGCTGGCTGGACACACCTCCTCTAAAGGCAGGCCACACCCCTAAGCATGGGCCTGTATCACTGTATTCCCTGGGGGGGCCATCATGCCCCAGTCCGACACTGCACAGACTGCATTTCCAAAATATATGGATTTTTATTTTTAAACATACATAAAGCCCTTGCTACAGAAATCACTATTCAGGTTGTCATATTGCAAGGATTGTTGTGAAGGTTAAGAGCACTTTATAGAAACATCCCTGTTTGGCTGTGCTCATTACTGAGGATTCTCTTTGTTTATATTACTTTTTTTAATGGAAACCAATGAGTCAGACTGTTCAGTAAAATCACCCATGAACTACACAATACACATTTCCTGGATGTCTCTGTAACCATCAATGCACTGACCATGAAAACCGCTCTATTTACAAAAGGAATAAAAGACTAAAAGGAATGTTTTCCTAAATCACAATTTGTGTGGATTACAAACACATCATATCAAATCCAGCGCAGGTATCAGCTGATAACAGAAACATGGGGGGAGAATTCCATTGAAGGAAACGGCAGTTGCAATAAATTAATCATACCGCAATAAATTATGTATTTTTCTTATTTCAGGAATCTTTACTCACTATGGGGGGTATTCAATATGTGCTGATATTTCCTACATATGCAACCTATCCGACGGTCATAAATTTGCCAATGGTTGGATCCGACTATCGGAAATATTTGGACAGTCGGAAAGCCTGTGGATTGTCAAATACAGCTGCCGATTGGACAATTTAGCAGCTGTTGTTTTAAATTATGCAGATTCAACTTTTTTAGAAGTTACCGTAACTCTGCATTGTAGAAAATGGCCAAATACGCTTCTGTTATTGACAATCTGTGGTCGCATTGAATTGGTGTGTGATGATAGTTCCGATTGTCGGGAATATATCGGCACACATTGAATAATCCCCTATGACTTTCAATAAGAAGTTCATAACTTTGTTCTTATTTACTCAGTTCAAACATAGATCATCTCAATTTGGAAGGTCCATCAAAGAAATTTGGTCCACTTTCGCAACATACAAGACTCAACAAATACAATGGTACACAACTTCTCGAGTGTGAAATGAAGCCAAAACATCAAATCCATGCAAATTAGTTTTTTGCATGATTCTTCACAATGCACCATTGATTTAATAATGGCTACCAATAAACAGCATGGTGGTTATGAATGCATTAAATGCACTACATGTACATCAATGCTTATTGACCGTAGAATACTTTTTCATATCCATATTTAACCCCTTCCCGACATTTGACGTACATTTACGTCATGGTCGGGAAGTACTTCCCGACACATGGCGTAAATGTACGTCATGGCATTTAACTGTCACCGCGTCTATAGACGCGGTGACAGTTTCAACATGTCTGCTGTCCCTGACAGCAGACATGTCCGTGCATGCCCAGGGGGGGCTGCGATGCCGCCCCCCCGTCGGCGATCGCTGTGATTGGCTGTTCAGTGTGAACAGCCAATTACAGCGTTTTCCTGTGTCACCGGCGAATAACGTTCGCCGGTGACACGGGATCAGAGGTGATTGGTGCTGTAAAGTACAGCACCAATCACCGCGGGGTGTAAGGGTGACACTGGTGTCACCCCACCGCACCCCGCCCGCCCCCAAAGGCCGTGATTGGTTCGTCGGACCGACGGACCAATCACAGCCAAGGAGGGGGATTTAAACTAACGGTGACTGCACTGCAGACGCCATTCCGGTCTGGAATAGCGTGCAGTGCGGTCACCGTACCTCCCTGCCGCCATACTGACCAGAACCTTGATCCATAGCTTGCTCCATACTTACCTGATCGCTGCTTCATCACTGCTTCCTGGATCCTGTTACTACTTGTGCCTTCCTGTGAAATTGTGCTGCTGCAGTGTACTAGCTAGATAGATAGAGAGATAGAGAGATAGATAGAGAGATAGAGAGATAGAGAGAGATAGAGAGAGATAGAGAGAGAGATAGTGTCAGAGAGTGCTGATCGCTGCTTCATCACTGCTTCCTGGATCCTGTTGCTACTTGTGCCTTCCTGTGAAATTGTGCTGCTGCAGTGTACTAGCTAGATAGAGAGATAGATAGAGAGATAGAGAGAGATAGATAGAGAGGCCTAGTGACAGAGTGCTATATTTTGTGCTGCTGCAGTGTGATAGTTATAGAGAGATAGAGAGAGATAGAGAGAGATAGTGTCAGAGAGTGCTATATTTTGTGCTGCTGCAGTGTGATATAGTTATAGATAGAGAGAGATAGAGAGAGAGAGATAGATAGAGAGGCCTAGTGACAGAGTGCTATATTTTGTGCTGCTGCAGTGTGATAGTTATAGAGAGATAGAGAGAGAGAGATAGAGAGAGATAGTGACAGATTGTGCTATATATTTTTGATATAACTGACTGCTGCCCCCTCCTTTTGTGCTGATCAGTATAAATTAACTGATCAGCAACTTTTTGGGGGCGCAGGTTTTTTTTTATATATAGATATACCTGTCAGTGCTGCTGCTGCAGTGTCATAGAGTGATAGATAGTGAGAGATAGAGAGATAGAGAGAGATAGTGACAGAGAGTGATAGAGAGTGCTAAATTTTTTGTCTGCTGCCCCCGCCTTTTGTGCTGATCACTATATCTGAGGTGATCAGCAACTTTTTTGGGGGTACAGAGGTTTTTTTTTTTTTATATATACCTGTCAGTTGCACCAAAGGTTGTGCACCTGCTGCACCTCACTGGTAATCAGTGTCGCATCACTGATCACCTTTTTTTTTTTTGTGTGTGTGCTGTGGGGTCTTTTTTTAATTTTTTTTTTACACACACTGTGATTTTGTGGGTGTCCTGTGGCCGCTGTGCGCTGATCAGTGACGTACATCACTGATCATCTTTTTCGGTACAGGGTTGATCTATATTTTTTTTTTTTTGATCAAATTCCTGTTGCCTTTGAGCGCTGTTCAGTGACAGACGTTACTGACCAACATCTGTGCTCAATTTTTGGCGCAGGACCTTTTTTTTTTTTTAACCCCTTAAATTTTTTATTTTTAACCCCTTCATTTTTTTTTTTTTTATTGGTATAAAGTATTTTTTTTTTTTCTGCACCACATACACACTACATACCCCCCGGATTGAAATAAAGTTTGTACCCCCCCCTACACTATACACGTGTTGAAACATTTCACTACCAGTAACACAAAAATAAAAATGGCATCCCAAATGTCCTCCCAAATGTCCTCCCAAATGTCCTCCCAGTCATCCAGGAGAATGTATTCAGCGGAGGAGGCATATGCCCTGCTTGCTTCTGACTCTGACACAGCCAGTGATGCAAGCGGGGAATTTGAAGGATTCGCCTTAAGCTCCTCTTCCTCCTCTGGTGATGAGGGACCCCCTCAAAGACGCCCCCGTAGAGCAGCTGAGACCCCCCCCCCAATAATTGATCTCGTATGGACCCCACCACCAGACAATTTTGAGCCCCAGGTTCCTGAGTTTTTGGCCATGCCAGGAATCCAATTTGATTCCACAGGTCTCAGAGAAATTGACTTTTTCAAATTATTTTTCTCTGATGATTTTATAAATTTAATGGTGGACCAAACTAATTTATATGCCCAGCAGTTTATTGCTCAAAACCCCACGTCATCATTTGCTAGGTGGACCCCTGTAGATGCAGTAGAGATGATGACGTTTTGGGGTCTAGTGTTTCATATGGGCATAGTAAAAAAGCCAGAAATTAGGCAATATTGGAGTACAGATGTTCTGTACAGTACTCCATTTTACCGTATGGCCATGCCCCGGACTCGATTTGAGACAATTCTTAAATTTATACATTACACCGATAATGCACAGTGCCCACCCAGAGATGATCCCACCTTTGACCGGCTATTCAAAGTCAGGCCGGTCATTGATCATTTCAGTGCCAAATTTGAAGAGGTGTACATCCCTGAAAAATTTATTTGTATCGACGAGTCCCTTATACATTTTAAAGGAAGGGTTAAATTCCGCCAGTACCTTCCCAGTAAGAGGGCAAGGTATGGCATAAAAATGTACAAACTGTGTGAAAGCACCTCAGGGTACACCCACAGGTTTAGGGTTTATGAAGGGAAGGATTCAAGAATTGAACCGCCAGAATGCCCCCCCTCCCTCGTAGGTGTTAGTGGGAAAATTGTCTGGGATTTAGTGCACCCCTTCCTGGATAAAGGTTATCACCTCTATGTGGATAACTTTTACACCAGCATCCCCCTGTTTAAGGCCCTTGGTTCAAGAGGTACAGCAGCTTGCGGTACTGTGCGCAAGAACCAAAGAGGCCTCCCAAAAACGCACATTGCCCAAGTAATGAGAAGGGGTGAAAGCAGGGGAATATGCACCGAAAATATGTTGTTGGTCAAATATAAGGACAAGAGGGATGTCCTTATACTGACAACAATTCACGGAGACAGTACCACCTCCGTCCCTGTACGAGGTACCAGTACCCACACCTCCAAACCTAATTGTATCCTGGATTACAATAGGTACATGGGCGGAGTGGATCTTTCAGATCAGGTACTGAAGCCGTACAGTGCCCTGCGGAAAACAAAAATCTGGTACAAGAAGGTGGCCGTGTATATCATCCAGATGGCACTGTATAACGCTTACGTGCTATTCCGTTCTACCGGCCAGAGGGGGACATTTATGCACTTTCAAGAGGAAGTCATAAAGGGCCTAATATTTGGGAACCAGCAGGCAGAGGGCCCCAGTACTTCTAGTACTGGCCCCCGTATTGTACCAGGGCAGCATTTTCCTGATGAAATCCCCTCCACTGGAAAAAAGGGCAGGACACAAAAAAGGTGCAAAGTTTGCTATAAAAAGGGAATAAGAAAGCAAACTATTTTCCAGTGTGACACTTGCCCCGACAAACCCGGCCTATGTATAAAGGAGTGTTTTAAAATATACCACACATCTATGGAATATTAGGTTCATAATTTCACCGTGCTTCGGGGGTCTTGCTAATGCCACATAGCACCCACCATTCATTCCACCAGAATCTGAGCCGCAAAATCCAAAAATCACTCCTTCCCTTCTGAGTCCTGCCATGCACCCAACTGGTATTTTTTGGTCACATGTGAGGCATTGCCGTACTCGGGAGAAATTGGGGCACATATTTTGGGGTGCTTTGTCTCCTTCATTCCTTGTGAAAATGAAAAATTTTGAGCCAGAACTGCATTTTTGTGTAAAAAAATGTAATTTTTCATGTTCACTGCCCACTTGTATCAAAATTGGTGAAACCCCTGGGGGTTTGAAATGTACACTATACCCCTAGATGAATTCCCTGAGGGGTGTAGTTTGCAAAATGGGGTCACTTGTGGGGGGGTTCCACTGTATTGGTGCTTTGGGGGTCTTGCTAATGCGACATAGCACCCACCATCATTCCACCAGAATTTGTGCTGCAAAATCCAAATATCACTCCTTCCCTTCTGAGTCCTGCCACTTTTTGGTCACACATGAGGCATTGCCGTACTCGGGAGAAATTGGGGCACAGATTTTGGGGTGCTTTGTCTCCTTCATTCCTTCTGAAAATGAAAAATTTTGAGCCAGAACTGCATTTTTGTGTAAAAAAATGTAATTTTTCATTTTCACTGCCCACTTGTATCAAAATTGGTGAAACCCCTGGGGGTTTTAAATGTACACTATACCCCTAGATGAATTCCCTGAGGGGTGTAGTTTGCAAAATGGGGTGACTTGTGGGGGGGTTCCACTGTATTGGTGCAACATAGCACCCACCATTCATTCCACCAGAATATGTGCTGCAAAATCCAAAAATCACTCCTTCCCTTCTGAGTCCTGCCATGCACCCAACTGGTATTTTTTGGTCACATGTGAGGCATTGCCGTACTCGGGAGAAATTGGGGCACAGATTTTGGGGTGCTTTTTCTCCTTCATACCTTCTGAAAATGAAAAATTTTGAGCCAGAACTGCATTTTTGTGTAAAAAATGTAATTTTTCTTTTTCACTGCCCACTTGTATCAAAATTGGTGAAACCCCTGGGGGTTTGAAATGTACACTATACCCCTAGATGAATTCCCTGAGGGGTGTAGTTTGCAAAATGGGGTCACTTGTGGGGGGGTTCCACTGTATTGGTGCTTGGGGGGTCTTGCTAATGCGACATAGCACCCACCAAAATTCCACCAGAATCTGAGCTGCAAAATCCAAAAATCACTCCTTCCCTTTTGAGTCCTGCCATGCACCCAACTGGTATTTTTTGGTCACATGTGAGGCATTGCCGTACTCGGGAGAAATTGGGGCACAGATTTTGGGGTGCTTTTTCTCCTTCATACCTTCTGAAAATGAAAAATTTTGAGCCAGAACTGCATTTTTGTGTAAAAAATGTAATTTTTCATGTTCACTGCCCACTTGTATCAAAATTGGTGAAACCCCTGGGGGTTTGAAATGTACACTATACCCCTAGATGAATTCCCTGAGGGGTGTAGTTTTCAAAATGGGGTGACTTGTGGGGGGGTTCCACTGTATTGGTGCTTGGGGGGTCTTGCTAATGCGACATAGCACCCACCAAAATTCCACCAGAATCTGAGCCGCAAAATCCAAAAATCACTCCTTCCGTTCTGAGTCCTGCCATGCACCCAACTGGTATTTTTTGGTCACATGTGAGGCATTGCCGTACTCGGGAGAAATTGGGGCACATATTTTGGGGTGCTTTTTCTCCTTCATACCTTCTGAAAATGAAAAATTTTGAGCCAGAACTGCATTTTTGTGTAAAAAAATGTAATTTTTCATTTTCACTGCCCACTTGTATCAAAATTGGTGAAACCCCTGGGGGTTTGAAATGTACACTATACCCCTAGATGAATTCCCTGAGGGGTGTACTTTGCAAAATGGGGTGACTTGTGGGGGGGTTCCACTGTATTGGTGCAACATAGCACCCACCATTCATTCCACCAGAATCTGTGCTGCAAAATCCAAAAATCACTCCTTCCCTTCTGAGTCCTGCCATGCACCCAACTGGTATTTTTTGGTCACATGTGAGGCATTGCCGTACTCGGGAGAAATTGGGGCACATATTTTGGGGTGCTTTTTCTCCTTCATACCTTCTGAAAATGAAAAATTTTGAGCCAGAACTGCATTTTTGTGTAAAAAAATGTAATTTTTCATTTTCACTGCCCACTTGTATCAAAATTGGTGAAACCCCTGGGGGTTTGAAATGTACACTATACCCCTAGATGAATTCCCTGAGGGGTGTAGTTTTCAAAATGGGGTGACTTGTGGGGGGGTTCCACTGTATTGGTGCTTGGGGGGTCTTGCTAATGCGACATAGCACCCACCAAAATTCCACCAGAATCTGAGCCGCAAAATCCAAAAATCACTCCTTCCGTTCTGAGTCCTGCCATGCACCCAACTGGTATTTTTTGGTCACATGTGAGGCATTGCCGTACTCGGGAGAAATTGGGGCACATATTTTGGGGTGCTTTTTCTCCTTCATACCTTCTGAAAATGAAAAATTTTGAGCCAGAACTGCATTTTTGTGTAAAAAAATGTAATTTTTCATTTTCACTGCCCACTTGTATCAAAATTGGTGAAACCCCTGGGGGTTTGAAATGTACACTATACCCCTAGATGAATTCCCTGAGGGGTGTAGTTTTCAAAATGGGGTGACTTGTGGGGGGGTTCCACTGTATTGGTGCTTGGGGGGTCTTGCTAATGCGACATAGCACCCACCAAAATTCCACCAGAATCTGAGCCGCAAAATCCAAAAATCACTCCTTCCGTTCTGAGTCCTGCCATGCACCCAACTGGTATTTTTTGGTCACATGTGAGGCATTGCCGTACTCGGGAGAAATTGGGGCACATATTTTGGGGTGCTTTTTCTCCTTCATACCTTCTGAAAATGAAAAATTTTGAGCCAGAACTGCATTTTTGTGTAAAAAAATGTAATTTTTCATTTTCACTGCCCACTTGTATCAAAATTGGTGAAACCCCTGGGGGTTTGAAATGTACACTATACCCCTAGATGAATTCCCTGAGGGGTGTACTTTGCAAAATGGGGTGACTTGTGGGGGGGTTCCACTGTATTGGTGCAACATAGCACCCACCATTCATTCCACCAGAATCTGTGCTGCAAAATCCAAAAATCACTCCTTCCCTTCTGAGTCCTGCCATGCACCCAACTGGTATTTTTTGGTCACATGTGAGGCATTGCCGTACTCGGGAGAAATTGGGGCACAGATTTTGGGGTGCTTTTTCTCCTTCATACCTTCTGAAAATGAAAAATTTTGAGCCAGAACTGCATTTTTGTGTAAAAAAATGTAATTTTTCATTTTCACTGCCCACTTGTATCAAAATTGGTGAAACCCCTGGGGGTTTGAAATGTACACTATACCCCTAGATGAATTCCCTGAGGGGTGTAGTTTTCAAAATGGGGTGACTTGTGGGGGGGTTCCACTGTATTGGTGCTTGGGGGGTCTTGCTAATGCGACATAGCACCCACCAAAATTCCACCAGAATCTGAGCTGCAAAATCCAAAAATCACTCCTTCCCTTCTGAGTCCTGCCATGCACCCAACTGGTATTTTTTGGTCACATGTGAGGCATTGCCGTACTCGGGAGAAATTGGGGCACAGATTTTGGGGTGCTTTGTCTCCTTCATACCTTCTGAAAATGACAAATTTGGAGCCAGAACTGCATTTTTGTGTAAAAAAAATAATTTTTCATTTTCACTGCCCAGTTGTACCACAATTGGTGAAACCCCTGGGGGTTTGAAATGTACACTATACCCCTAGATGAATTCCCTGAGGGGTGTAGTTTGCAAAATGGGGTCACTTGTGGGGGGGGTTCCTAACTTTTAGCATCTTATGGTGCCTTGAAACCTACATGGTGCCTAAAAAATAATCTCATAAAAAGGAGGCTCCAAAATCAAGTAGGTGCTCCTTCTATTATGAAGCCTGTGGTTTGGTCACCGTGCACACTAGGGCCACATATAGGATATTTATGAAAACAAAAGAATTGGGGGAATCAATTTTTAGTCACATTTCTCTAGTAAAATGTACTGTGTTCCTTATAAAAATGTATTAAAATTGCAAATCTGCAAAAAAAAAGAAATTTTGAAATTTCACCTACACTTTGTTTTAATTCCTGTGAAACACCTAAAGGGTTAACAAACTTCCAAAATGCTGTTTTGAATACTGTGAGGGGTGCAGTTTTTGAAATGGCATCATTTATGGGGGTGTCTCACATACAAGTCCCTCAAAGTTACATCAGAACTGAACTGGTCCCTAAAAAAAATCAGTGTTTGAAATTTTCTTGAAAATTTGAGAATTTGCTATTCATATTGTAAGCCTCCTAGTGTCCCAAAAAATTAAAAGGAAGTTGAAATAATGATGTCAACATAAAGTAGACATATGGCCTATGTTAGTTATTCACTATTTTGAGTGGTAAGATTATTTGTCTCACAAGCAGAAAATTTAACATTTTGCAAATCGCTAAATTTTCCATTTTTTCACGATATTTTGGTATTTTTCACAAAAAAACACAGACTGTATCGACCCAAATTTACCACTAATTTGAAGTACAATGTGTCACGAGAAAACAATCTCAAAATCACTGGGATAAGTAAAAGCAAAAAAAAGTTATACCCACTTAAGTGAGACATGTCAGATTTGAAAAAAAGGGCTCTGTCAGGAACGCAAAAACTGGCTCTGTCAGGAAGGGGTTAACATCAAATAGTAACTATCCTACTTGAATTTCTTTGTTATTTATGTATTATCTTTCCTTACAACTTGACATACATTGGCAAGACTGAAGTACAGGTTGAGTATCCGGTATCCGGATATCAGTTATCCGAATTATTCCAAAAACCGTGTTTTTTTGGAATAGTTTGAATTTATTTTCCTCCCCTCCCTCCCCCCCCGACCCTTTTTTATACTTACCTAGTCCCTCAGCGTCCATGCCAGGCCTTCAGCTTCATCTCCAGCGGTCCCAGGAGTGCATTGCGTGAGTTCTCAGGCACGCCGGTGACGGTGACCCACCTTTGACAGGTAAGTCTGTAAAAAAAAAAAAATCCAACAACCGTAAAAATCCCTTATTCGGAATGCCCGTGGTCCTGAGCATTTCGGATAAGGGTTACTCAACCTGTACTGTGCAGGAACACATGGCATTAATTTTGCCCATGGGTAGGAGTTATCAGCTTGTGCCATTTTGCCAAGCACAAGGATTTAACAAACTCACTAAGGGCCTTATTCTAGTTCACTCTTTCTGACAAAATCCTTCTTGGATGGACAAAACCATGTGCACTGCAGGGGGGGGGGGGGCAGATGTAAAATGTGCAGAGAGAATTAGATTTTGGTGAGTTATTTTGTTTCTGTGCAGGGTAAATACTGGCTGCCTTATTTTTACACTGCAATATAGATCTCACTTTGAAGTAAAATCCCACCCAAATCTAATTCTCTCTGCACATTTTACATCTGCCCCCCTGCAGTGCACATGGTTTTGTCCATCCAAGAAGGATTTTGTCAGAAAGAGTTAACTAGAATAAGGCCCTAAGACACATGATAACTGATCACCTCCCCATCGCTTTAACATGGGAGTGACAGATCTAATTTACTTTCACGTTTGAAGGTACAGGGATATTCAAATGTAAAACTATTAATCCTTCTGAACTAAATAAACAATACAATTAATCTTGTTTCTTGTGACTAATGCTTAAATATTAAACATTCACAGCCAAGACATTGCCTCTTTATCTTACATGCTTGACATTTTGCGTCCCTTCTTTTTATATTCTGCTGCGTCTTTCAGTTTCTCATGTGGTTCATTCAGTGACATCACTTTTTTTCCTCATATACCATTAAGGCCTTTAACATGTTTTGCTTATCTTAGTATCTTCTCAACTGGTGTTGCTCTGCAATACCGCTTTATAACCCATTTATCCAATCTCTTCCTTTTTCCACACAATCGTTTTCTTTTACTATTCCATCTTACTAACCTAAAATAACATTTATTTACACCTTGTTTGCTGGCAATATTAGACACTTTCCTACTATCTAGGCCAGGGGTGGGCAACTATTTTGGCCGGGGGGCCGCTTAACAAAACCAGTAAATATTCGAGGGCCGCACACAATATCTTGTGTGTGTGTGTGTGTGTGTGTATATATATATATATATATATATATATATATATATATATATATATATATATATATATATATATATATATATATATATATATATATATATATATATATACAGTGGTCGAAGTGGAAATTAAGAAGTGGGGGTATGGAAAATCTAATAGAATAGCCAGGGACTTGGGGTACACCTAGAACCTCAGAAGCGTCAGGGACATGTAAAATCTATTTTCAATACTTTTTATACTATAAAATAAACCATATCATATTATGGCCAGTATTCAATGGCCTGGGGTGGCGGGCGGCAGCGAATCCTGTGTAGGATTCGCTGCACTTTCGCCGTGAATCTCCCTGCTGGGAGATTCGCCGGCAGCCGCCCATCCGCAGTACTTAACGCGTCAGGGGCTCTCAGCCCCTGACGGCGAAAATTACCCCCTGTGACGAATTAAGCTCCTGGCTCTCTCCCCTGCACCTGCTACTGCAGGGGATAGAGCGGAGTCCGTTTGGGGGAGCACACTGATGCCTGAGGACGGGTCCAGCAGCAGCAGCAGCCCCGGCGCTGACATCTGCTATCACAGCACTGGGGCTGCCAGAGGACTGCAACTGCTGTTGGACCCGTCTCTCCCTATTGACAGCTGCTGCCGGAGCACACACTCGGTGCGCGACGACCGCGGCACCGCTCCCCCTGTCACACACACCCTAGGTGCGCGACGACCGCGGCACCGCTCCCCGTCACCCGGCTGCTGGCTGCTCACTGAAGTCGCCTGATATCCGCCGGCAGACGAGTGAGCAAGCCAGCAGCAGTCCCAGTACACAGCCGGGAGGGAGACTCGGTCCACTGAAGAGACTGATCTGCTGCCGGCTGGTGAGTGACAGCAGGACCTGGGAAGCTGGCTAGTAGACGCTTCTGGGGTCGGGGAGCAGAGCGGGCGGCGTGTCGGGGATGGTGGACCCCCTGGCCGGTGGTGGGGGGCATGCAGCAGGGTCTGGCATGAGGTCCCTGCGTGTGACATCAGCGATGGGGTCCCTGCAGTGTATAAGAACCACTAGTTCCCACCTCCTGCCCGCCAGCGCTACTTGACATGACCCTGCGCTGCCAGACCCCGCTGCATGCCACCCACCAGCGGGCAGGTGCAGCCCTTATGTGAGATCAGCGGAGCCCCCCCTGCAAAATGTAAGTGTATGTAATCAGCAGTGCCCCCCCTGCATATGTTATGTTTAAAAAAAAAAAAGAAGAAATACATATATATTTGTGTGCGTTGACCAGTAAAATAAATAGCAAGATCATTTACATAACGCAATTTAATGATTTTTTTTAGTCCCAAAAAAAAAACCCTTTCTTTAAAAAGAACACATAACAGTTCCCCTAAAAAAGATGCCGAATGCAAATTGGAGAATCATGGCGAAAATCACTGGAGAAAGCAGTTCTACATTTCAGCATTGAATACACTCCAGGCGAATTCCACTAAAAACCCCATTGAAAATCACAGGCGAATTGTGGAGAATCATTTACGGCGAATCGGCAGACATTCGCTGTTCATTTGTGGCGAATTGCCTCCATTGAATATGGCGAATTGTTTTTTCTAACAGAAAATTCGCCGTTTAACCCAGCGAATTGCCAGATTCACTGAAAAAAACGGCGAATCTGAGGCATTGAATACTGGCCTATATGTAATCCAACCTGGGTTATCTACCTCCACTGTGTCCATCATTCTCTTCCCCCATACAGTATATGTTCTTGTTCAGCTTTCCTTAATGTCATGTCACCATTGCCCCTCTCACTTTATCCTTTCTGTAATTTACCCCTACACCTCTCATGCCCTCTTTCCTTCTTTAGCCCTGCACCTATCACTCCTCCACTTGTCTCCATTGCACCCAGGACCCACCTTCCATCTCTCACCCCTTATCCTAGCACCCACCCTCCATCTTTCACCACACTGACTGAACCTCCGCACCTGCACCTAGCACCCACACTCCATATCTCACCCCTTATCCTAGCACCCACCCTCCATCTTTCACCCCTGCATCTAGCACCCACCTTCAATCTCTCACCCCTGCACTTAGCACCCATCTTCCATCTCTCCCCTCACTGCATCCATCTCTCACCCCTGCACCTAGCACCCACCTTCCATCTCTCCCATCACTGCCTCCATCTCTCACTCCTGCACATAGCACCCACCTTCCATCCCTCAGCACACTGACTGAATCTAGCAATGTGCGGGGCAAGAAGCAGAGGCTGGGGAGTGTAACAAAAATAAGTGGACACTACCTGGAGGACCAGCACATATAAAGTCAGACCAGAGGTGCACAGCATCTGCCACTCCTCTTCCTGTGATAGGGGTGTGCTGGCCTGGCTTTCTGTTTTGGGCAACAGGGAGACTGTCTGTGTCTAGCACTGCATGTCAGTCATTGTCAGGGGCGGATCCAGAAAAAAATAACTGAGGGAGCACCATAGGGAAAAGAGCAAGGAGTTATTTTGCATGTGCTGGAAAAATGGGGATGGCCTTGAAATAGGAAATGGGTGATGGGGAGACATTAGATGACATAAAAAATGATGAGGAGACAGGGGCATAATTAATGCTTTGTGGGCCCCATAGTAAAATCATGAAAGGTCCCCCCTCTCACCCATTACAAGGCTTTTCTGGTTGGGTTGGGGAAAGAGTGAGTGAGACAAAGAGGATGTTGGGGAAGAGAGAGACAAAAGGGAATACAAAGCGAGAGTGTCAGGGAAAGACAGTAATGAGAGAGGGTGTCAGGGAGAGAATGAATTAGAGTGAGAGAGGGTATCAGATGGATGGAGGGGTAAGCAGAGGAGAGGGTGCAGAGGAGAGGATTCAGGGAGAGGAGGTGCGGTAGAGAGGAGGAGGAGGAGAGGATAAAGATGAGTGGAGGAGAAGAGGAACAGAGAAAGGGAAGCGGAGGAAAGGGGGAGAGGAGGAAGGAGACTGGTGGAGGAGGAGCAGAGGATAAAGAGCAGAGACGAGGGGAGAAAAGGAGAGGATGCAGGAGCGAGAAGGTGAGGTGGAGTGGAAGGGGGAGATATGGAAGGAGAGTGAAAGAGGAGGAGCAGAGGAGAGGGGGACCAGAGGAGAAAAGGCAGTGAAGAGGAGGAAGGGGAGCAGAGTAGAGGAGGGGTATCAGAGGAGAGGGGGAAGGGGAGCACAGGAGAGGGGGAGAGGAGAAGGGGGGCTGGAGGAGTGGGTGTGGGGGAGAGGTGAGCGGAGGAGGAGAGGAAGGTGAGCGGAGGAACAGAGGAGAGGGGGAGCGGAGGTGACTGAGGAGAGGAGGAGGTGCATAGGAGAGGAGGAGCAGAATGAAGGAGGAGGAGCAGACAAGAGGAGGAAGGAGAGTGGAGTAGGAGCAGAGGAGAGGAGGAAGAGCAAAGAGGAGATGGAGAGGACGAGGGGGAGCAGAGGTTGAGCGCAGGAAGGAGAATCGAGGAGCAGAGGAGAGGGGGACCAGTGGAGAGAAGGGAGAGCACAGGTGTTAAATAGTTGTTACAGCAGATGTCCCTCCTAATCTGCTCTGTGTTTCCCCCCTCTGTACCTCCTCTTATGGGCGCTGCACTCTCCCTAGGATGGATCTCCTCTGCTCTGTCTGCGCCGTGAATCTCCCAGCAGCAGCGCAGGGTCTCCACTCTCCAGCTCCCACTTCCCAGCGCCAGGTCTGCTCCCCTGTATCAGCAGGTGCCTGGTCTCTTCCTCTTGCTCCTGGAGGATCTCTGCAGAGCACAGCAGCCTTGCAGCATCCCCAGCTCCCGCTCTCCAGCACTGGGTCCGCTCCTCTCTCTCCACGGTGCCTGGTCTCTTCCTCCGGCTCATTTTGCTCGATCTCTGCAGCAGCCTGCAGACAGTAACAGCGAAGGGTCCCCAGCTCCGGCTCTCCAGCACCGGGTCTGCTCCTCGATCTCCCTGCGCGCCGGGACTGCTTCTGCTGTGGCTTTTTTTTTATAAAAAAAATATAAAATGACAGGAGGGGCATGTGCCTTGGTGCACTTGCCCCCCTTCCCCCCACAAAATGCGCCACTGGTCACTGAACCCAGGCAGGTCCCATCGGCGGCTGGTCTTTGAAATGGCGGTATTACTTTTTTTAGTGCTGCCCGCCGCCGTTCGTGCATGCCGTGCACAGCATTTCTGGGAGCGTGGGAGGGGACGCAGTGATGCGGTCGCACCAACCAATGGTGGGAGTGCCACTTCATCGTGTCCCCTCCCACGCTCCCAGTAATGCTGTGCGCGGCAGGCACAGACGGGCATTGACGATGGCGGCAGCAGTAAAAAAGTAATAATGCAAAACTTGTGCAAACTGTCCTGGCGCTGACAAGCGGCTATAGTCGGGCCGCTTGTCATAGTAATATATGTCTGTGCGGCGGGCCAGACCTAAGCATCTCGCGGGCCGCCTGTTGCCCACCTCTGATCTAGGCACACCTCTGCCAGTCCGGCCCAAGGTTGCTCAACAATATTTGTTGCATGTCAGCATTAAATCAGATGGTGTGCACTTCATGTAGGAGGAGATTGCCGTGCATCAGCAACACCTCCCGGCATCTTTTCAGACATCCACACTCATGAAACCATGTCTTTATAGTCTTTGCTTTGTGCACTGTGGCAGCCATGTTGGAATACAAAATGGCCTTCAGCAAACTGTTGCCACAGAGTTGGAAGCATGGCATTGTACAAAAGGACTTGGCATGCTGAAGCTCTAAGATTGCCCTTCCCTCCTCCAACAAACTTCAAAGTTGGCATAATGCAGTCAGGTATGTATTGTTCGCCCAATATCTGCCAAACCCAGAATCGCCAATCGGACTGCCTAACAGAGAAGTGTGATTCGTCAGTCCACAGAACACGTTTCCACTGTTCCAGAGTCCAGTGTTCCAATACTGGGCAATGGACTTGGTGATATGAGGCTTGAGTTCAGCTTCTCAGCCATGGCTATTCCATAAAGCTCCTGCCGGGCAGTCACTGAGCTCTTCAACAACGACCCAATTTGTATCACTGGTGTTAACAAATGGAGACTGCATGGATAAGTGCTTTATTTTATGGCAATGGGTCTAAATGAAACACCTGAACTCAACAATTAACAGATGTAGCCAAATTATTTTTCACAATATAGTGCATATAAAACTGGAATGGCCAAACTGAGCGCCAGATGTATTAAGCTTCAAAAAGTGATAAAATGGAGAGTGATAAACAGCCAGCCAATCAGCTTCTATCTGCCATGTCACAGGCTGAAAAATGTCAAGTAAGATCTGATTGACTATCACTCTCCATTGTATCACTATTTGAATGTTGATGCATTTAGCCCTGAGAGTAAAAGTAAATATATATATATGCTCTCCTCCTAAATCATATTTGTAAAATCATATTAAGAAAATTAGGTCTATAACACATTTTAGATTGTGGGATATCTGATTCAGACCGTCATTTACACATAAATTAATGAAGACCTAACATAGACTATTAATCTGGTTGCTGTTCATAATAAGTTTGTTTATGTTGACATCAATTTCAACCAAACTGATAATTCTAGATCTAAAAACAGAATTTTCATGCGCTACCTTTAACAGATGTGGTTGCAACTTAATTTACATAGATGAAGAGGACAGGCTGAGAGACAACCACAGTGAGCACCAAGGCTGCCACTCAGTTGCCAACTATTAAAACATTTAAAAGAAAATCTACATGCAGGGTCATGAATGTGATGTATGTAAACACAATATTTAGAAAAACCTAAAAAAAATATTCTCTGCAGAAAAGATGAATGGCACAGCTCTGGCAAAGCAGCCTGCTCGCCAATAATAGACAGTACTAGCTGGAAACAGGAAGGGGGGAGCCACAGATGCCCAGTGCTTAGCAACCAAACCTTTCTACCTAATGCTTCTTTTCATGAGCGTCACGACCGACTCCTAGGACAGACAACATCATGTAGAGTAGATTGTTTTTTGTCTCACTATAGACCAAACTTTACATCAATAAAAGCAGCATGGCTTTATCCACTTCATAAAATAATTTGTAATAGAGGGAAAATAGATTTTCTTGCTGTCCGCCAATGAAAATGTTCTTGATAAAACAAGATATAACATGAAAGGAAGCAAAACACGGAAATCAAAGGCCGCATGCAACAATGGGCACGCCATAGGATGTGGCTTACAAGAGTTGCCACGGCAATCTGGAGCTGTGAAAGTATTAAAGTATGCTGAATCTACAGTGGAAATAAAAGCAAGGATTAGCACAAGCAACTCGTTCGAGGATGACAAGTCAATAACTCCTCACTCCTTTACTCTGTACAACTCACACATATAGTACTATAGAATGAGACATAATTCCCTCTCCTTCAAATATGTACAGTACATTTTTTTTTTTTTTTTTGAAAGGGCACAACAGCTGAACAGTTAATATTCAATCCGGACTGATATTTCCAGCAGACGTAAATATCAGCCATCGATATTCAATCCCGACTGTTTTCTTTAAAGGTCGAATCTGCATTGTTGTAAATAGCCGTTAAATTGTCAAATTAGTGGCCAATTTTGATAAAAACACGTGGATTCGTCGATCCACATGTTTTCAGCTGTCGGAATCTATCCAACAGTCGGTGAATGTAAATTTGAACTAATGATATAAAAAAAGGCTGATATTTCCATCTGTAGGAAATATTGGCCCAGAATAAAGAACCCTCTTCCCCTTGGCATTCATGTAACACTATTTAATTACATAGTAGTTAAGGCCGAATAAAGATATGTGTTAAACATCGCTTTTCTAGCGTATACAGGTTGAGTATCCCATATCCGAATATCCCTTATCCAAATTATTCCGAAAACCATACATTCCAGAAAGTGGGAAAAAATTTTTTTTTTTTGCTAAAATCTCACTGGGGACATTTGTAACAGCACTACTGAGGACATGATATGTAACTGGCACTATTTATGTACAAGAAAATTATTGCTTGGCATTCAAATTCAATATCTGTGATAGAACACAAATTTTGTTTCATGTTTTAAAACCTTGTTTTTTGAACAAATAAAATATATTTGTGTGCATTTCATGTGTTTGATGTGTTTATACAGCATAAATGCAAGATACTTCAAAATACATCATTGAAATATTAAAATATTCCAAAATACGGAATAATCCATTATCCCAAATTCTCCTGGTCCCGAGCATTTTGGATACAGGATACTCAACCTGTATAATTACAATTTGTTTAATCTGTCTTCCTAGCTTAAATTCTCCAACCCCTTTCGTAGCTTTGTTGCTCTTCTTTGGACTTTTTCAAGTTTTAGCATGTTCTTTTTATAGTGAGGTCATGGGTTCAATTCCCACCATGGCCCTAACTGTGTGGAGTTTGTATATTCTCGCCGTACTTGCGTGGGTTTCCTCCGGGTACTCTGGTTTCCTCTCACAGTCCAAAAATATACTGGTAGGCTAATTGTCTCCCAACAAAATTAACCCTAGAATATCTGTGTGCGTGTATATGTGTGGCAGGGAATATAGATTGTAAGCTCCACTGGGGCAGGGACTGATGTGAATGTTCAAAATATTCTCTGTACAGCGCTGCGGAATCTGTTAATAATAATAATAATGATGTACTCCATTTTCTAGATGCAGTTTAACCAATGTTTTGTAGTGTGGCATAATTAAATTTAAGTTCCTAGTCTCCATACCCTTTCTTATACAGGCTAGTATCCTGTTGGGTGTGGTATAACAAACCGACAGTCGGGATTCCAACAGTCATTAGCCCGAAGTCAGATTCCCGACTGCACAGCGTGGGGAGCGCAAAGAAGACCCTTGCGGGCACAGTGGCTCGCCACCTATTTTATTCTCCCTCTATGGGGGTCGTGGACCCCCACGAGGGAGCAATCGAGACTCCGACGTCGGGTTAATGACTGTCGGAATCCCGACTGTTGGTGAGTCGTCTGGCACCCATCCTGTTGGCGTAATTTGTTATTACATGACACTGAGCACTACACTCCAGTTTGTTATCAATTTGGACTCCTAGATCCTTTTCCAGTTCTGAAATACCCAAGCCAACCCTGCTTAGATTATAACTAGCACATTGGTTGTGTTTCCCAAGATGCATAACCTTTCATTTATCAACATTGAACCTCATTTTCCAATTTTTTGGCCACTCTTTTAGTTTTTGTAAGATCCTCTGAAGCATCATTGATTGCTCTAATTACTCTGCTCAGTTTTGTGTCATCAGCATAGATGGAAACGTTGCTGAGTATACCCACCCCAATATAATTTATAAATATGTTAAATAAAAGAGGCCCTAGCACTGACCCCTGTGGCACTCCACTTAGAATTGGTATCATACTTGATATTGCACCATTTACAAACACTCTCTGTTCTCTATTCCGCAACAAGTTTACTACCAATCTACAAATCTTTACCCATAGACCCAAATCCTCCATTTTATTTATCAACCTCTTATGTTGCACGGTAACAAAAGCCTTAGCAAGATTCAAAAAGACCACGTCTACAGCATTTCCATTGTTTAGGTTGTTGCGGACTTTGGCACGAGCAATTTTTGACAAACCCATGTTGGTTAATACTGATTATACTATGGAGCTGTTACCTGTTTGTTCCACTGTCTGCTCCTCTCTAGTAAACACTGATGAGAAAAATGTGTTTAAAGGCCCATGCACACCGGGTGACTTTGAGCTGAAAGCCGCTCAAAACAGCCGCTCAAAGCCGCCCAGTGTGTATGGCCCGGCGATGAGCAGTGAGCACTGCTGCGCACTCCCGCATCATCGCAGAGAAAGCCATTCATCTGCTGGTATTACCACCAGATGAGTGGCTTTGAGGACGGCTTTGAATAGCTTTGCGTAAAGCCGATCTCCCCTGCCCAGCACCGTCATGGGGGTTGATGTCGCCGGGCAAGGAGAAAGCCACTCAGTGTGTATGCACTGAGCAGCTTTCCCCCAGCGATGATAGCGATCATCCCTGTCCATATACACTGGGCATAGTCGCGCAGTGTGTATGGACCTTAACAGTTCTGATTTTTCCTTATCCTCTGTAAAGCTATTTCCGTTGATATTGGTTAATGGGCCTATAAGTGTTTGTTATTATTCTTTTGTTATTTATGTATTTGAAACTTCTTGGGATTGGTTTTGCGCTCTTCATTTTGCTTTTTAGCTCATTTACAAATTTAATTTACTTCTTTGTACTTATTGAACGCCTCCTCATTCCCGTTAGCCTTGTAAAATGTAAATGCTCTTGTCTTATTATTAAGTCTGTCTGTTACCCAGTTTGTTTTATTACTGTCTACTATTGTAAAGCGCAACGGAATCTGCTGCGCTATATAAGAAACTGTAAATAAATAAATAAAATAAATATTATTTATTGCTGTCCTTACTTTTTGTCCAACCATGGTGGCTTTTTCTTATTGATTTTACCCTTATTGCCTTTTGGGATATATTTCATAGTTAGTGTTTCTAGCAAATATTTTAGGGTTTCCCACATTTCCTCTGCATACTTTCCCTTCAATTAACACTTCCCACTCAATTTCATTTGTATAAGAATAATTCAAAGTTTGCTTTCCTAAAATTTTATATTTTAGCTCATTCCGTATGTTGTTGTTTACAGAAGTTGATTTCCAGTGAGACTCATGTTGTGGTCACGGTTTCTCAGATGTTCAATTACTTTGGTATTTGAAACTAAATCTATATTATTTGTTATTTCTAAATCCAATAATGCCCTGTGCATCCACCGATTGTGTGATAAACTGATCTTTGAGTAAGCTTAGGAACCCACTGCTTTTAGCTGGTCTCATTAGTCCAGTCGATGTCTGGAAAGTCAAAATCCCCCATAATTAATACCTGCCCCTGATCTGCCAAATTTTTTATTTGGTCTAAAAGTAATGCCTCATCCTTTCATTATCATTAGGTGGTCTCTAATATTCCCCTATTAAAAGTTTATTTAATTTTTTGTTATTTTGAGTTATCAATGCCCACACGGCCTCCATATTATCCTCAACTATCCCTGAGCTCATTTCCTTCCCCTGAAAAGGGTATATGCCTCCATGTTTATAGCCCAATCATGTGACTCATTGCACCATGTTTCTGTTATACCAATTATATCATAGTCATCCCTTGCGGTCACCGTGTCACGGTTTCTAGTTCCCTAATTTTGCCTGCTAAGCCTCTTGCATTCGCAATTAAGCATTTCAGTTTACTTTCTCGCTTTTCCCCTTTCAAGGTAGCAATTAGCTGGAATCGGGACATCTGTCAGAATGAACTTAGGTCTACAGTCATTAGGTCGACCCCACTAGGTCGACTGGCAGGAAGGTCGACCTGACTTAAGGTCGACATGGGCCAAGGTCGACATGACTTAAGGTCGAATTTGCATAAAGGTCAACATGAGGAAGGTCGACTGGTCATAAGGTCGACATGGGCTTTTCACTGTTTTTTTTTATCCGAATGTCGACACAGTCGACATGGACACAGTTGGCAAGGAGAATCGGACCCTCGCATCGCTCGCAATGCTTCGGGCACGGTGCCTCGCTGCGCTCGGCACACTATTTTATTCTCCCACCACGCCCTAGTGGATGGTAGGGCATGAAATACCGCCTGTCGGCACATGTCGGCTCAAAAAACAGTGAAAAAAACATGTCGACCTTATGACCAGTCGACCTTCCTCATGTCGACCATTATGCAAATTCGACCTTAAGTCATGTCGACCTTGGCCCATGTCGACCTTAAGTCAGGTCGACCTTCCTGCCAGTCGACCTAGTGGGGTCGACCTAATGACTGTAGACCTAAGTTCATTCTAATAGATGACCGCATCCCCAATTAGCTACATGTAACATATATAAAGGGGAAAACTTACGTCGGTGAAAGAATAGCAATTGTGAGGAACAGCCAACAGTATCAGCTTCTATACAAAGAAGTTCTCTTTTTCTGGCAGTGAAAATTTCCAGGCTGTCAGTGGTGTATAGAAACTGACTCAGATACACACAAGGGACATAAG